>NC_143054.1:199471250-199808333 GCF_052426305.1 Pelodiscus sinensis | reverse complement strand
GGCAAGGCTGCACAACACGCAGGCCCCATTGAAGTCAGTTCTGCTGATATTACTAAAATGCCAGTTACCCGATTTCCACCCATATGGCAGCACTTCCGATGAGCAATGCCAGTCCAGGAGTTTAACTAGTAAAATGCAGAAGACCATTCTACTGACTACTTCTTTATTCCGGCTCCCACCAGGTGTTGAGCCCCGCGTAAACCCAAACCACACCACGGGCCATGTGTGGAGCAGCCCTGCTTTGCATGAACCCATGGTACGCTGTCACCTGTGGCAGCTGTGCACGATGTGGGTCCCCCTGCTTAGAAAACGGGAGAGCAGAAATAGAAGAGCTTTGGAGAGGGGCATCAAATTATTAGAGGCCTGGAAAAACCGCAGGTGGGGACCACCGAGTCTGAGCGATTAGTGAGAGTAGAGACGAATTAGAGGGAGTGCTACGCCGAGATCGTAGAGCAGCGACTAGCACAGTGGCCATCTCGTGACAGGGATAATGCCCGGCCTCCCTAGGGACGAGCCAGGAGTGGGATAGAATCCGACTGCCCGGGCTGCAGGAGACACTCCTGCACAGGCTGTCCTCCGTTGTCCTTTATCGGTTTTGGGGACTCCCCTCTGAATTGGTGCCCCTGGCTGGTGTGAGAGCTGGGACCCTGGGCCGGTCCAGGCGCTGATCCGGCCTGAGGCGTCCGTTTGGAGCAGCTAGCTGTTCCCCACCCTAGCCCAGGGGAACGTGTCTTACCGCAGGTACAGCCCCCGAGCGCCTCCTTGTCCACACGCGCTTTGTTTGCCCCAGAGAGGAGCTGGATTGGAGGGGTGCGGGACAAAAGGCAGGGCCAGGGCGAGGCTGGGCAGGCCAGCTCTGCAGCACAGGAGCGAGGGGCTGCTCATTAAACTGGAAGGGGGACGGTTCACAGCGGAACAAAGGCAAGACTCCCCCAGCCCCACTGGCGCGGGGGCCTCTGCCCGAGCTGGGGGATGCGAAGAGCAGGGGCCTGGGAAAGGGCTGGGCTCTTCTCTGGCCCGGGTCACAGCTGGAGTGAGGGGCGGTCACAACTCAAAGCTTCGGCAGCGCCCCAGACCCCGTGTCAGGGCGTCAGGTGCCCAGCTGTGCGGGCCGTACCAAGTCCGAGCAGAGGGGAGCAGCGGCGTGCGTGGCAGGGACGGTCTCCGGCGGGCTCTGCTCGGTGCTCAGCCTGGGCACAACTCTGCCTGCTCCCAGGAGGGGGCGGGCAAGGCAGGCCAAGTGTAGGCAACGGGCGTCAGGCTGGGGGCAGCTTGCCTCTCCCTCGCAGCCGCTGGTCCTGGCCAGTGTCGAGACGGGCCCCTGCTCCAAGCTGGCCTGCCAATTGCCATGTTGTCTTCCCCGCTCCGGGTGACCTGGGGCACTGCCGCTCTGGGTGCCAGCCTTGCCCTCTGCCGCGGGACAGCAGGGCCCATCTGATCAGCTCCTGTAAGGGGGGAGGGAAGCCGGCCTGCCCGGTGGGCAAAAGGCAAAAACACAGCAACCCCCACACAAGGCAGACCCACCACACCCCCACCCACAGGGCAGCTCTGCAGCCCCCCCAGCTGCATGGGGAGGGGAACACGGCTAGACATGACTGAGAACATCAGTGTCTCCCTGGGGGCGTGTTTCTCCCTGCGCCTTTCCTTGTGCCCGCCTGCCTGGGGCTGGTTCCCCACCCGCCACTGATCCCGTTTGACTTGAGTGTGGATGCTTTGCAACTCGCCCCATACAGGAAATCCATTCCTCCAAGTGTGTGCTGCTTGATTTGGCCATTCCCAGCAGTCGCTTATTTGTGACTATCATTGTAGCACCTGTAGTGGAACAGACACCTCGCGAGCGTATCCCCGGGTATGGTGATAATGGAAACCCTCAAGCCCATATAAAGCAACCGGGGAGATTACATCATGTTTTGGGCAACTGGCAAATCCATATAACACTGGCCAGGCCAGTCAAATATCAGCCAACTGGTAATCCTACTGGCAGGCTTCCCAGGGCAGTGGGGCTGCGACCCACGACTCCCTGTGGCCCGGGGCAGCGGGGCTGTGACCCATGACTCCCTGTGGCCCGGGGCAGCGGGGCTGTGACCCACGACTCCCTGTGGCCCAGGACAGTGGGGCTGCGACCCACGACTCCCTGTGGCCCGGGGCAGCGGGGCTGTGACCCACGACTCCCGTGGCCCAGGACAGTGGGGCTGCGATCCACGACTCCCTGTGGCCCAGGGCAGCGGGACTGCGACCCACGACTCCCTGTGGCCCGGGACAGCGGGGCTGCGATCCACGACTCCCTGTGGCCCGGGGCAGCGGGGCTGCGATCCACAACTCCCTGTGGCCCGGGACAGCGGGGCTGCGATCCACGACTCCCGTGGCCCAGGACAGCGGGGCTGCGACCCACGACTCCCTGTGGCCCAGGACAGAGGGGCTGCGATCCACGACTCCCGTGGCCCAGGACAGCGGGGCTGCAATCCACGACTCCCGTGGCCCAGGACAGCGGGGCTGCGACCCACAACTCCCTGTGGCCCAGGGCAGCGGGGCTGCGACCCACGACTCCCTGTGGCCCAGGGCAGAGGGGCTGCGATCCACGACTCCCGTGGCCCGGGGCAGCGGGGCTGCAATCCACGACTCCCGTGGCCCAGGACAGTGGGGCTGCGGCCCATGACTCCCGTGGCCTAGGACAGTGGGGCTGCGGCCCACGACTCCCGTGGCCCAGGACAGCGGGGCTGCGATCCACGACTCCCGTGGCCCAGGACAGTGGGGCTGCGACCCACGACTCCCTGTGGCCCAGGGCAGAGGGGCTGCGATCCATGACTCCCGTGGCCCAGGACAGCGGGGCTGCGACCCACGACTCCCTGTGGCCCAGGGCAGAGGGGCTGTGACCCACGACTCCCTGTGGCCCAGGGCAGAGGGGCTGCGATCCACAACTCCCGTGGCCCGGGGCAGCGGGGCTGCAATCCACGACTCCCGTGGCCCGGGGCAGCGGGGCTGCAATCCACGACTCCCGTGGCCCAGGACAGTGGGGCTGCGGCCCATGACTCCCGTGGCCCAGGACAGTGGGGCTGCGGCCCATGACTCCCTGTGGCCCGGGGCAGCGGGTCTGTGACCCACGACTCCCTGTGGCCCAGGGCTGTGGGGCTGCGACCCAAAACTCTCTGTGGCCCAGGACAGTGGGTCGCATCCCCTTCGGGTTGCCCAGATAGGATCCTCAGCCCCTTGTGGCCCCCCAGTGGGTCCCACCCCCATGCTGGGCATGTGCTCTCTCTGCGTTCTGCCCGATCTCGGTCCAAGGCATCCGGAGAGGAGCGTTTCACCAAGAACCCGGGCGCCAGGGCCACAGGCCAGCAGGCTGCAAGAGAAGCCACGGCCGGCCACAGCGCTCCCAGGGCAGTGAACAGCCCCCGTGGCGCAGAGATGCCAGGGGAGCGAGTTGTAGCAGGGCAGCACGAGAGCCGAGCACACCCAGCCTTCGGAGAGGGGCACCCAGCTTGTTCCTCAGCCCAGCACACGGGCTCTGGCCCCTGGCTGGGGGGGGCCTGCTTGGGCGGGGCCAGGACAGCAATCTCTTGCCCCTCCTGCAGGCGCTGGGAGTGGGGGAAGGCCAGGGGAGGAGTCGGCCCACAGCCAGGCCTGATGGAAGGGAATAGGGTGGAGAGGAGCGAGCTAGGGTGAACTCAAAACTCCATTCAGCACGTCCCAGGGCATGGCTACTGCCAGCCTGCTCCTCAGAGAGCGCCAGCCCTCGCGGCCCCTGCCCTCGCGGCGAGCCCGGCCCAGAGCCCTCCTGGGGAAGCCGGCGGCCTGTGCCCACTCCGGCGTTGGCTTGCCAAGGGGCGCAGTCTCCACCGCTTGGGCTCCTGGGGCGTGGCGCCTGCTCCTGCCACGGGGAGCTATCGGGGAGGGGGGCTCACACCACAGCCTCACCCCTGCCTCCCGCCCAGGCTGGGTCGGTGTCGGGCTGCGTTCCCTGCGCTGAGCGACACTGCCGGGCGTCAGTGCGGGGCTGCGATTAGCCCGTCCAGGGCTTGCCCGGCTCGCTGCTGGCGCTGAGGGCGGGCCGAGGGGTGCCGGTTCAGTGGGGGTCAGTGCCATTTGCAGTGTGACTTGCCAAGGAGCTAGACCCTACTGAGCCGGCGGGGGGGGGTTGCCCCTGCACGCCTCAGCCCTCACCGCCCCCTGCTGGCTGTCTCCCTCTCTGCAGGACGGCACCGGGACCCTGCAGCACAGCGGCTCGCTGGGGAAGATCCGCGAGGTGCTCAGGAGGAGCAGTGAAATGCTAGTCAGGAAGCTGCAGGGGAACGGCCCCCTGGAGCCCAGGAACACAAAGTAGGGGTCTCCCAATGCTCACCCCCGTTGCTCCTCTCAGGCCAGTGGCAGGGGGCTGCGGGAACCAGGCTCCGGTTGGTGGGGGAGGTCTCGGCTGGATATTAGGACAAACTAGGCGGGTGGGGAAGCGCTGGGATTGGTCCCTAGGGAGGGGTGGAATCTCCATCCCTAGAGGCATTTACGTCCCGGCTTGACCAAGCCCTGGCTGGGATGATTTAGTTGGGGCTGGTCCTGCTTTGGGCAGGGGGCTGGACTTGATGCCTCCTGAGGTCTCTGCCCACCCCCGGGTTCTAGGATTCTATGCCAGGGGCTCGGCCTTGGGGAGCAGGTCCCTGCACAGAGCCCCCCAGCCTTGTGGGGCGGCAGCAGCCAGGAGACGGCTCCCTCCATTCAGTCACACCCGAGCGACAGCAGGCTGAGCCCAGAGGAAGCAGGGGAGGCAAGGTGTCTGTATGGGGAGAGGTGGAGCCGCGGCGCACTAGGAGGGGCCGCGGGGATGTGCCCGGAGCTGGGGCCGGGGCTTCCTCCCCTTGGGGAGCTAGGGACTGCCAAGGAGATCACGTCCAGCCAAGCCCCGCTCCTCTGCCCCAGTGCTGTTGGAGGTGGAGATGGGGTGGCTGCCAGGCCGAGGGGGGGAGGCTGTACCCCTGGCAGGGGCTGAGCTCGCTGCTCACGTCTGTTCTCTTTCTCCTAGCATGAAACGAGCAGCCTCGCTAAACTTCCTGAATAAATCCAGCGACGATTCCTTCCAGGTGAGACAGCAGCAAGCCCAGCCCGCCAGCAGCAGGCTGCCCGCCCCAGCCACGGGGAGCTGAGCCGGTGTTCTGCCACGCAGGGTGGGGGACGGGGACTGCAGCAGGGGCGGGAAGACCCGGGGCAAAGGCGAGATGAGGAGGGAGATGCTAAGGAAACAGCCCGGGGTTGTGCCAGGCCAGCTTGGGCTCACAAGCGGAGCAGGGGCAGGGCCGGGGGGGGGGGGAAACGCCCATGGACAGGAATAGCCTGAACGGTTCCGAGACGCGGAACGAGGACCTGGGGCTCTTGCAGCTCTGGAGTGGAGCTGGGTGCCCTGGCTTTGCTGCAGGCCCAGGACTGACTGGGAGGGTGGGGACCCGCAGCACTGCAGGGGCCAGGCCTCGCAGCTGGGCAGCAGCGCTCAGTAGGAGCCAGCCCTGTGCCCAACCAAAGCCCGGGCCACGTGCGCCGTGTCTGGGCCAAGTCCCCCGTGTGACTGCGGCGCAGGGCTGGAGCACACTGGTCTCGGGGGGGGATGCAGGAGGGCTGCGTGCCAGCGGCTGAGCGTTCCTGCGAACGACACCTGAACGCCTGCCCTTGGGCTCAGCTCAGAGCAGGGCAGGCGGGGCAGGGGCCTGCATGCCGGGAACATGGGACCCTAAGCAGTGTGGTTTGTTTTCAGGGTTCCCCAGGCCTCCGGGCTCAGAGCAGGGCAGGCGGGGCAGGGGCCTGCATGCCGGGGACGTGGGACCCTAAGCAGTGTGGTTTGTTTTCAGGGTTCCCCAGGCCTCCGGGCTCAGAGCAGAGGCCTCAGTGCCAGCAGTCTGGATCTGTCCTCCCACAGCTCCCTGCTCACCTCCAACTGACCCGCCTCCGGGCTCTTCCCTGCACCCCTCCTGGCTCCGTCTCAGATGCCCTGCTGCTTGCCTGTGCCCTGTGGCACCAGTGCCAGGACCAGGGCCCCGCACTGCCTGACACTCCGGCTGCTCCGGTCTCCGACGTACTCCGGCCTGGCTCTGCTCCTCTCCGCGGCCCGGAGCTCCAGCCTGCCCTGTCTCAGACACCGCCCTGGGAAAGCTGTGCCTGTGCAGCACGGGGAGCACTAGCCACAGGGCAACATGGCCTGTGAGGAGAGCGTCCCGCTGCCTGCCTGGGGCTCGCCAGGGACTCGCAGCTTTGGGGGCAGCACTTAGAGCCGTGGGTGCTCAGCGATGAGCCGCTGCAGCACGTACTTGTGGCTCTGGCCATCAGCGCAGAGGGATGCAGACTCCCCACACCCTGGGGCTAGTGCCAGCCCTTCTCCCAGGCTGCGGCTGGCCGAGAGTCGCTCCCTGGGTGCTCCTGCAGGTGCCTTCCCCACCCCCAGCTATGCTGCCCTCAGCACTGCCCTCTCCTTAGACCTCAGTCCCCAGCCAGCTGGTTCTTCCAATGCAGCAGCCTGGGAACCAGAGGAGGAGGCTGGAAGGGTCATGGCAACCCTGCAGCCTCCCCAGGGAGTTGTGTGTGGCTCGGCCCAGGCTTCGAGGGCAGGCGCTGACCCCTTGGGAGTGTGTCCAGATCTCTACAGCCCATTGGAGACCCCGGTGCCTAGGAGCACTTCCAGCCCGAGTCCTGTTCTGGCGGGGCCTGCGTCTGCCTCAGCATGGAGAGAGCAGTGCAGGGCTCGGAGGAGCTGGCAGGGCCCTCCTTACCCGTGAGTCACCTCTGATTGTGGTACTTTATTTTATTAAATAAAAAATCATCAAAATGACTGTGGTGAGCGCCTTGGAGCCATGGGGGAGGGCAGGCTGGCGGCACGACCACAAGCACGGGCAGCGGCTCCTCGCTAGCTCAACTGGAAACAGAGGCTGTTTCAGGTCAAACCAAGCAGCTGGGTTTTGAGGGGTTTTACTGTTCAGAAAATCATCCAGGGGACGTCACACTGGACACGCCAGGTGGGTCTGAACAAACGTTTGGACTTTCTCGGGGTTGGCCGGAACAGTTTGGCAAATGGAGCCGAATCTGCGAAATGTTTTCGTCCTGCCCTACGCCCATTTTCTGGCGAAAGCAGTTTTGTCTGAAAAATCTTGTCCAGCTCCGCTGCTAGTGGCCAGGCCTGGCCAGCCACAAGACTCTGCGTCCGTGTCCGTGCCAAGCCCCGGGGTCTGGGGACTGGCACCTGACCAGCCCTGCCTGCAGACTCAGCCGTCAGGCTGTGATCCATGCTGCCAAGCGGAGAGGGAGGCTTGGTCTCTGCATATAGATCCCTTGCCCTCAGCTGCTGTTAAACATGTGGGAGGTGCTGGGGTGAAATGCCTGGCCGTCTCTCCAGCCTTCCATCCTGAACGCCCCAGCTGCAAACTGTAGCACAACAAACGATACTTGGCATTCAGCACTGGATCCAGCTGGGGATCCATCGTGTCAGGTACCTGTCTCTGACTGGCAGCTGTGGAATACCCTGCCCTTGGGAAAGCATCCTCCTAACCCTATTAGCGAGAGGTTGGCTCCTGCCATGCATTTGGGTTTATATTCCTTCCAAAACTCCAGCTGGTTTTGGCATTTATGATGATAACTGCATATGCTGTTACCCAGTGAATGCTGAGGCCTTTTATGAATGCTGCTAAATGTCATGGGATTTAACAGCATCATGTGGCAATGAGTTCCACAGGCTAATTTTGCATTAGGTGACAGGATATTTCCTTTTACTGGTTTTTAATTTTCTTTTGATGTCGTCATATTGTTCTTGTGTCAAGAGGAAAGACAGACGCTCCCGATCTCCCCTCTGTCCCAGTCATTATTTGATAGATTTGGACCATGTTCCCTCTTGTCTCGTATTATAGTAATCAATCCCAGCCTGTTCAACCCTCTCCATGTGTGAGCGTGCCTGGTCCTTGGTCATTCTCGTTTCCCTTTTCTGAACCTCTCTAGTTCTGTAGTATCCTGCATGAAATGGGGTGCCCTGAACTGCGCACAGTGTCCAGGTGAGAGGCAGAGCCATTCATGACATGGGCTATGACAGGCCATATTGGCCTCCACCCCACTGCTTCCGGGAGCACTGCTGCACACTGAGCCCAGGGCTCCATGGAGCACGTCTGGTCCCTGAAGTAGCACAGGCCACTCAGAATCCAGCAACATGAAGGGCTAGTCCAGACTGTGCCCCTCTACTCCTCTGGATATTTCACCGCTGAATTTCAGCTGCCATCTTGCTGCCTGTTTCCCCGACTTCCGTCCTCGTCTCTAGTTCTGACTGCCCGTGTTGCCGACTCCCCTGATCTTACTGCAAGCCCTGTGGGATTGTGAGCCAAGCTCTGGATCGTGGAGCGACTCAGTTCCCGTATCACAAGAGGGCTGGCTGCCTCCGGCCCGCGCGGCCGTGGTGCAAAGCTCGACGCCGTGGCCCAGCGGCTCAGAGACCCGGGTCAGACGCAGGGAATGGCGGTGGCTGCTTGTCTGACAATTCGGGGCGTTGAGGCCGCTCTCGGGAGCTTGGGGGCCGCGCCCAGGTCGCCCCTCTCACGAGCCCCCGCCACGTTCCCCAGCCCCGCCCGTGTCCCCTCTCACGAGCCCCCGCCACGCTCCCCAGCCCCGCCCGTGTCCCCCTCTCACGAGCCCCCCCCACGCTCCCCGGCCCCACCCGTGTCCCCCTCTCACGAGCCCCCGCCACGCTCCCCAGCCCCGCCCGTGTCCCCCTCTCACAAGCCCCCCCACGCTCCCCGGCCCCGCCCGTGTCCCCCTCTCACGAGCCCCCCCCACGCTCCCCGGCCCCGCCCGTGTCCCCCTCTCACGAGCCCCCCCCCACGCTCCCCGGCCCCGCCCGTGTCCCCGTCTCACGAGCCCCCCCCACGCTCCCCGGCCCCGCCCGTGTCCCCCTCTCACGAGCCCCCGCCACGCTCCCCGGCCCCGCCCGTGTCCCCCTCTCACGAGCCCCCGCCACGCTCCCCGGCCCCGCCCGTGTCCCCGTCTCACGAGCCCCCGCCACGCTCCCCGGCCCCGCCCGTGTCCTCCTCTCACGAGCCCCCGCCACGCTCCCCGGCCCCGCCCGTGTCCCCCTCTCACGAGCCCCCGCCACGCTCCCCGGCCCCGCCCGTGTCCCCCTCTCACGAGCCCCCCCCACGCTCCCCGGCCCCGCCCGTGTCCCCCTCTCACGAGCCCCCCCCCACGCTCTCCGGCCCCGCCCGTGTCCCCCTCTCACGAGCCCCCCCCCCACGCTCCCCGGCCCCGCCCGTGTCCCCCTCTCACGAGCCCCCCCCCCACGCTCCCCGGCCCCGCCCGTGTCCCCCTCTCACGAGCCCCCCCCACGCTCCCCGGCCCCGCCCGTGTCCCCCTCTCACGAGCCCCCCCCACGCTCCCCGGCCCCGCCCGTGTCCCCATCTCACGAGCCCCCGCCACGCTCCCCGGCCTCGCCCGGGTTCCCCTCTCGCGAGCCCCCCCCACGCTCCCCGGCCCCGCCCGTGTCCCCCTCTCGCGAGCCCCCCCCACGCTCCCCGGCCCCGCCCGTGTCCCCCTCTCGCGAGCCCCCCCCACGCTCCCCGGCCCCGCCCGTGTCCCCCTCTCGCGAGCCCCCCCCACGCTCCCCGGCCCCGCCCGTGTCCCCCTCTCACGAGCCCCCCCCCCCCACGCTCCCCGGCCCCGCCCGTGTCCCCGTCTCACGAGCCCCCCCCACGCTCCCCGGCCCCGCCCGTGTCCCCCTCTCACGAGCCCCCCCACGCTCCCCGGCCCCGCCCGTGTCCTCCTCTCACGAGCCCCCGCCACGCTCCCCGGCCCCGCCCGTGTCCCCCTCTCACGAGCCCCCGCCACGCTCCCCGGCCCCGCCCGTGTCCCCGTCTCACGAGCCCCCGCCACGCTCCCCGGCCCCGCCCGTGTCCTCCTCTCACGAGCCCCCGCCACGCTCCCCGGCCCCGCCCGTGTCCCCCTCTCGCGAGCCCCCCCCCACGCTCCCCGGCCCCGCCCGTGTCCCCCTCTCGCGAGCCCCCCCCACGCTCCCCGGCCCCGCCCGTGTCCCCGTCTCACGAGCCCCCCCCACGCTCCCCGGCCCCGCCCGTGTCCCCCTCTCACGAGCCCCCCCCACGCTCCCCGGCCCCGCCCGTGTCCCCCTCTCACGAGCCCCCCCCACACTCCCCGGCCCCGCCCCCCGCCCGTGTCCCCCTCTCACGAGCCCCCCCACGCTCCCCGGCCCCGCCCGTGTCCCCCTCTCACGAGCCCCCCCACGCTCCCTGGCCCCGCCCGTGTCCCCCTCTCACGAGCCCCCCCCACGCTCCCCGGCCCCGCCCGTGTCCCCCTCTCACGAGCCCCCCCCACGCTCCCCGGCCCCGCCCGTGTCCCCCTCTCACGATCCCCCCCCACGCTCCCCGGCCCCGCCCGTGTCCCCCTCTCACGAGCCCCCCCCACGCTCCCCGGCCCCGCCCGTGTCCCCCTCTCACGAGCCCCCCCCCACGCTCTCCGGCCCCGCCCGTGTCCCCCTCTCGCGAGCCCCCCCCCACGCTCCCCGGCCCCGCCCGTGTCCCCCTCTCACGAGCCCCCCCCACGCTCCCCGGCCCCGCCCGTGTCCCCCTCTCGCGAGCCCCCCCCACGCTCCCCGGCCCCGCCCGTGTCCCCGTCTCACGAGCCCCCCCCACGCTCCCCGGCCCCGCCCGTGTCCCCCTCTCACGAGCCCCCCCCCACGCTCCCCGGCCCCGCCCGTGTCCCCCTCTCACGAGCCCCCCCCACGCTCCCCGGCCCCGCCCGTGTCCCCCTCTCACGAGCCCCCCCCACGCTCCCCGGCCCCGCCCGTGTCCCCCTCTCACGAGCCCCCCCCACGCTCCCCGGCCCCGCCCGTGTCCCCCTCTCACGAGCCCCCCCCCACGCTCTCCGGCCCCGCCCGTGTCCCCCTCTCACGAGCCCCCCCCCACGCTCCCCGGCCCCGCCCGTGTCCCCCTCTCACGAGCCCCCCCCACGCTCCCCGGCCCCGCCCGTGTCCCCCTCTCACGAGCCCCCCCCACGCTCCCCGGCCCCGCCCGTGTCCCCCTCTCACGAGCCCCCCCCACGCTCCCCGGCCCCGCCCGTGTCCCCCTCTCACGAGCCCCCCCCACGCTCCCCGGCCCCGCCCGTGTCCCCCTCTCACGAGCCCCCCCCCCACGCTCCCCGGCCCCGCCCGTGTCCCCCTCTCACGAGCCCCCCCCACGCTCCCCGGCCCCGCCCGTGTCCCCCTCTCGCGAGCCCCCCCCCACGCTCCCCGGCCCCGCCCGTGTCCCCGTCTCACGAGCCCCCCCCACGCTCCCCGGCCCCGCCCGTGTCCCCCTCTCACGAGCCCCCCCCCACGCTCCCCGGCCCCGCCCGTGTCCCCCTCTCACGAGCCCCCCCCACACTCCCCGGCCCCGCCCCCGCCCGTGTCCCCCTCTCACGAGCCCCCCCCACGCTCCCCGGCCCCGCCCGTGTCCCCCTCTCACGAGCCCCCCCCCCACGCTCCCCGGCCCCGCCCGTGTCCCCCTCTCACGAGCCCCCCCCCCACGCTCCCCGGCCCCGCCCGTGTCCCCCTCTCACGAGCCCCCCCCACGCTCCCCGGCCCCGCCCGTGTCCCCCTCTCACGAGCCCCCCCCACGCTCCCCGGCCCCGCCCCTCGGGGACCGGCCCGGGCCAGGCGGGGCTGTGCGGCGGGTCTGGGCCCGGGGCACCCGGCTCCTTGGCGCCCCCTGGGGGGCACGGCCCGCAGCAGCACCCAGCCCGCCCGCGGCCCCACCCAGGAGGCGTGGCCACGGTGGGGCCCCGCCCCCCACGGGCCCCGCCCCCTCTGGCGCGCGGTCCGCCAGGCCAGATGCCGGTTCGCTTCCGGCCGCTGCGTCACGCGCTCACGCCGCATTTCCGGGCCGGTGACCTCAGAGGGAGAACTTCCGGGTCGGGCGCGGAGCAGGAAGTGCCAGGTAACTGCCCCCCTCCCCCTCCGGCCGCCTCTAAGGGCCGGTGACCCCTGACCCGCAGCGTCCGGAGGGGGCGCTGCGGAACTCCCTGCTGCAGGGCGCGGCCGTTCCCGCGGAGCAGGCACGAATCCGGAGTCCCCCCCCCCCCCCGGGCCGGGCAACAACCGCCCCGGCCAGGGCCCCCCCGCCCGCCCCGGGCCCGTGGGACCCCGCTGGCCGCAGGGCTGAGCCGTTACAGTCCGGCCGGGGGTCCAGGCTCCCCGCGGCGCCTCGCCTGCCACGTGGGGGGCCCCGCCGCGAGCCGTTCCCTCGGTAACAGCGTTCTGGCCACCTTTGTGACGTCACCGCCTCCGTGGACCGGCCCCCCCCCAGGCTGGCCCGGGCGGGGGCGCAGGGGCGGCTTTGGGCTCCCCGTGTGGGCGGGAGGCACCTCGCGCCCACCAGCCTCCCGCTCCGGGGAGCCGCTTGCGGCCCCCTGGTCTCCCTGCGCCCCGGGGGCAGGGTCTAGGGAAAGTGACGCTCCGTCAGGAGGGAAGAAACGCTCCAGCGCGGCTCCCGAAAGAGCACGGCAAGAAGCAGTCGGCGGACGCAGCAGCGGTGGCGGCGTGGGAACGTCCCCCCGGTTCTCCGGCTGGCGATGGAACAGGACGGTGTTTGAAGGGCTCTGTGGCAGAGGGCCCGTCCGGGAAAAGGATGAAACGCGAGGAGGGAAAGGACAGGCTAGCTCTGCCCATCTGCGCCAGCATGGACGGGAGTGACGAGTGCCTGCACTTCGTGATTGGGCGTCAAATCGACCCAGATGCTTTCAGAAGGATTTCTGTGAATTTCCCATCCCTTGTGGCAGTTGGGTCAATGCCTGAATGAGAGGTGAGATTTCATCAGCTAGTTAGACGAGCGGGCTTGTCAGCTTTGCTTGCAGAGCTATAAGATACAACCCTTCCTGGAAAACTTCTCCGCACATCCCCAAGGAATGGTTCTTACTAATGCTCAGCTCCAGTTCCCCCCGCCACCAGCACTACATCTTTGCTGCTGTCTCTGGCTCTGGGCATGATTAACAATGTGAAGGGATGTTACTGAACGAAAATCGAAGCCGGATTATCGTTGCAGTTGGTGGAGACCACGACGCAGATGTTCAGATGGTCCTGAGTACTGCAAACGTGCCGGATGGCATCCGTCTCCTCGCGGAGGCCTGGCAAGGTGGAAAGCTGACAACACTTCCTGTTTCTGGGAAAGGGGCCAATTGTTGGGCAAGACGAGAGCAGTAAAGACTTTGGGAACCCCTGAATGACGTTCCACTTTCAGTCAACGTGGAAAAAGAGGACTCCGTGGTAGCTGCTGTGAATGAGGATTTGCTCCCCTTCGGCCAGTAAGGAGTGACTGAGCTCTGCTGCAAGGCCAGAGAAACTAGCTCTTAATGTTTTGTGTGCTCCGGCCCTGGGAGCACCATTGTGGGCTCCCCAATGCTGGGGAGAGGCCTTGAGCCTCAGGGGCTGGATCCAAGCATGACGTGATATTTTTATAACCGTCTAATGTCGTTGGCTTGAGACGCTGATTGGCAGTGAACACAGCAGAGTGCGTGTTTAAGATGTACCGGAGGGCTGTTTCAGCAATGCTGTAGCCACAAGGATCAAAACGCATCCCACTAGCACCGTTACGCAGTGTCGTGGAGCTGTGTCACCTATCGGAAACGCAGGCTGCCTTTGATCAGTCGACGCTCCCCGGAGCAGCAGCAGCCTTTGGGAACAACACCGCAAGAAGTTGCTGCTAACAGGTGTCTTCGAACAGCAAGATACTGTACAGGCATCTGAGCAGCTACTCGGGACTCCTGGATTCTGTCCCCTTTCCAGGTGTTAGCGTGGAATCGAATACTTGTGGAATGGCATGAGATGGTAGCGGTTACACGACTATCTGATGGTCCCCGGGGGGGCCGGCAGCCAGTGCACTCCAGCCCCTCTCCTGGGGAGACTGGGCCCCTAAACTCCAGCCCCTTCCCCTAGGCTCTCCTCCATGCTCTCAGACAGCCAGCAACCAACTAACTAACTTCCAGCCCTGCCCCCCAGCCAGGGCAGCATTCCACCTTCCTTTGTTCCTCTCCATGGGGGGTGTCTGGCCACTGGTTTGCATAGTGACTCATCCTGTTTTGCTGGGTCCTGGTACCCACGGCAGCCAGTGGGGGTTCCCCCAGAGCCAGCAGCATAGAAACCAGCCAGGTACCCCCACTACGTCACAGTTCTCCCCCCTCCGAGAGCGAACTGAGCAGGGTCACTCCGCTCGTGACCTAGGGAAGTTCAGGTCCTCTGCGTGGGAACCCGCCCTGGGGACATGGGTGCTCCCCTTGACTCGGGCCGGCCATGGCGAGGCCCCACATGAGCTGACTTCCCTCTGTCCACTTGCTGCCCCACTCCAGGGCGACTGGCACAGGCCTGTCCTCGGGGGTCACACCCACCCTTCCGCTGGCCTTGATCTCTGGCCAGGGTCTCTCGAGCCGGGGCCATGAGCCCAGCGAGCCTTCTCTGGACAACCAGGGCGGCTTCCATCCCCGATGCTCCATCCAGGGAGGACTTCCCCTCCCATAACTCTCTCAGCAAACCCAGAGGGTCCTCTATCTGGGGTAGAGACCCCCAAGCCGCTTTCCTATTGTCTTGGGCCTTCCCGCCCCTCTGGCAGGAGTCACAGGACCGGCAGTACCGCTGCACGGCTGTAAAGATTCCCGGCCAATAGAAGTGCTGGAGCAGCCTCAGCCGGGTGCTCCGGATCCCCCGGTGGCCCCCAACGGGGACGTCGTGGGCCAAATACAGCAGCTTGAGGCGATACTTTCGGGGGACGACCAGCTGCCGCTGGACCCTCCATGCCCTCACCTTCCTGGGGGGAAGCCATTCACGGAACAGGAGTCCACGCTCCCGCAGGAATCTCTCCTGGCCACCTCTCCCCCGGGGCTGAGCTGCACGGAGGCCAGCCTGGTCCCTCAGCCTCTGCAAGGAGGGGTCTGCCTGCACCTCAGCCTGGAATTCAGCTGCTGAGGCAGAGATCGGGACCTGTTCCCCACCTTTGCCTAGGTCCGGAGTCCCAGCCTGGCTGGGCCCCGTGTCCACTGGGATGGGACCCTGAGGACGCTGCCAGGAGTCCTTCCCTGGACCCACGTTGTCAGCCCCCCGCTGGCTCTGGCTCCAGGTAGTGACTAGAGCCTGCTGGGATTCATGGGGCCACTCCTCTAGGTCATTCCCCATCAGCACCTCGGTGGGCAAGTGCGGGTGCACCCCCACTTCCTTGAGGCCCTCCTTGGCCCCCCATTTCAGATGCACCCTGGCTACAGGCACCTTAAACGGGGACCCGTCTATGCCCTTCAGGGTCAGCTGCGCGTGGGGTAGTATCCGCTCCGGGGCCACTATGTCGGATCGGGCCAGAGTCACCTCCGCCCCCGTGTCCCAGAAGCCCGTCACCTTCCTACCATCCACCTCCAGGGGTATGAGGCACTCGCTCCGCAGGGGCCGCCCTGCCCCCACCCGGTACACAGAGAAATCCGCCTCCTGAGAATCAGACCTCCCAGGGGAGGTGCACTGAGCATCCTTCCCCTCTCTCTGAGCTGAGGTTTGCCTGCCAGCCCCTGCCTCTGGGGCAGCCTGCCCTTCCTCCCGCCCCAGCCAGTTAACCCTGGAAAGTCCCCGGTCCTGGGACCTGGGGCACTGAGCCCTCTTGTGGCCTTTTTGCCCACAGCGCTGGCAAGTTAGGCTTTGGGCTGTCTCTGTCCAGGGCCTGGCTGGTTCTCTGGGGTATCGATGACTGGTCCTGGTCCCTGGGGCTCGCCTCGGAGGTGTGTCTCTCCGTTGCTCCGCTGAGAACTGGTCTCTGCGCGATTCTCTTTCTCTCCGGAACTCCCGTTCACCCCCGGACCGGCTCTCCATGAACTCATCCGCCAATCTCCTGGGGGTTCTCTGGTCTCCGGTCCTTGAGCCACAGCCTCAGTTTGGGTGGGCACGCTTCATAGAGCTGCTCCATCATGACCAGCTTGAGCAGCTCCTCTGCGGTCTGGGCTCCGACTCCAGACACCCACTTGCGGCAGTATTGCGCCAGGCGGGCGGCCAGGTCCACATAGGTCTCCCGTGGCCCTTTCTGTACCCCCCGGAACTTCTTCCTGTACATCTCGGGGGTCAGCCCGAACTTGTGCAGCAGGTCCTCCTTGACTCGGTTGTAATCCCCTGGCTGTAGGTCCTCCAGCTGACTGAGCACTCCGGCCGCCTCCTGGTTCAGTGCGGGGATGAGCTCCTGCAGCCAGTCAGCTGGGGGGACCCGTTGCAGCCCACAGGCCCTCTCAAAGGAGCTGAGGAACCCGTCTATGTCGCCCATGTCCTTCAATTGGGCCACCACGAGCCTCTCCAAGCGTCTGGCAGTCCTGGGACCTTGGGGCCCATCCGCACTTGGCGCAGCCGGTGCCCCGCCGGTTCTCCGCTCTGCCATGGCCAGCTCATGCTGCCGCTGCCTCTCTCGATCTTGGCGCTCCTTCTCTCGGTCCTGGCGGTCCTTCTCTCGGTCCTGTACTTCCAATTCCTTGATCCGCAGCTGGATCTCCAGCCGCCGCAGCTCTGCTTGGCTGGCCCCTGCCCTAGATGGGCCGCAGCTTGCAGGCCTCCTGGGGGAAGCTGTCTCATCTCTCCGGTGAGTTCCAGCGCTCCCCCCCCTCTCTGAGCCTGACACACTCTCAGGGGGGGTCTGGCTGCTTCCCCTGGGGACAAGATCCTGGCCCTGTGGCTGGTCATTCTCTTCCAGCTGGGTAATCAGCTGGGCCTTGGCTGCTTTCCGCACAGGCAAACCCCTCTCTCTGCACAGCCCCACCAGCTCTGCCTTCAAGAGTCGGGCGTAGGCCATCTGCCCGCTGGGCCCCTCGGTGCAGACTCACCAGTCTAGTGCTGCAGCGCCCCACGATTCCCAGGAACCGCTTTGCTCTGTCTCTAGCACGCCTGGCTCCAGGGCTCTTGCTTCTACTGTGCCTTGTCGCTCGCTGCTGGAAGCTCCATCCACGGGGTGCAGTGCATCCCACTCCTGACACCAGTGTGACGGCGCGTTGGGGTCCCCCGTCTCCTGCACCCCGAAATGGCACAAACAGACTGCACCAGCCGGTGGACTAGAGGAAGTTTATTGCCTCTCCAGGATACAGCACAGATGTGGTCTGGTCACAGAGCTGGGCTAGGATGCCTCAGGCCCCCTTGAGATGGGGGAGACTGGGCCCCTAAACTCCAGCCCCTTCCCCTAGGCTCTCCTCCATGCTCTCAGACAGCCAGCAACCAACTAACTAACTTCCAGCCCTGCCCCCCAGCCAGGGCAGCATTCCACCTTCCTTTGTTCCTCTCCATGGGGGGTGTCTGGCCACTGGTTTGCATAGTGACTCATCCTGTTTTGCTGGGTCCTGGTACCCACGGCAGCCAGTGGGGGTTCCCCCAGAGCCAGCAGCATAGAAACCAGCCAGGTACCCCCACTACGTCACACCGGCAGCCAGTGCACTCCAGCCCCTCTCCTGGGGAGACCCCTGCCACCCAGGCTGTTGTCTCTGTAACAGAGGCAGCGGGGGGGGATACACGCAGCCAGCAAGACTGACTCTAGCCCAGGCTTATTGGTTAATCATATCGTCAACTCCACGTTGACATCCCCGCTCTCCCTGGCTAAACACTCCCCCCCCCCCCCCCACAGGAAGCGTGGCCTGGGCATGGCTCGCATTACCCTGGAGGACCTCAACGGGCTGGACGATGAGCCCGTCGACGAAGAGGAGGAGCCGATGGATGGGGAAGAGCAGAACAGGCTGTTCTCTCACTGGGAAGCAGTGGCCAGCACCCACCAAGTGACCCTTCCGCAAGGTGAGGGCCGGGCGGAGCCCCCCGTTAGACGCTCAGAGCTCTCCGTGCCCCAAAGGGAAGCCTGGGGGGTGGCACCTTCGCCCCCTGCAGTCTCTGGGTGGCACTTTCCTGGCTGCCGTGTCACGGGGCCCAGGCAATAGAAACCTGGAGCAGCTGCCTGGGGGGTGGGGAGCATGCGGTAGGGTCACTGCTCTGTGAGCGCCCCCTCAGGCAGCGGAGCCCGAGGGGGCGCCTGGAGCCAGTCCCGCAGAGCGTGGAGCCGTGCCAAGGGAGCGGGCTGGCTCATTTCCCGGGACGTGGCATTCGGGCTCCGTGGTCCCTGTGGGCCTGAGCTTCCCCCTCCCCATCGCCCGCCCTGTGCGCAGCGTCTAGGCCTGTTTTCTGGTTGGTTCCACAGAGATGGTGGGTCCCATTGTGCAGATGACGCAGCACAGCCAGGTGCGGGAGCCGGTGCCCTACGTCGCACTGCTGCAGCACGAGAAGGTGAGGCCTCTTCCTCGGGGTCCGGCAGGGCTCGCGCCCGCAGCGCGTGAGCAGGGGCGGCCCGGGAGCCTAGACAAACCAGGCAGTTGCCTAGAGCGCCGCCGGCCTGGGTGCCTGATCATTACATCAAGGTCATTGACGGCCGTGCAGGCGGGGGCGCCGATCACGCCTTCCACCCGGGGCGCCAGCTGCTGCAGCCGGCCTCGGGCCGCTCCTGTGCGTGGGCGGCTTCCCTGGGCTCCTCAGCCTGGCAGCCCAGACCCTGGCCCTGCTCTGGCCTGCGTCCTCCTGCTGCCACCCTTCCTCTCGGGCCCAGCGCCCCCTCAGTGCCGTGCTCCAGGCTTGCGCTGGGGCGCTCCTGCTCCTCCCCCCAGGCTGCCACGGCCCGTCCTCTGGCAGTAAGAGGGTAGGGCCGAGATGGCTGGCGTCCCCAGGCTGCTCTGGGGCAGGCCTGCCTGAGGGCTGTGGTGCCAGGCCCTGGGTGGGGGAGGTGGGGGCAGAGGGGCTGTCTCGGGGGGGCCTCTGGGTGCTGCTGTGCTGGCCACAGCCCTGGCCTACCCCATGGACGCGCTTTGGCAGAGCTGCGTCACTGAGGGAGCCGGGCACTCCCGGGGACGTGGGGTGGGCCTGCTCCGCCGCACCCTAGAGACGCCACGTCGGCCGGCTCCTGCGTCGCAGAGCCCTGGGTCCGAGGGAAGCCAAGACCAGCAAGTGCATGAAACAGCCGGGGGGGAGGCTGTGAATGGGGTTGGGACAGGCAGCCTCGAGGTGCCTGGCTTGGCATCGGCTCCCTTGCCTCCGGCCCGTGGGGTCGCCTGAGCTCTTAGCCTCTGCCTCGCCCTGTCTCTCGTGTTCGTCTCCCCTTCCCGCCTGGCCCCCAGTGCTCCGGGAGCGTCTCTCCCGTCCCGCGGCGCTGCCCCAGCCCCTCCCCCGCGCTCTTAGAGTTCCCTGGTGGCAGCGAAGGGCTGTTGTGCAAACCAGCCAGTCCTGCCTCGCCCACTGGGTTCTCACTGGGCACCCCAGCCCGTTCTGCATGCGTCTGTGCCCAGCACGGCCTCCATCCCGCCTGTGCTTCCATCTCCTGCCCCTTGGCCCGCGGCCGGCCTCGCTGCGGGGTGTGTCTGCAGCTGGCTTGCTAGCTGCCCCGCTCCCCCAGACAGCCACGGTCTGCAGGCCGCCAGCCTGGCCTCTGCCCCTCCCCTCAGTGCAGGGCTCCGGCTCCCGCAGGAAAGCCATGGCACCTGCCCTCGCCAGCTCCCTTTGATCACTGGGACCATGTGCTGTCGTTGGCGCTCCCCTGCTGGCGTCCCATTGGGCCAGGCACAGAGCCTCTGCCCTGAGTGCCGCCTGCTGCCAGAGCTGACGCCAGGCCTGCCTGCTTTGCCTCCTCCCCGACTGCAGTCCCCAGCGGGAGCTGCATGCCCGAGCTAGCCAGCTGGAGTCTCCCTGCCCGCTGCTCACTAAGGCAGCCAGCTGATCCTGGCTCCCTGCTCTTTGTAGGCATGGCTCTAGCTTTTAAAGGGGCAACACGCCAAACGAAATGAAAAGGCAGCAGGATTAAAGTAAAAAGAAGGAAGTTTTTCTTCATGGAGTGCACGGTCAACCTGTGGAACTCCTCGCAGGAGGATGACGTGAAGGCCTGGACTTTAACAGGGTTCAAAACAGAGCTAATAGCTAGAGCTATTAGCCAGGCTGGGCAGGGATGGTGTTCCTAGGTCTGTTTGCTGAAAGCTGGGAATGGGCGACAGGGGAGGGATCACTCAATGGTTCTCTGTTCTGTTCACACCCTCTGGGGCACCTGGTGCTGGCCACTGTCGGCAGACAGGACACTGGGCTAGATGGACCTTTGGGCTGCCCCAGTCTGGCCCTTCGTATGGTCACCCTCTCCCAGCAGCCCTGCCTTGTGCCCCGGCCAGAGGGTTCCACGGGGACCCGGCGGCGGCACCCTTGGAAAGCGTTAACCTTTCGGGGTTCCATTGGCGTGAGTGGCACTGGGGCCCCAGAACCCCCTGCACTGACCCGGTGGGTGGCCAAGGGCCCGGCACGCTTACGTGAGCAGAGCCAAGGGGATTCCGTGCCCGTGGGAGCCCCCCACATGTGGTGCCAGTGGTCATGCTCCATCAGTGGCAGAGCTGACGTGGCGCAGGGCCCAGCGCTGGCATTTCTGGGGCGCCTGAGGCTCAGGCACGCGAGGCGGAATGAGATCCAGCAGGTGACGCTGGACTTCCAGGCCAGCCGCACGGTGAGCCCCCTCTGGCTCTGCCACGCAAGCTGAGACCCTGGCGCAGGGGGGAGTCCTGCCGTCCTCCCACGCTCAGGCCTGACTGGGTTCGGGCCCTGCCAGCCTGCCTGGGGGGCTGCGACCTGCAGCATTAGTTCCCACAGCATCACTGGAGCTTGGCCACGGAAAGGCCACGCCCGCGTGGGTGCAGAACTCACCGACTCGCCCTCGACGGGCTCTCTGTGCCCAGGGGCCCATGCTGCTCCCCAGCAGCCTCGGCCCGCGGGGGCGGGGAGGGCATATCGGCCTGGGCGCAGCGACCGACGCCGGTAAATGGGGCAGGCTGAAGCCATGGACGGCACAAGCCCTGTGGGACCAAGCTCCTTGGCCTCTCCAGCAACCAGCACCCTGGCATCAGAGGGACGCGCCACAGACGCTGCGTCCCCGCGAGCACCCCGCCGGAGCAGTGCTCCGCTCCTTTCCACCCTGCGCAGCATCAGGCGTGTTCCACGCCCCAGGGAGACAGGCTGCCGGCTGGGGCGCGGTGGGCTCTGCTACCCGCGTCTCTCCTGGGCTGGTGCGGGCGCTGGTGCGGAGAGCCCTGCGCCGGATGCCGTTCTAGCTCCCCCCAACGGGAGGGGCTTCCCGCCGGAACCGCGGGGTCAGGAGGTCTCTGGAGATTTCAGGGCCAGCAAACGGCAAGTCTGCTCCGTGCGCAGAAGGCCTGGCCAGAGCGGGCGTGGTCCCTCCCGCCAGGCTGGCTGCGAGGCTCCAGCTCCGCTGTGCTTTAATCCTGACGTGCCCGGCGCTGGTCAGTGCCAGCGGGCTCCTGGAGACTCTGCTGCCCCCCAGCTTGGTGCTTCTCAGTCTGGCCCCATCCCAGACCAGGTTCTGGGCGGCCCCTCTGACTCCTGCCCCCTCTCTGCAGCTGGCTGGTTCCTGAGCCAGGACGGGGGTCTTGGGCTCTGGCGGGGCAGCTTGTGGCAGTGCTGGAGCCAGCTGCAGCTCCCCCCACCTGTCTGTCCCCACACCGCCCTCCGGGGCTCTGGTCAGGGCAGTGCTGGGGGTGCTCAGCCCTGCGCCTCGGTCCCTCCAGGCAAGGGCAGGGGGACCAGCCTGCTCAGTACCGCAGAGTGATCCCCAGCACCCGCACAGATGGAATGGGGGGCTGGGCCCAGCTGCTCCTCGCTGCGGGGCCCCCTCCCCTCCAGGTGTTCTCCTGAGTTTCCCGCGGTGGCTAGTTTTGCAGCTCCTGTGGGCCCCTCTTCCTGGCCCAGGGGTGTCGGTGCCAGCGGGGGTGGGGCTGCAGTGGGCTTGCTGGAGTTGGACCCCCACTCCCTACCATGCAGTGTCGCCTGGGCGTGGAGGCAGCTGGGTGCCAGGGGTATCCTGTACCACCGGCGCCCCAGCTTGTCGGGACAGGGCAGGAGCTGGGTAGGAGGCCCAGTGCTGCCTGCAGAGCCTGTGCCCGGACCCTGGCAGAGCCCCGGGTCCCCGCTTTGGGTGCTGTGCTCCTGCCATGGCTGGGCCGCGCCCCCTTCCTGCCAATGGCGCTAGCGGGCACCACGCAGCAGGGCTCTGCCGTGCCTGGCGCTCGGCTCTGACTGGCTCCTCGTCCGCCTGTTTCAGTGCGAGGAGCGGCTGTACCCCGCCGGGAAGTGGGCCTGCGTCACCAAGGGCGAGCCCTTGTACGAACAGAGCATCTCCCTGGGCTTCATGAAACTCATGCGCTACATCTGCAAGGAGAACTCCACAGGTGCGTGCTGGCAGGGGGAGGGGAAGGGGCGGCTCAGCCCCTTGGGTGCCCCTCACCACTGCCCTGTGCCTGCCTCCCCACAGGCCGCTATCTGGGCATGACGGTGCCCGTGGTGAACGAGATCCGCCTGAGCGAGGAGGGCTCTGAGCTGCTGCAGGACGTCACCACTTCCTATTACCTCCCTGGGGAGTTCCAGCCCAACCCCCCTCTGCCCACGGACCCCGACATCCGCATCGAGGAGAGACCGCCGCTCCGCATCCTGGCCAGGTGAGCCCCCTCTCCCGCGGGAGGGGAGTGGAGGGGAGGGGAGGCGTCCCTAGCCTGGCGGGGGAAGGAGCTGCAGTGCAGGAACAGCCCCGGCAGGCGAGGAAGGAGCAGCGTGGCAGAGGGACCCGGCTCTGAGGGATAGGTGGGAGGTGGGGCTGGCGGGCAGGGGAGGGGCTGGCCGGGTGGTGGCTCTGGCAGTGCGGGGGAGGTTGCCAGGTGCCTGTTCTCCGGTGGCTGTGGCCGCTCCCTTTGTTGCAGGGTGTTCTACGGGGCGACGACAGAGGAGACCATCCTCCGGGAGATCCGCCTTCTCGGGGAGCTGCTGGGCTCCCCAGCCTCCGTGCTCCGGGACCGCTACATGGTGGCCGCCTACGAGAACCCCAGCGTTCCTCAGCGGCGCAACGAGATCTGGTTCATCCGGCGGGCGGAGTGAGCGGCGCAGCCCCGCGCGGGCGTCCGAGCCAGGCCGGGCCCGGTAGATGGCAGTTCTGGCTGAAGGAGATGAATGCACAGCCTGACGCACCGCTCGCCGTGGCAGCGCGCCACTGGCCCGGGAAGGAGCCCGGCCCCGCGCCCCGGCCTGCAGGAGCAGTGGGTGGAGTCGGCCCCGTGTGCCCATGGGGGTAGTGGCTGGCTCATGGGCTGGGTGGTCAGGCCGGGAGCTGGTGCCTGCTTGTGGCAGGGCTCGAGTAAGCAACAAGGCCCTGCCGGGGAGCGTCCTGTCCCCAACACTGATCTGGGGCAGGCCCTGTGGTCCGGCCCCATGTGGCCACGGGGAGGGCATGGGGCTCTGTCTCCAGTCCCAGCGTGGCCCTGGGCACCCCTCTGGGGCTTGCCAGCAGCAGGGCTGGTCTGAGCAGTGCCGGGAACAGCCTGGGGGCCTGGCCCCGTAGGACTCTCCCTTGGGGCTGCTGCTGAGCCTGTGGCCACAGCCGGGGGCCTGGCTGGTCGCAGGGCAGCAGCGGGGTCCCTGCGCGGTGCTGTGCATTGATTGGTGGGTCTCACTGTGCTGCTGGGGGAGGCTGGCAGCACACACCTGAAATAAATCCAGCTCAAACCACCGTGCGGGGCGGCTCACTGTGCAGGGGGGAGCGGGCTGGGCTGGCTCACTGCACGGGAGGGGGCTGTGCCCAGACAAGGGCTGGGCCGGCTCACTGTGCAGGGGGGAGCGGGCTGGGCTGGCTCACTGCACGGGAGGGGGCTGTGCCCAGACAAGGGCTGGGCCGGCTCACTGTGATGGGCAGAGGGGGCTGTGTCCACACAAGGGCTGGGCTGGCTCACTGTGCGGGAGGGGGCTGTGCCCACACAAGGGCTGGGCCGGCTCACTGTGCAGGGGGCAGCAGGCTGGGCCGGCTCACTGTGATGGGCAGAGGGGGCTGTGTCCACACAAGGGCTGGGCCGGCTCACTGTGCAGGGGGCAGCGGGCTGGGCCGGCTCACTGTGATGGGCAGAGGGGGCTGTGTCCACACAAGGGCTGGGCCGGCTCACTGTGCAGGGGGCAGCGTGCTGGGCCGGCTCACTGTGATGGGCAGAGGGGGCTGTGTCCACACAAGGGCTGGGCTGGCTCACTGTGCGGGAGGGGGCTGTGTCCACACAAGGGCTGGGCCAGCTCACTGTGATGGGCAGAGGGGGCTGTGTCCACACAAGGGCTGGGCCGGCTCACTGCGCGGGAGGGGGCTGTGCCCAGACAAGGGTTGGGCCGGCTCACTGCGCGGGAGGGGGCTGTGCCCAGACAAGGGCTGGGCCGGCTCACTGTGATGGGCAGAGGGGGCTGTGTCCACACAAGGGCTGGGCCGGCTCACTGTGCAGGGGGCAGCAGGCTGGGCCGGCTCACTGTGATGGGCAGAGGGGGCTGTGTCCACACAAGGGCTGGGCCGGCTCACTGTGCAGGGGGCAGCGGGCTGGGCCGGCTCACTGTGATGGGCAGAGGGGGCTGTGTCCACACAAGAGCTGGGCTGGCTCACTGTGCGGGAGGGGGCTGTGTCCACACAAGGGCTGGGTCTGCTCACTGTGATGGGCAGAGGGGGCTGTGTCCACACAAGGGCTGGGCCGGCTCACTGTCTGGGGGGGTGGCCATCAGGGCCAGGTTAAGTCTTCTGTAGTTTGGGCTACTAGATTGTATGGCCCCCTAGGCTCCAGCGTGGGGCCCGAAATGGGGGATTCAATGTGAGTTGAGGCCAGGGGGTGGGTGCAGGAGGGGGCGAGGGCTCTGACAGGTTGCAGGCTCTGGGGTGTGGCTGGGGTTGAAGTGTTTAGGCTCCAGGTTGGGGCAGGGAGTTAGGGTGGGAGAGGGTTGGGAGGGGCTCAGGGCAGGGTCTGGGTAGGAGTTGGGGTGTGGGAGGGGCTCAGAGCAGGGGAGGGGGCTGGGTAGGAGTTGGGGTGTGGGAGGGGCTCAGAGCAGGGGAGGGGGCTGGGTAGGAGTTGGGGTGTGGGAGGGGCTCAGAGCAGGGGAGGGGTCTGGGTAGGAGTTGGGGTGTGGGAGGGGCTCAGAGCAGGAGAGGGGTCTGGATAGGAGTTGGGGTGTGGGAGGGGCTCAGAGCAGGGGAGGGGTCTGGGTAGGAGTTGGGGTGCGGGAGGGGCTCAGCAGGGGCGGGGTCTGGGTAGGAGTTGGGGTGTGGGAGGGGCTCAGAGCAGGGGAGGGGGCTGGGTAGGAGTTGGGGTGTGGGAGGGGCTCAGAGCAGGGGAGGGGGCTGGGTAGGAGTTGGGGTGTGGGAGGGGCTCAGAGCAGGGGAGGGGGCTGGGTAGGAGTTGGGGTGTGGGAGGGGCTCAGAGCAGGGGAGGGGGCTGGGTAGGAGTTGGGGTGTGGGAGGGGCTCAGAGCAGGAGAGGGGTCTGGATAGGTGTTGGGGTGTGGGAGGGGCTCAGCAGGGGAGGGGTCTGGATAGGTGTTGGGGTGTGGGAGGGGCTCAGCAGGGGAGGGGTCTGGGTAGGAGTTGGGGTGCGGGAGGGGCTCAGCAGGGGAGGGGTCTGGGTAGGAGTTGGGGTGTGGGAGGGGCTCAGAGCAGGGGAGGGGTCTGGGTAGGAGTTGGGGTGTGGGAGGGGCTCAGCAGGGGAGGGGTCTGGGTAGGAGTTGGGGTGCGGGAGGGGCTCAGAGCAGGGGAGGGGTCTGGGTAGGAGTTGGGGTGTGGGAGGGGCTCAGCAGGGGAGGGGTCTGGGTAGGAGTTGGGGTGCGGGAGGGGCTCAGCAGGGGAGGGGTCTGGGTAGGAGTTGGGGTGTGGGAGGGGCTCAGAGCAGGGGAGGGGTCTGGGTAGGAGTTGGGGTGTGGGAGGGGCTCAGCAGGGGAGGGGTCTGGGTAGGAGTTGGGGTGCGGGAGGGGCTCAGCAGGGGAGGGGTCTGGGTAGGAGTTGGGGTGCGGGAGGGGCTCAGCAGGGGAGGGGTCTGGGTAGGAGTTGGGGTGTGGGAGGGGGCTCAGAGCAGGGGAGGGGTCTGGATAGGAGTTGGGGTGTGGGAGGGGCTCAGCAGGGGAGGGGTCTGGGTAGGAGTTGGGGTGTGGGAGGGGGCTCAGAGCAGGGGAGGGGTCTGGATAGGAGTTGGGGTGTGGGAGGGGCTCAGCAGGGGAGGGGTCTGGATAGGAGTTGGGGTGTGGGAGAGGGTTGGGGCAGGGGTTGGGGTGTGGGAGGGGGCTCAGAGCAGGGGAGGGGTCTGGGTAGGAGTTGGGGTGTGGGAGGGGCTCAGAGCAGGGGAGGGGTCTGGGTAGGAGTTGGGGTGCGGGAGGGGCTCAGCAGGGGAGGGGTCTGGGTAGGAGTTGGGGTGTGGGAGGGGGCTCAGAGCAGGGGAGGGGTCTGGATAGGAGTTGGGGTGTGGGAGAGGGTTGGGGCAGGGGTTGGGGTGTGGGAGGGGGCTCAGAGCAGGGGAGGGGTCTGGATAGGAGTTGGGGTGTGGGAGAGGGTTGGGGCAGGGGTTGGGGTGTGGGAGGGGGCTCAGAGCAGGGGAGGGGTCTGGGTAGGAGTTGGGGTGCGGGAGGGGCTCAGCAGGGGAGGGGTCTGGGTAGGAGTTGGGGTGCGGGAGGGGCTCAGCAGGGGAGGGGTCTGGGTAGGAGTTGGGGTGTGGGAGGGGGCTCAGAGCAGGGGAGGGGTCTGGATAGGAGTTGGGGTGTGGGAGAGGGTTGGGGCAGGGGTTGGGGTGTGGGAGGGGGCTCAGAGCAGGGGAGGGGTCTGGATAGGAGTTGGGGTGTGGGAGAGGGTTGGGGCAGGGGTTGGGGTGTGGGAGGGGGCTCAGGGCTGGGGCAGGGGTTGGGGTGCTTACCGGGTGCAGGCCCTGGGGAGTGGAGGAGGCAGGTGGTTCTGTGCTGCCCGGTCCTTGCCTGCAGCCTCACTCCCCACAGCCAGGATTCCCAGCCCCAAGGAACCGCAGGAACACAGCCTGCATGGACGGAGCTTCCTGGCACTTTCGTCTCCCCCTCCCCTCCCCAGGCAGGGCCCGAATGCACTGGGCTCTGAATCTCCTCCCCCCAATGTCCAGATGACTGGCCCTGGGGCCACTCCAAGCCGGCCCCCCGCTCTGGCTCCCCTGCCCCAGGAGCAGCGCCTGGAGCACGTGCTGGAACCCAGTTGTCTCCTCAGGGAGGAGCTGGGGAGTGGGTGCAGGCAGGTTCTGGCAGGCAGGGGGATGGCAAACAAAGGACCAGCCCCTAAAGCAGAGACCCAGGGATTCCAGGGTGAAACGCTGGACTGGGGGGTTTCTTGGGGGAACACTCAATCCAGAGACGAGTCTGAGCCCCCCAGGGACCCTGTGAAATGCAAGGGGCGGGGAACCCCTCTCCCAGCTGCTGGCTCAGGCTCGCGGCAGCCTCAGGCAGACCGCTCGGCTGTGGTTCCAGCTCCGGTCCCTCGGGAGCGTCTCTGCAACTGACAGGGCCCGAGAGTGACTGGCCATTCAGGGCCCAGAGGTGGGCGAGGAGCAGGACTGCTGATGTGTGGGGGGGGGTTGCTCTCACCCCACAACCCCTCACCTCCCCAGAGTGCTGCCGGGGAGGGAGGGGGAGCAGTGCCCTGCCAGAGCTGCTGAAGAGGCCGCCACTTCCCCTCAGGCTGCGGCCGCGCAGACCGCAAGCAGAGCCGCGCTCTAGGCGGCCAGCAGTGGTGGCTGCTCTACAAGGGAAGCTGGTCTGTGGGTGAGGCCCGGCAGTGCTGTCGCCGCATGTGGCAGAAACCCCAGCACAGCGTGAGCCTCCCAGCGCTTTGCCTCCCCCCCTCCAAACAGCAAATGCAGCGGGTGCTGAGGGGAGCCCGAGCTAGCAGCCAGCCAGCGCCCCACAGCGCCGAGGGGGACCCGCAGGCCGTAAGGCGCTCCGCTCCGTGCAGTCTGTAAGTACCTGCATCAGGAGCAGACCTTGGCGGAGGGTTTATGTACAACTGTCACCCAGGCCCAGGGCACTGCCTTCGGACAGGCTCTCCTTGCGTGCTCACGTGCTGTCTTTCCACAGGCCGTGGCTCCTTAGTGCGCAGGACGGGGAGCAGTGAGCCACCGGTGGCTTTAGCCGCCTTAGGCAACCTTATTCACTTATGCCACGATTCAACCCCTGCTCCCAAGCCAGGAATTTTCCTTTTCTAGGATGTTGACTGCTACTGCCCCCCACGCGGGTCTCCTGGAACCCTTAGATCCACCCCACTGGCCTCAGCCACTTGAGCTAACATGGTCTCTGCTAGCAGTAGTAGGTTGTCATCCTCCCTGTGGCCCAGAACCACTGGGGGATTAGCCCACATTTGCTGGTGGGCTGCCCAGAGAGGGCTGACAGCTGAGGGCTGGTGAGACTCAAGGACGTTAGGCTCCACTCCGGGCTGTGGTGGGGAGTGGTCTCTAGTGGGCACAGCTACGTGTTCCCAGGCCTGGCTCCTTCAGCCCCAGCTTGTACAGAGCGTCCCCCCTACAAGTCGCCCTGGTATCCATGGGTTTTGCACTACAGTCGTTGACGCTTGTAGGAACTGATGCGTTGTAAGTCCTCCCATTCCCCCTTCTTATGTCGTGCAAAAAA
This sequence comes from Pelodiscus sinensis, assembly GCF_052426305.1. Lineage (NCBI taxonomy): Eukaryota > Metazoa > Chordata > Testudines > Trionychidae > Pelodiscus > Pelodiscus sinensis. Next base: position 199,779,863 of record NC_143054.1, on the reverse strand, counting down.
AAACCCCAAACAATTTGCGCAAATGGAAGTCAGCTGTAGAGAACATTCCCCATTTTAAGTTGTTTTGCTGTCAGTCCGAGTACTCTGGAACGTATCTTGGACTTACAGCCAGGACGGCCTGTGTTGCTAAACTCACGTCCCTGGCGGAGTATTTTTGACCAGGAAAAAATCCAGAGTGAACTTTCATTGTGCACCAAGCAGGGAAAGGGAGACCAGCTACTTGGTTTGTAATACCAGGCCGGGAGGTGGCCACGGGAGGCGGCTGTCCTACCACACCCACCTCTGCAGTCTCCTCCTGCCCCCCTAGTCCCAATGTCCTTGCACTGCCACAGCTCTTGGTTCCCAACTCTTGTATCCAGCCTGGGTTCCTGCAGCCCCTGTCCTTATAACCTGGCCAGGGGCAGCTTTGCTACCTGGGCTGGCGTACTCAGAACTCGCAGGTGCGCCATGACTGAAGCAGCACGCTGGATGAGGAGGTTGCAGGCTCGGTGCAATCCGCGCCTGGCCTGGCTTTACGGGTGTGTCGCTTGAGCGATACCAGTAGGAAAAAGGCTTAGTGGCTGGAAACCAGCGGAATCCGGCACCTTGTGTGTGGGTAACGGTGACACTGTGTCTTGTGGGCCATCGGTTGCCCACCCCTGGGCTGCATGCACCGGGGAATTTCAAGCAGGACTAGAGAGGCGGCATTGGCTCAGTGTTTGGCATGGCATGGCATGGCTGGGCTGGCTGGCGTGCAGCCTCTGTGACCGGCCCTGCATGATGGGAAGGTGGCTGGCTGCCTTGCCTTGGGGCAGGAATTGCGAACCAAGGTTACTGACAGACATGAATGGCACAGACATGTCAGCAGCAGCCTGTGGGCGCTGAGACTTGCACTCCTATTCCTCTGGCTCCCAGCCCAATGCTTTGGCTGCCATGGGAGGGAGGGGCTCTCCTCCTGCCTGCTTGCAGCAAAGGCCCGCCCCGGCTCGCTTGTGTGGCACTAAAGCCTAGCGGGGCATCCCAGCAACACCCGTTGGGCAGGGCTCTTGCCTACGGTTGGCTCCACTTTTCTTCAAAGCATGTCAAGGGTCAGAGTTCCCGGTGTCCCTTTTGGAGAGCTGCGGCTCGGCCCCTTGATCCAGTGGCCCCACCTCTGCCCTGGGCCCCCACCAGCACCCCACAACTCTGACTCTGCTTGTGGATTTTAGAGGCGCTTGACGCTTGGTCCTTTACCAGGACTGTGTCTGCAGCTTCCCTTCAGAGTGGCACTGTGTGGCTGCATCAGGCGTGGTGAGGAAAGGGAAAGGGAAACGGAGCCAGGCACGATGGCATGTGACTAGCAGGCTAGTGCTAGAGTGAAACGCCAGTGCTACAAATCCAGCCAAGGGGTCCTGGGGGGTGGGCTGAGGGCTGCCCCACAGCCTGTCCCAGCTCCATCCTCCAGGGTTTGTTTAAGCTCCCCAACCGGTGACCAGACCTGAAAGTGCCTGGGTCCCCCCTGCACCGGGGTAAGCTGCCCAGGGCACATTGGGCAATGGATGGGTGTGGTATAAAACCCAGCTAAGACAGGAGAGCGAGTGGCTCCAACATGGAGATGGCACCAGCATGTCTCTTCCCAGCCCGATTTCCAGACGTCTCTGCAGGTGCAGCCAGAGCTGCGTGAAATCTGGCACGCCAGGCCCATGGCCCGGGGAGAGCTTGGGGTGGGAAGCTGGCAGCGCTGAGACAACCCCCCCGAATGACTCGGTGTTGGGGTCCCTTTCGCATTTCTTACCGTGCTCTGAGGCGGGAAATGCTCTTGAGCTGTACCCGGCGGAGCTGCTCCTGCTGAGCTTTCCACGCATTCCAGGCGGAGACCCCAGGACCGTGTTCTGCGCCTCTAGGCGGCTCCCCACCTCGCGAGCCGGAGGGTGCGGACTCCGACCTCCAGTGCGCGGACTCATCGGCGGGATCACGCCAGTTGTGTTCTTCCCAAGGCGCCCTTCGCCGTTGCGAGCTGCAGGCACAGACTGCCAGCGCCAAGTGCTGAGAACACGAGATTCGGCACAGACGGTAGATGTGGTGCTCTCTTGATTTTCCGTCTGTTCTTTGAGCTGTCAGGGTGCACTGGGCTCACATCAGGAGGCTTTCTCCACAGCCTGAGGCAGAAATCATCACACAGCCGCTTGGCTCTCTGAGCTGGGACTCTGTGGAAACCAATAAGTGAGACCTGTGCCAAACTCATGGGAGTTGGCAACAGAAAACATAAGAGCTGCCGCACTGGGTCAGACCAAGAGTCCATCCAGCCCAGTAGCCTGTCTGCCCACAGTGGCCAGTGCCAGATGTCCCAGAGGGCCTGACCAGAACAGGGAATCCTCATGACAAAGAGACGAGGGACACCATTCATACCCATGCTAGCGAATAGCCATGGATGGACCCAACCTCCATCCACTGTGAGGGACTCCAAGAAGATCTCACCAAACTGAGTGATTGGGCAACAAAATGGCAAATGAAATTTAACGTGGATAAGTGTAAAGTAATGTACATCGGGAAAAATAACCCCAACTATACGTACAGTATGATGGGGGCTAATTTGGCTACGACAAATCAGGAAAGAGATCTTGGAGTTATCGTGGACAGTTCTCTGAAAACGTCCACACAGTGTGCAGCGGCGGTCAAAAAGGCAAATAGGATGCTGGGAATTATTAAGAAAGGGATAGAAAATAAGACCCAGAATATCTTACTGCCCCTGTATAAAACTATGGTACGCCCACATCTTGAATACTGTGTACAGATGTGGTCTCTTCACCTCAAAAAAGATATTTTGGCCTTGGAAAGGGTTCAGAAAAGGGCAACTAAAATGATTAGGGGTTTGGAACGGGTCCCATATGAAGAGAGGTTAAAGCGACTGGGACTTTTCAGTTTAGAAAAGTGGAGACTGAGGGGGGATATGATAGAGGTCTATAAAATCATGAGTGGTGTGGAGAGGGCGGATAAAGAAAAGTTATTTATTAGTTCCCATAATAGAAGAACTAGAGGACACCAAATGAAATTAATGAGTAGCAGGTTTAAAACTAATCAAAGAAAGTTCTTCTTCACACAGCGTGTTGTCAACCTGTGGAACTCCTTGCCAGAGGAGGCTGTGAAGGCTAGGACTATAATAGAGTTTAAAGAGAAGCTGGATAAATTCATGGAGGTTAGGTCCATAAAAGGCTATTAGCCAGGGGATAAAATGGTGTCTTTGGCCTCTGTCTGTCAGAGGCTGGAGGGGGATGGCAGGAGACAAATCACTTGATCATTGTCTTCGGTCAACCCTCTCTGGGGCACCTGGTGCTGGCCACTGTCGGTAGACAGGATACTGGGCTAGATGGACCTTTGGTCTGACCCAGTACGGCCGTTCTTATGTTCTTATGTTATGTTCTTATGACTGGCAGGATTTTGTGGAAATACTTTTAACGGAAAAGTTTTTCTGTTAAAAGTATTTCTGCAAAAGAGCGTCTAGATTGGCACAGATACTTTTGCACAAAAGCATCCATGCCCAGTATAGATGCGCTTTTGTGCAAGAAAGCTCCAATGGCCATTTTAGCCATCGGGCTTTCTTGTGCAAAAAATTAAGGTGCCTGTCTACACTGGCCTTCTTGTGCAAGAGGGCTTATCCCTGAGCGGGAGCGTCAAAGTGTTTGCGCAAGAAGCACTGAATTCTTACATTAGAACGTCAGTGCTCTTGCGCAAATTCAAGCGGCCAGTTTTCGAAGTGGCCGTTTTTGCGCAAAATCTTGCCAGTCTAGATGCACCCCATGGCTACGTCTAGACTGGCACGATTTTCCAGAAATGCTTTTAATGGAAAAGTTTTCCATTAAAAGCATTTTCAGAAAAGAGCATCGAGATTGGCAGGACACTTTTGTGCAAAAGCACTTTTTGTGGAAAAGCATCCGTGGCCAATCTAGACTCACTTTTCCGCAAAAAAGCCCCGATCGCCATTTTCGCAATTGGGACTTTTTTGCGGAAAACAAATCTCAGCTGTCTACACTGGCCCTTTTGCACAAAAGTTTTTTTTTTTTTTTTTTACCTGAACGGGAGCAGCATAGTATTTCCGCAAAAAGCACTGATTTCTTACAGTAGGAAATCAGTGCTTTTGCGGAAATTCAAGTGGCCAGTGTAGACAGCTGGCAAATTTTTCCGGAAAAGCGGCTGATTTTCCGGAAAAACTGGCCAGTCTAGACACAGCCCATGGCTGTGTCTAGACTGTACCCCTTTTGCGGAAAAGGAATGCAGATTAGCCACAGCGCAATTGCAAATGAAGCGGGGATTTAAATCTTCCCCCCTTTATTTGCATGAACATGGCTGCCGCTTTTTTCCGTCTCGGGGTTTTGCCGGCAAAAAGCGCCAGTCTAGACGGGGATCTTTCGGAAAATAAAGCCTTTTCCGAAAGATCCCTTATTCCTGATTTTAAGACGAATAAGGGACCTTTCAGAAAAGGCTTTATTTTCCGAAAGATCCCCGTCTAGACTGGCGCTTTTTGCCGGCAAAGCCCCGAGCTGGAAAAAAAGCGGCAGCCGTGTTCATGCAAATGAAGCAGGGAAGATTTAACTCCCCACTTCATTTGCAATTGCACTGTGGCTAATCTGCATCCCTTTTCCGCAAAAGGGGTGGAGTCTAGACACAGCCCATGAGTTTATCTAGTTCCTTTTTGAACCCCGTTAAAGTCCTAGTCTTCACAACATTCCTCTGGCAAGGAGTTCCACAGGTTGACTGTGCGTTGTGTGAAAAAATACTTCCTTTTATTTGTTTTAAACCTGCTACCTATTAATTTCATTTGGTGACCCCTAGTTCTTCTGTTATGGGAACAAGTAGATAGCTTTTCCTTATTCACTTTCTCCATACCTGTCATTACTGGATAGACCTCTATCTTATCCCCCCCAGCTAGGTTATGCCTACTGTAAGGAGATGCAGAGCAGACTAATACACTGGAGGTAACTTAACATGTTTAAACTTTATAAAGGACACCCCAGAATTTTGGTAAAAATATAAACAATGCAAAGCAGCATCGACTATTTACTCAGGATGGGGCAGGAAACATATGGCCCTTGGGCCAGAGCTGGCACACTGCCTAATTTCATCCGGCCTATGGCAAGCCTTTTCTGCCCCCATCCCCACAGGCAGGAAGCCCTGATCCTTCCCCCACCGCCATATGGGGCTAGAGCCAAAAGTGCTGGTTGGACCTGCTCTGGAGTTGTGACGGCGAGTTGGGGTTCCCCAGTCCTGCACCCTTGTAGCAGCAAGAACAGATGCCGCCAGCAGTAGAATAGAGAGGGTTTATTGCCCCTCCAGGATACAGCACAGCAGAGACGTGGTGTGATTACAGGATTCGGGCCCAGGATGTTTCAGACCCCTTGGGTTAGGGGTCCATCACCCCTAGCCCTCAGCCCTAGCAACCTTAGTCTCTCTCCCTCATGGTTCCAGCCCAAGACTCCCACTGCCCCTTCACCCGAAACCTGGTGTTGGTCTCCGCCTCCCTGCCTTTGTCTCTCTCCCTGGGAGGCTGAGCCTGGGTGTCTGGGTTAATCCACATTTGGGAGAGTCAGTGAGAATCTCCCAGCACAGCGAAGGGGGACCCGGGTCACAGAGCAGACAGCCCCCCACTGCGCCACAGGGGAGAAGGCCTAAGCGCGCGCGTGCACACACACACACACACACACACACATGTTGTTCTTTACTTGTGTGTGGCCTACGACCGATCATTTCTGTGGGTCAATGGCCCATGATAGAAATCAGGTTCCCTACCACAGCTTAGGAAAATAATAAACCCTGAATTACCATCGCCGAACTGAACTGTACTGCTCTGACCATCGTTCCCAACCCTGAAGAATAGTGCTGGGTGGCTCCAAAGCGTGTCTCTCTCCCCAGCAGAAGCTGCTCCAATGAAAGCTATTTCCTCCCCCGCCTTGTCTAGCACAATAAAGGACGCCTGTCAACAAGGCATTGTGCCACCCCAAAAAGGAACCAGCTGCTCTCCCTGCCTGCAAGGTCCCGTCTCATCCCTGCGGTCCCATCTTCAGCTCTCTCTGGCTTGTACACCTGTCTAGCAGATCCCCTGCTGGCAAGTGCTCACCTGAAGGGTCACACCAGTCCCCCAGGCACCTGTGACCCTTTGGATCCATATGTTTGAATGTGAGTAATGCTCAAGACCCTGTAATCCCCTGAATGTGCATATTCGAGTTGTGTGCATGTCGTGAAGTTAGCAATGTGAAGTTATTCATCTAGAATTTCTAGTGACAGCCATTAGTGTTACTTACGGGACTTAATGGCCCAATGCTCAAGATAACGATCGGTGAATGGCTTTGTTTTTCCTGTAAGCCCAAATTCTGGTTGGTCTTACAATGACACATGAGCATGCCAGTTGGTGCTGGAATCCATCTTGAATTTTGTATTTTTCCATGGGGATTGGGAGAGTTAGACCTTGGGGAAAGTCTATTTAAGGAATGAGAAGCAATCAATGATCATCTTGAGCTGGCTTTTGAAACTGACCTCCCTCCAAGAGTATACACATGAATAAACCTGAAAACAGAGAACTCTGAATACACAAGAAGCTGTTAGACCCAGGCCAGAGAAAAGATCATCTCTAACTTGAAGGATTTTACTTGGAATAAGGACTAGGCTGAGAAATATGATATATAATGATCTCTCTTAGGGTGTGTCTACACTACAGGGCTTAACTCAAAATAAACTATGCGAACTGAGCTACGTCAATTGCAGAGCTTATTTCAAAATAACTTATTCCGAAATTGGGAGCATCTGCACTGCACTTATTTCAAAATAAAGCACTCTTCCTCTGACTTCCCTTGCTCCTCATAAAATGATGGTTATAGGAGTCAGGGTAAGAAGTCCTCCAGCTTGACTGTATTTTGACATTATTTCGAAATAACTGCCTGAAGTGTAGAAGTACCCCAAGTATACTAGACTTAACTGACATGTTATGTTCATTTTCAATCAGTAACTTGCTTTGATCTGTCTGTTTTCACTTGCAATCTCTTAAGCCCTACTTTTTATACTTAATACAACTTTAGATTTTTATCATCAAACCCAGGGTAAATAATTGTTGCCTGGGAGGAGGGGAGCCACCGCTGTGCATATCTCTCTTTCATCGATAAAGAGAGAGAACGTACAAATTATCTCTGTCTAAAACTTGTATATAAAGTATGTGGGGTTTATTTGGCATTTTGACCCCTTTCGAGGATTGTACTCCTGGATTTCCAGAGGATGTGGTGAAGGCCAGGACTTTATAGGCTTAAAAAAGTTAGATAAATTCATGGAGGTTATTAGTCAGGATGGGCAGGGATGGTGTCCCTAGCCTCTGTTTGTCAGAGTCTGGAAACGGGTGACAGGGAGGGATCACTTGATGATTCCCCGTTCTGTCCACTCCCTCTGAGGCACCTGGCGCTGGCCGCTGTGGGCAGATGGGACACTGGGCTAGACAGGCCTTTGGTCTGACCCAGCCTGGCCGTTGCTATGTTTTTATGATTCTGTCAAATCCCTGTACCTGAGTTTTCCCAGGGCTGAGCTGTTTCAGTGTCTGTGCTGCTCTCTTGGCTGGCTGTTACTCCAACTCTCTGCCTTGGCTTGGGGAGACCAGAGCTTCTGGCCCAGCAGGATGGGGTCGTGGGGTGCCCCAGAGGGCAGGTAGGTGGGCTCAGTGGTGTGATCAGCACACCAATTGATCCAAACTCTTAGTGCTCCAACCTCCCTGGTGATGTGCCCTGTGCTTCTCCTGGCCAGGCTGTGTGCACACAGCCCTTCACAGTCCAGCCTCCTCTGGCCAACCCCCTACTTTTAGCCAGCCCTACTTTTTAGCCTTCATCTGGAACTGCCATCGAGACACCCCTTTGGGAAGCTCCTGAGGCCCCCCCAACTCTAGCTGCCCTCCCATTGGTGTTCTCTCTCCCCCATCACCTACTCTCTTGGCCAAAAGTTGAGCAGGGGCTAGTGCTGGGGCCAGTAGCAGCAGTGACAGCAAGCAAAAGCTCCTGGCCCCTTTGAATGGCCGGGCAGTTGCCCTCCATCAACGGGCCTGCTGTGTGAGCCCTTGATGGAGCTGGGGGGACGGCTCAGGGGTTTACCGTAAGTGTCAGTTCTCTGATGGTTTGCATAGGTTTTCCCTGCTACGCTTTCACCATCGGAATGGATGTGCTTGCTCAGATAGAGCTGTGCGGGAGCTCACCCGTCGGCAATGAAGCTGCGGCCCGCTCGGAGCAGACAGGCAGTGCGGATCCTGGCCGGCTCAGCCCCTCTGGTTTGCTGAGGTACCAGAGGTCGGTACCGCCTGGAAATGCCTTGGCCAGGAGGGTGAGATGCAGGCCCCTGCCCCATGGAGTCATCTGGGAGCCCAGAGCCCAGAGGAGGTGCCCTCCAGGGAGCTTGTGGGGAAGGGGCTGAGGCAGGGCACTGAGTGGGGTGGGGGCCCATAGGGGTGTCAGTTGCTCAGGGGAGGAGCTGGAGAGGGGTCAGGCACTGGGGCAGGGCCCAGTGGAAGGAGGGAAGAGTTCCTAAGGGACGGGGCAGGACCCCCCTGGGGCGGTTGCTGAGGGGTGAGGCTGGCAGGGGCAGTTGCTAGGGGAGGGGCCAGAGCCAAGGGGGTGTCAGTAGGTGAGGGGCAGGGGTGGGGGGGTTCAGTAGCTGGGGGAGGAGCCAAGGTGAGGTCAGCAGCTCTGGGGCGGAGCCAGTTCCTAGACCGGGGACAGAGCATGTCAGTTGCTAGGGGAGGAGCTGGGGTGGCAGTTAGTTGCTAAGGGGAGTGTCAGTTGATCCGAAGGGTTCCAGTGCGGTCAGTAGCTTTGAGGTGGAGTTGGGGGAGGAGTCAGTTGCTAGGGGTGGGGCTGGGGGAAGGTCAGTAGCTATGGGGCGGAGTTGGGGGAGGAGTCAGTTGCTAGGGGTGGAGCTGGGGTAAGGTCAGTAGCTATGGGGCGGAGTTGGGGGAGGAGTCAGTTGCTAGGGGTGGAGCTGGGGGAAGGTCAGTAGCTTTGAGGTGGAGTTGGGGGAGGAGTCAGTTGCTAGGGGTGGGGCTGGGGTAAGGTCAGTAGCTTTGAGGTGGAGTTGGGGGAGGAGTCAGTTGCTAGGGGTGGGGCTGGGGGAAGGTCAGTAGCTATGGGGTGGAGTTGGGGGAGGAGTCAGTTGCTAGGGGAGGAGCTGGGGTGGCAGTTAGTTGCTAAGGGGAGTGTCAGTTGATCCGAAGGGTTCCGGTGGGGTCAGTAGCTTTGAGGTGGAGTTGGGGGAGGAGTCAGTTGCTAGGGGTGGGGCTGGGGGAAGGTCAGTAGCTATGGGGCGGAGTTAGGGGAGGAGTCAGTTGCTAGGGGTGGGGCTGGGGGGAAGGTCAGTAGCTATGGGGCGGAGTTAGGGGAGGAGTCAGTTGCTAGGGGTGGGGCTGGGGGAAGGTCAGTAGCTATGGGGCGGAGTTGGGGGAGGAGTCAGTTGCTAGGGGTGGGGCTGGGGTAAGGTCAGTAGCTTTGAGGTGGAGTTGGGGGAGGAGTCAGTTTCTAGGGGTGGAGCTGGGGGAAGGTCAGTAGCTATGGGGCGGAGTTGGGGGAGGAGTCAGTTGCTAGGGGTGGGGCTGGGGGAAGGTCAGTAGCTATGGGGCGGAGTTGGGGGAGGAGTCAGTTGCTAGGGGTGGAGCTGGGGGAAGGTCAGTAGCTATGGGGCGGAGTTGGGGGAGGAGTCAGTTGCTAGGGGTGGGGCTGGGGGAAGGTCAGTAGCTATGGGGCGGAGTTGGGGGAGGAGTCAGTTGCTAGGGGTGGGGCTGGGGGAAGGTCAGTAGCTATGGGGCGGAGTTGGGGGAGGAGTCAGTTGCTAGGGGTGGGGCTGGGGGAAGGTCAGTAGCTATGGGGCGGAGTTGGGGGAGGAGTCAGTTGCTAGGGGTGGGGCTGGGGGAAGGTCAGTAGCTATGGGGCGGAGTTGGGGGAGGAGTCAGTTGCTAGGGGTGGGGCTGGGGGAAGGTCAGTAGCTATGGGGCGGAGTTGGGGGAGGAGTCAGTTGCTAGGGGTGGGGCTGGGGGAAGGTCAGTAGCTATGGGGCGGAGTTGGGGGAGGAGTCAGTTGCTAGGGGTGGAGCTGGGGGAAGGTCAGTAGCTATGGGGTGGAGTTGGGGGAGGAGTCAGTTGCTGGGGGTGGAGCTGGGGGAAGGTCAGTAGCTATGGGGCGGAGTTGGGGGAGGAGTCAGTTGCTAGGGGTGGGGCTGGGGGAAGGTCAGTAGCTATGGGGCGGAGTTGGGGGAGGAGTCATTTGCTAGGGGTGGGGCTGGGGGAAGGTCAGTAGCTATGGGGCGGAGTTGGGGGAGGAGTCATTTGCTAGGGGTGGGGCTGGGGGAAGGTCAGTAGCTATGGGGCGGAGTTGGGGGAGGAGTCAGTTGCTAGGGGTGGGGCTGGGGCAAGGTCAGTAGCTATGGGGCGGAGTTGGGGGAGGAGTCAGTTGCTAGGGGTGGAGCTGGGGCAAGGTCAGTAGCTATGGGGCGGAGTTAGGGGAGGAGTCAGTTGCTAGGGGTGGGGCTAGGGGAAGGTCAGTAGCTATGGGGCGGAGTTGGGGGAGGAGTCAGTTGCTAGGGGTGGAGCTGGGGCAAGGTCAGTAGCTATGGGGCGGAGTTGGGGGAGGAGTCAGTTGCTAGGGGTGGGGCTAGGGGAAGGTCAGTAGCTATGGGGCGGAGTTGGGGGAGGAGTCAGTTGCTAGGGGTGGAGCTATGCAGTCAGTTGCCAGAGGAGGGCCCGGGATACAGTCAGATGCTAGGGGCGGGGCTGTGAGGCCGGTTGCTAAGAGAGGGGCTGGAGGGGATGTCGGTTGCTAAGGGGTGTGGCCAGCAGTGCCAGTTGCTAGGGGAGGGGTCTGAGCGGGGTCTGTAGCTATGGGTTGCGGTTGGGGCGGGGCCAGTCGCTAAGGGGCGGGGCCGGGACGGCCCGGACACAGTTGCTAGGTGACGGCCGCGCGGCGGCGAAGGGGAGGGTGCGCGCGCCAGAGCGGGGGGGGGGGGTCGTGGCGCCTTTCCGCGGTCAGAGGTCGCGGTGCTGGTCAGGGCGGTTTCCGGTGCGGACCCCCCCCACACCGGAAGCCCCTCCCTGCCGAGTGGGGTGGGGCGGGGCTGGCGCCGGGGCGGCGCGCGGCGGCATGGAGTGAGCGCGGCGGGCGCCCAGCGGTGCGATGGAGGCGGCGCGGGGGGTCTGGGGGCTCCTGCTGCTGCTCGGTGAGTGCGGGGCGGGGGGTCCCGGGGGGAGGGGTCTGGAGCGGGGGGGTCTGGAGCAGGCGCTGGGGGTCCCGGGGGGAGGGGTCTGGAGCGGGGGGGGCTGGAGCAGGCGCTGGGGGTCCCGGGGGGAGGGGTCTGGAGCGGGGGGGGCTGGAGCAGGCGCTGGGGGTTCCGGGGGGAGGGGTCTGGAGCGGGGGCTTCGGGGGGGCTGGAGCAGGCGCTGGGGGTCCCGGGGGGAGGGGTCTGGAGCGGGGGGGGCTGGAGCAGGCGCTGGGGGTTCCGGGGGGAGGGGTCTGGAGCGGGGGCTTCGGGGGGGCTGGAGCAGGCGCTGGGGGTCCCGGGGGGGAGGGGTCTGGAGCGGGGGGGCTGGAGCAGGCGCTGGGGGTTCCGGGGGGAGGGGTCTGGAGCGGGGGCTTCGGGGGGGCTGGAGCAGGCGCTGGGGGTCCCGGGGGGGAGGGGTCTGGAGCGGGGGGGCTGGAGCAGGCGCTGGGGGTCCCGGGGGGGAGGGGTCTGGAGCGGGGGGGCTGGAGCAGGCGCTGGGGATCCCGGGGGGAGGGGGCTGGAGCGGGGGCCGCGGGGGGGCTGGAGCAGGCGCTGGGGGGCCGAGGTCTGGGGGGTCCCCGTGCCCTGCAGCGCCGCCCCATCCGTGGGGCGGGTCCGGGAGCGGCCGGGTCACGCTGCCCCCCGGGGTGCTCGGGGGCCAGTCTCGAGGGGCACGGGAAGCCCGGCCCGGAGCGCGCGGAGAGCTGGGACCGGCCGCCAGGCGCTTGCTCTGGGCTGCGGGCTCCAGCCGCCTCCCCTCGGGGCATGGCCCGGGCTGCAGCCCCTGCCGCCGGTGCGCCCTCCGGGCCCCGCGCTGCTCCGCCCTCTCCGGCCCGCTTCCAGACGGGGGCTGCTGGGGGGGGGGGGGGGAGGAAGCCGCAGGGGCTGCAGAGCGGCCAGAGCCGGCGCACCCAGAGGGTACGTCTAGACCACAAGTCTCTTTCGGAAGATGGTCTAGAGCCACGCAACTTTCGAGAAAACGGATCGCGTTTTCGAAAGAGCACCCAGACAATCGGCACCCTCTCTTTCCAGAGAGCCCTGTTTGGAGAGAGAGCTCTTCGCAAAACGGCGTTCTTCCTCGTCAAATGAGGTTTACCGCTGTTGAAAAAACCACAGCTTCTTTCCATTTAATTTCGAGAGAACGCAGCAGCAGTCCAGATGCAGGGGAAGTTTTTTAGGAAAAAGGGCCACTTTTTTTGAAAACCCCTGTAGTCTAGTCTTACCCAGAACCAGCCCCAGTAGCACTTCGCCAGAGACGCAAGGAAGCCTAGATTCCCCCTGTGCAGAAGCCGGTGATTTATCCACTTTGCCAGTGTGTAACAATGTGAATGAAAGATGCTTTGGATCTTGCAGTTTGAAACTTTGTCCCAAGCTAGCAGGAGGTGGGCTGAGCTGGACTGTTCTTAGCATTTAAATGTGTATTGTGGTCCTGCACCTCTCCAGGCCTGAGGTTTATCCCCTCCGATCCGTACCCCAGCAGAGGTGACATCTTACACCTCCTTGAGCTTCTGCGCAGTATGGTCACCCCTAAGCAGCACGGGGTGCTCCCTGGAGCAGGGGCTGTGCAGAGCTCAGGGCAACTCCTTGTGGCTTTGTGCCTAGGAGGGCTGTGTTGGACTGGGGTGGGCCCTGGATATTCCTGGGTCCTGTTGCTGTATCCCCATAGGGAGCAGCGTGGCGATGTGGCTGTGTAGGAAGTATCTTCCAGCCCTGCGTTTTCTAATAGGCTTGGTTTGCCTTCCCTAGGACGGGGACCCTAGCTCAGCACTTTGTGGTTTTTCACCATTCACGTTTTGGGATGGAAACGCTAATATTCTAGAAGGGCTTGAGGAGCACAGGGCAGCAGTGACTGCCAGCACATTGAATTCCACACTGGTGAAACCTTTTGCTAGTGAGCTTCTTTATAACCACAACCATAGTTTAGAAGACTGTTGGGGGGGGGGGGGGGGTGAATCTAAGCATGCGTCTGGAAATACTTATTTATAAAACATGTGGGGTTCCTGGCAGAGAATTTCCAGACTCTTCAGTGATTACTTATTTGAATGACTCAGACAGCAATTGTTTTGCTTTAATATCTACAACATTCTAATGTGTGAGTTAAGGGGTCAGATGATTGAAACACACCGTGACGTGCATTAGAGAGAGTGAATGTAGTTTGGAGGGATGGAGTCCAACACCAATGATAAAATGTACTAGTTCTCACATTTTGACAGATGATCACCGGAAACAATTAGTTCAATTCACTCTAGGGATGTGAGCGACTAGTCGACTATCCGATAAGCCAGTGGACAAGCTAGACGACTAGTCGGTGTCGTCCTCTTCCCTCCCCCCCATCAGAAATCAGTGCTTCAAAGCGACAGCCTACTGGAGCTTGGGCCTAGACTCCCCTGTTGACCCTAAGCAGCAGGGCCAGCTGAGGACTGCCTCTGGCCCTGTGCTCCCTGCAGCGCTTTCTCCTTTGAAGGGCTGTTGCTACACTTCAAAGACAGAGGTGCCTTTATCGACTAATCAAATAGTTGATGCAAATTGCATCAACTATTTAATTAGCCAAATAATCCAAATTTTACATTCCTAATTCGCTATAGATAATATTTCCTTGTGCATTAAATCCATACACTTTTTTTATTTGTACTCAGTACATTAAGGTAGTTTTAATAACAAACCAATTTTAAAATACTGTTTTGTGTATTTTTAATTGCATTCTAGTTTCCTTGCTAAATCTAGGTTAACACATCATAAATAAAAGATTAATCATCTTGTCGATAATGTCATTCTCCATTTTCTACAATAATAACAATGTAAAAAGTAAGAGTCCGAATAAATTACATAATGTTTATAGATTTAGTGTACCGGTTTGGTCATCAAAATACCAAATTTAAAGTAAAGGCTGTAGCATGTGAACATGTTTTAATAATTACACTAACCAATGAGAGACTTAGCTTTCTTTAGGAAAATCACTTCAAGTGAAAATATAGAATAAGATTGAAATTAATTATTTCAATGAAGGTTTCCTGCTTGCTGATTTAAAACAGTGATTTACATCATTTTGATTTAAATAAATCTACTCTGGAGAACAAACCCAACATTTTTTTTTTCCTAGTCACTTAAAATCCAAAACAGCCCTTGCAAGGTTAATTTCTTGTTGCATCGTATCAGCTGCATGGAATCCATCTATGCTATGAAGATGTCCTTCATAAAAGGCACTATAGAAGAAATGCTTATAATCCATTGATTAGTTCCTGGTGACCTCAGTTCTCTGAAAGAAAAGATTTTGCTGTGTTGTAGCTCTCTGTGTATGTTCTGAACAGGTTGTTTATCAATATGTGGAGAGTTGGCAACATTAAGAATAGGACAAACCAAAGTAACCAAATTTGTGTAAACGTTTTGTTTGCTTAGTCCTTCTTTGATTACATTTGCTTCTCACTCAGCCAAGAATCTTGGGTCTCAAGATAAGGAGGTGACATTATTAAAGGAGAACTAGTTACTCTTTATAGCCACTTAAATAACTTAATAAGTTACTCTTAGACAATACATTTAATAGAAAATAAAAGTTTCTGTAATTTTAAGTGACGGTTGCTATCAAACACAGAAGCCAAGCATATAAAGCCAAGAAATGACTAGTTAGGAATTTATATGATCCTTGCCGAGATGATGCATTCTCATCCATACAAAGAACTTTCATCACAGCCCAACCGGAACTGTAGCCTATGGATTGCCAAACTTTGTAGATGTTTTTGTGATTTTCTTTCAAGGAATAGTCCTAAATGTGAACTATTAGTAACTAATCTTTATCAATCAGCATTTGAATGTTTTGTAAAGTATTTACAATTGTGTTTTGGGAATAATTTTGATTGCCATTTTAATGGTAAGATGAAAGCCAATAGTGATTAGTAAAATTACTTGTATACTAGAATATTTACCTGGTTTTGCTCAGGTCCTTAATTCAATGTTTGTTTCTCTTCACTTAATCGTTGCTCTGGGGATGAGGGGTTCAGTATGCAGGCTTTCCCTGGGGAAAAGGGGGCTACCTCTCACCCCAGCAGCTTAGGGCTAGGTGAGAAGCATCTCCTTATGGCCACTGCAGCAGACAGAGCTAGAAGAGAGGTGCATGTCCCCCAACTCCTGGTTTGTCTGCCCCCCTGCATTCCCCTGCCAGAGTGAGAAATGCAGCAAACTTGGCGCTTTCCCCTTGCTCCCTGATGAAGGGGAACAGCCACCAGTGTTTCTGTGCGAATGGAGATGGGGGAGCTGCAGCGCCCCTGCCTTCCCTAAAGGTAGCGGGAGAGGTGGCTAAGAAGGAGCTGCGTACCAAATGTGGTGATCCTAGCTCCCGTTTTGGAGGAGTTCTTGGAAGGACAGACAGACGGGCTCATGCAGACAGACCTACGGATAGATAGTAGATTTGCGCTTTCCAATGAGGCTTTGGCAGAGTTAATCAAAAGAGTCCATTAAGGAAATTAAGTAGTCCCAGGGTGAAGGCAAAGTTCTGTCCCATTAGAAAGTGGCTGAGAGAAACCGGAGGAATGATTGGCCAGCTTTCTCGGTAGTCAAAGGTTGCCAGAGTGGTACGCCGAAAGCCTGAGAGGCAATAACAAGGTGCAATTTAAAAATATTAATTACTTAAACCCCCCAGTGTTAAACCAGCGCGGCAGCTGCAGTGAGCCTGTGAAAGCCCAGGGATAAGGCTGCCTTCTAGCCTTGGCGTGGCCCTCTGGTGCATGTGCATTATGAGTCTGGCTGTAATTCCGGGATGGCAGATTGTTTTTCCATGAGCCGGCCTGTGCTCAGGGCCTGAAGCAGGGCTTTGCTTTGTGCAGTGAATGAGGCTTTGCCGGCGGGAGCTGGGCTCCGTTGGTTGCAGCATTTGGAAGGTATGCGGAGAAAGAGTCAGGGAGGGGCAGGAAGAGAGCAGATGGCCTCTTGGTGCAGGGAAGTTGAGTGCTGCTCTAGTTTCTGCCTGGGCCGCAGAGTGCGTGCATGACACCAGGCAAGCCCCAGCCCGGGACTTCCACAGCTGGCCACCAAGTGTGCCTCAGGGTATCCATCTTGAGCCATCCCGGGGCTGCTGGGCAGGAGCGCTGCACTGCCGCCTGAGAGCAACAAGAGCTGTACTCTGAGCAAGGTGCTGCAAAACACTCCTGGGAAATCCGTGCCCAGGTGTGTCTGCGCCTCCGGCCCCCACCTGTCCCCAAGGGGCTTGTGAAGATCCGCGCGGTCGAGCAGTGCAGCGATAAACCCCCTCGGGAGGTTAATCTGTGCCAGCAGGGCTTGAATCCCGTGTGACCGTCTCTGCAGACGGTCTCGCCGTACAGACGCTAGTCCTCGCCTGATGTGCGCAAGGCAGTGGATGTGGGCAGCCCTCGTTCTGGCCCTGCCGAACTGTGGCCTGCAGGACGTTGCAGACTCAGTGGATTCATGCTTTTTGTCTGGACCACCCCGTCTTTTAAAAACCCCTTTAACGAAGGAAACAAATGTAGACTCTGCAAGAGGACTGCGTTCCTATGGAGGCTGCTATCCAGTTCCATACGGTAATTGACGTATAATCCCTCCTGCTTCCCAGGCTAGGCTAGCCGCTCAGTGAGGGGGGCTCAGAAGAGATCTCCTCCGTGCACAGGTTATTCCCCGAGTTACCCAGGGAAAGGGCGTTTTTGTACCTTCCTCTAAAGCGGGAGGCCTGCGCCCGTAGGGGGCTGCAAGCAGGCTCCAGGGGCATTGCTGAGCAGTTCCAGCATTCCACACGCTGCTGCCCATGGCATGCTGCTGAGCCCTGGGCGTGAAGCGGTGGAGCCTCACGGGGCCCTGTGCGGTGGGCCCCAGGCAGCTGCCATGCTTGGTATCCCTCAACACTGGCCCTGTGTCACGCAGCAAACCCACCGTGGGGTAGGGGTCCATGCCTGGGGTGCCCCAGAGACACAGGCTGGACCCTGCGCTGACCTGGCAGGGCCTTCTTTCCAAATGAGCTGGCACTTCAGAGCTGAGGAACACTCCATTGTGTAACAATGGGAGCAGCTAGACGGGGCGGAGACAGGAGCCTCCAGCCCGAGGGATAATACGCTGTAACCACCGATGCTTTTAAATGCTTCATAGGAAAAGTTGAGTAACCACCTCCCCTTGCTGGTTTTAAACCTCCCTTTGGAGGCTGCTATTTACGTTCCTCTAGTGCATAGATAATGCAGGAAGGGGCTGCATTAAGTCGCTGAGCAGTCCAAGTGCTCTGCTGTTTCTTAAAATAGCCTGGAGTGGCCGGGCAGGCCTGCAGCAGAGGAACTGCTACACCAGGGCAGTGCAGGAAGAGCCAGCTGGTGCCATTAGCTAGACTTCGGTGCCGCAGTTGGGCCCTGTGGGTGGAATACCAGAGGCTTGTGAACAAGCTAGCTGTTCCGTTGTAGAACCAGCCCTTCTCCGGCAGGGTCTTGTGCCAAGCTCAGGCCGGAGAACCGTGCCTGCTTGGCACTCTGAGTGGGGCTCCCTTTGTGGTCTCGCAAAGTAGGGACGTGTCTTCGATTTGATCAGTAAAGCACCCGCCAGGATGCTGCCTCTCGTCAGAAGGGCACCGTGAAACCGTCTGGCACAGTTACGCACTGAAGCACTCCTCCTGAAGCGCGCACAGATCGGTATTCCACGTTAGCAGGAGGAATTGGACACAGGGTGTGTGGTAATCAGGTGCCTAAGTCACTGGTTAGCCAGCACTCCCTGTGCTGTCCCCAGGCGGCGTGCTTTGCAGAGAGCTCTGCACGGGATGAGTAAAAGCTCATTCATGCCCAGGGCCTCAGATAGCAGTCTCCCTCTTGCCGTAGGGTTGGGTTGGTTATAGGATGCAAGGTGCACGTTTCTAGTGCAGGACTATTAATGGAGTGGTAAGAGTGCGCCGGTAAACCCAGACACTGGAAAGACGGCAGTGATGCCAGCACCACCGTGGCCCGTAAGACCTGCTGGGTGTGTGCTGTGAAACACGTCTGGAAAGAAGAACTTCCAGGTTGAACTTCTCTAGTCCGGCACCCCCGGGACCTCACTGACGCTGAACCAGAGGGTTTGCTAGACCATGGGAGGTCAATATTGTCTAGCAGCATGACCCACTCTTCCACGGCTTGCTGGGCTCAGAGCGGGCATCGAGGGGTAAATTAGAGCTAAATAACAGCATGGAACATGGAGAGCCAGGGCGGTGGCTGTAAACAGACTCCATGGGACTGTGGGCCACCCCATGACAGTAGACGTCAGGCTAACTAATATCGCGCTGGGCCACGGCCGTTACCCGCCAGAGAGGTTCAACCTGCACTTACATGGTTAACAGGCAACCTAGTAATAGAGGTTGGAGCGGTGCACAAGTTAGTGTTGCTGTGGGGACCTGGCTCCTTTGCGACTTTACTGCACGGTTAGCGTTACGTTACCTCTGGGGGTTGGAATTGAATTACGTGTTTTCATTTGCCTTTTAAAGGCCAGAGGGGACTGTGGTGACTCTGGTGGTCCGCTCCAACCTGGGAAATGCAGGCCGCAGAATTTCACCGAGCGATTCCCACGGCAGGCCCGGGGCCTGTAGCATAGGCTGAGCTAGAGGTTGCTCGGGTTTCAGGCAGGGGTGAGAGTGTAGACAAGGCCACGCTCCCCATCCTTCAGGTCGGCCCAGGACCAGCTCTGCCTCGGGCCCTGCGTAGGCCGAGGAGGGAGTATGAAGAGGCCTCGAAGGGGAGGCGCTTCATGAAGCTCTGCTGTGAGATGAGTGCGGGGAGGGTCAGACTAGTCACTTCCCCCCCTTGCCTCTGTCAGAAAGAGGCAGCAAGTGGCGGGGAGCGGTGTTTCAGAGGGGCAGCGCCTGGGCTCCACACGGCGCTGCCACTTTGAAACGCCACATGGAGCCTGACGCTGGGTTCCCCGCGGCATTTCAAAGCAGCAGTGTGGCATGGAGGCTGGGGTCAGTGGGCGAATTCCAGGCTCCCCGCGACACTGCCACTTTGAAACACCTTGGGGCACACGGGGCCAGCAGGGGGCTGCCCCACTGGCCCTGTGCTCCCTGCCGGGCTTTAGCCTTTGAAGTGTAGCGGCAGCCCTAGGGCTCTTGCTGCGTTTCAAAGGTGGAGGCGCCCTATCGACTAATTGAATAGTCAATGCAAATTGCACCGGCTATTCGATTAGTCAGTTACTTGAAATTGAACATCCCTAGGCCCGACTCTTTGATTAGCCCTCAGCCTGCTGAATGGCAGCACAGACAGGGGCAGCTGGCGCCCATCCAGCCATGCCCTGACAGCCTGGACGTAGCGAGGGGAAGACTTGCTCATTGCTCCGCGATCACCTCCTGCCGTGCTGAGAGCGGCTCCCCCAGCGTTCCAGAGGCTTTCAGACCCCAGGGGAGCGTGTGCCCAGCTTCCTCCCGCACGTGTGGCTCAGCAAGGCGGCGCCAGCGTGGCCGTGGAAAGCTGTCCGGCCTTCCTGCTGGGAAGGGTTGAGAGAGCCTTGCGGCTTCTCCGAAGAGCCAGGCTCCCCGCTGCGCACCGCCGGGCGCTCGCCCTGGGGTGGGGGTTGGTGGCAGAGGGGCCCATCCCGCGTGCACGGTCTCTGCACTCAGCCCTGGGGTGCGACACGCTGCTTGCCAGAGAGCAGAGAGCTGTTCCCGGTGAGGGGAGAGGACTGTGGGTAACCGTGGCTAGGGATGGTCGCCCAGATGCATGTGGGTGCATAGGACTGGAAGAACTTTCCAGCGCTAAGCGGGGGGGTGAGCACTGCCCCAGGTACCACAGAGGCTGTGATTGGGGGCTTTTCAGACCAGGCTGGACCACAGCTGCCAGGGGATGGTCTAGGGTTACTTGGTCCCTCCTCCACACTGGGCCTGGTCGAGATGCTGTCCGGAGACCCCTTCCGGCCCCCCTCTGCTGGGTGAGGGGCCCTGCTACCTTGTTTTTACAGGGGTGTGCAGCAGCGTTTGTCTGCTCTCGTCAGTTACGGGGAGGTTAGGCCGAGCAGGTGAGATGTGGGTTTGGGCTGGAGGGCTTTTATGCTGTGGCTTCTTCCCAGATTCACTTTGCGGCGCATCTGGCAACTTTTTGCGCCTAGCGGCAGAGGCTCTGGCTGTGCCCCGAGCGGCACGGCGCTCCGCTCGGAGGGGTGGCGGGACGGGTCCCTGAGCGGCAGAAGCTTTTCACGGAAGGGGTGCAGACGACCGCCAGATGCAGCACTCCGCTTCTGGCCCGAGGGCGGGTGCTTGTAACTCCGGCGTTCTCGCCGTGTCAGGCCCTCCCCACCTTCCGGTAATGCTCAGGGCTTGTTCTGTGGGCTTTGGCGGGTGCCGTTCTGTGACCGCCGCAGTGCAGGCTCTGCAGAGCACAGCCTGGACTCGAGCTGGGACCAGAGCCCCTGAACCCATGGGCCGCGGTGTCCCGTCAGGGCAGGGCTGTACCCGCCGTGTGTAACGTCCCCAGCTGCGATGGCTGTGGGACGCTTGCCCAGCCCCCCAGGAGAGCATCTGGCCCTTCCCAGTCAACTGCACTTCAGTCCCCATGATTTATTCAGCACCTCGCTTGGCAGCCCGTCGCTGGAAGCATTTCTGCCGGTATCACGGCTCCGTCTGCCCTTTGCTCGTCCTCTGCCTCTCCTCCCCTCCCGCTTCGTCCTCTTGTCTGCCCCCGGCACCCCCCTTCCATCCCTGGCCACTTGCCTCAGCTCCCTTCCTGTTCTCATCCGCTGGCAGGGCTGGCGCCCTCGCCGTGGGAATTCCTCCTTGGGGGAGCCGGGTGGGGCGCTGGCCCGGAGTGGGGAGACCTGGGTTTGGCTTCCTGCTCTTGGGCGGGGCGCTCAATCGCTGGGCCGTGGGCCCGTCGGAGAGACGGGGAGTGGCACGGCGTGCTCGGGCTTTGGAGGGCAAATGCCGTGAAGGTCCTGCTGGTCCGACGCTGTGGGGGGGGTGTCCCTCCCTCTCTGAGCGGAGGCGGCGCTGATCTGTTGCGCTCGCAATGTGAAGGCTTCCCGTAGAACCCGGAGGCGCAGCGGCTGGCCCCTTGAGCTCCCAGGCTGTAGCCCCGGACATGCCACGGGAGTCTCAGATCTGCGAATCCTCTGGATTGACACTTCACCCCCGAAGCCATTCAGGGAAAACCGGCCCCAGCGAAACATTTCAGGTAGAAACCAAACCCAGGAAGCCACTGAAAGTGAAACTCTGCCCTATAGCGCGTCCCCCTGTGACGAGCTCGGCCCCAGGGCGTTGCGTGGAAGCCAGGGCAGCGCCCCGGGCAGCCGTCTCAAGCGGGCAGCGTGGGGTCAACATTGCAGCCCAGATGTTCCTACTTAGGCTGGGACCTCCTTGGGGTCCAGCCCCAGCCTAACCCTCTGCCCTGCCGTGGGGAGCCCCTTAGCGTGAGCCCAAGGCCGTTGACCTGGGCTCTTAGCCTGTCTGCCTGGGGGTGCCTTTTCTGGGGCTCCCAGTCCGATCTCAGGCCTGGTGCGCCATGTGGGGGTGGCAAGGAAGGACAAGGGCCCCCCCACGACCGTCGCACAGTCACTCAGGTCAGACGGGGCTCCAGTATGAAATAGGACCCAGATTACGAGTCCTCAAGTGCCTTGTTTGAGGCTGGCATCGGGGAGGTGCCCTGCACCCAGGACCCCCCGAGCCAGC
Organism: Pelodiscus sinensis; assembly: GCF_052426305.1. Lineage (NCBI taxonomy): Eukaryota > Metazoa > Chordata > Testudines > Trionychidae > Pelodiscus > Pelodiscus sinensis. The sequence goes on along the minus strand of NC_143054.1, from coordinate 199,758,043 downwards.
TTGGCCTTCTACTGGGGGGTCCTGGTCTGGCCTCCTGCTGCCCGGGCTTTGCGTGTCTGCCGCATGGCTTGTCTCGTGGCGAAAGCCCCATGGGCCGAGCGCGGGGGGGCACTGGCCGGCTGCCTGCCTTTCCGCCGTGGGCGACGCCTGGCTCCTCTGCTCCGGGGCCTGCTCCTGCCCCTCGAGGAGGAAATGCATCAATAGCCAGCATCCCGCCCGGTTCGCGCTGGGGCTCCAGGTGTGGGGGAGCAGCGCTGCCTGTCCGAGGGGCGCTGGGCAGCCTTGCTCGGCACGGGCGTGGGCGCTGCTAGCGGACTGGAACTAACGTCCCCCGGGAGGCAGCGTGCACAGAATGCTGCTTTTGTTGCACTAATTAGCACCAGAGTCGCTGCCTGGCTCGCAGCATCCTGGGAACGGGGTTTGCGTGCTACAGACCAGACAGCTCTGCCTGGGAGTGCTCCGGGCGCCGAGGGGTCAGGCCCGCGGCCCAGCCGGCATCCTGTCTGCCACCGATGGCCAATGCCCGATGCTTTGCAGGGAACGATCCAAACGGAGCTATGGGGTGAGCCCTCCCTTGTCGCCCAGCCTGTCAGCCAGGGGCTGGGGTCACCCCGAGCACACCTCCTGGCCGGCAAGGTCGGTCGGGGGCTATCCTCCATGCCGCATGGAATTGGTTTTTGAAGCCAGTTACCCGTTCGGCTCTCCAGCGTCAGTTCGACCAGCTGAAGGAGTACTTCCTGCTGCTGGTTTTAAACCCGTTGCCTCTTAATTTGCACCCCCCCAGGTTCGTGTGTTGGGTGAAAGTCGGTAACCCTTTCCATTGACTTTCTCCGAACTAGCTGTGGTTGTGTCGAGTCCATCTCTTCCCAGCTGTCCAGTCTGTCTCGCTAACCTCGCTCTGTTGCCCTTCTGAGTACCTTTCTCAGTTCTCATGTCTGTCGGAGGACTGGTGGCTAGAACTGCAGGCAGTACTCCGGGTCTGGGCACGGGCGCGCCATGGTTTTACTGGTCTGTGATCCGTCCCTTTCCTAGTGGTCCTAGCATTGCTCGCCTGTACCGAACAGGCGTTTTCAGAGAGCTAGCCGTGTTGACGCCAAGATCTTCCTTCAGTGGTAACAGCTAATGGAGAGCCTCTTGTTTTGTGTGGGGAGTTGGGGCTGTGCTTGCCAGTGTGCTCTACTTGGCATTTTTTGGTTGTCCCGTTATCCGGTGCTGTCAGATCCCTTGTAACTTTTCATAGTCTGCTACCTGGAATAACTCAGTATGGTCGGCAAACTGTTACCCCCTTTGCTGGACCATTTAATGCTATGTTGAACAGCACTGGTCCCTGTACGGAGCCCTGGGGAACCCTTCCAGTTACCTTCCTCCCATCTGATTGTCTCTCCTTTCCTTATAACCCGTTACTGGTCCCCGAGAGACCCTTCCCCCACGGCAGCTCACTTTGTTGAAGAGCTCTTGGTGAGGGACTTAGTATGCAGGTTGAACCTCTGGGGTACGGGACTCTGGGGATCGTGCGTGAGCTGCCTGGCCGTTGTCGTTCTCCACCCAGGCCTAGGGCTGTGGGGAAGTGGCCAGGGAATCAGGCAGTGGGGCTTGGAGGTGATGCAGCGCATGGCAGCTGTTGAGTAGATTTCTGGTCTGGGACCATTTCCCCCTTAGCCACGCCCCTCAGTGGGGCTACAGGATGGGCTGCAACTGGCCACTGAGGCAGGCGGCTGGACAAAGAACTGCCAGCCTCTCTGAGGGGGGTAGAACTGAGCGGGCCACAGCCGGAGTGCTGGGTCCAGAAGAGGACACTGTTCCTCATGACCCACGTGATGGCGACGACACACCGCTAGATGAAGGCACGCTGGTGAGTGAATTCCCAGGCTGGCCAGCAGGGGGTGCCATAGCGGTGAGCACCGCCCACTTTAATTTGTCATGTGTGGAATACATTTTGTTGCGTGCACTAAGGCATGTACAGCTGTGCACCACCCATACAAATACAGGCTGCTGGTTGTGGGCGCTCTGCTAATCAGCTGGGCAGCACTAGGCTCTCTCTTGCAGGGAAGCCTGGTGCTGAGTGATGCCCCTGTTAGAGCACGGCGAGCAGCATGAGCTAGTTCAAGTCTCCAGCTGCCTCCTGTATCAGGTGCTTTTGATGATCCAGAAAACGTGTCAAAATGTCAGGCGGCTCCTCACGGACGCTCTGCTGGGGTCCTGACCCAGGCGCGGACGCGTGGGCAGAAGCTTTTCGGAAGGCCTCTCCTCCCTGTTGCTGGCCCCCATAGCTGGGCAATAACACAGCCATGTGACCGCCCAGCCGGATCTGGCGGCCGGTGGTGCATGAAACACGCAAGTTTTCCCAGCATGCACCATGTCATAGGGCTGGCACGGCCACATTTCCGATGGAGGCAGGGAGCCTGGCCTAGGGTTGGTCTGACTCAGGCCTCCGTTCTGCCGTGTAGATGCTAGAGCCCTGCTGCTGGGGTTAGAACATTCTTAACCCCGGGTTAAGAGCCAGTGTGGATGCCGGAGACCTGGGTTCTCACCCCGGGCCAGCTGACTCGAGCGCCCCGACGTTGCCGTGTAAACGTATCCTTTGTGCCTGCCTCATCCCCGTCCCTTCAGTGGGGCCGTGACCAGCGCCTGGCCGCCCACAGGGCTGAGTGGCTTCCGAGGTTCCGGGGCCCAAGGGGTCCCTCCTGGGGCTCTAGTGTGACCTGCCGAACATGGCTTGAGTACAGTTCAGCTTTAGAAACGGCTGAGCTAGATTTACAGCTTCCACCCTGGTCTGTCCGGGCCCCTTCCTAGAGGAGTTTTCCCAGCGCACCCTGCCCGGCTGGCCGTAGCGTGATGCCCCCGCACTGCCGGTGCTTCCTGGCTGGGCTGCGTGCTGAGCGGCGCTCTCCATTAAGCCTGAGGGCAGGAGCGGAGAGCCATTAAACTGGCGACACTCGGGTCTGCGGGTACGTCTGGGCGGGCCCCAGAAATCCTGGCACAGCCACGCGCTCGCGTCTCTGGGGCGGTAGGAGAAAGTTCAGTGGCCTGGCCAGGCATGTCCGACGGCTCCTTTCCGTACCCGAGCTGAAAGGCAGCAAGATGTCTGACAGACATGTAGCGCTGGAGCCGTCCATGGATTTTTTTTTTTTCCTCGTCCGCTTACGATTCATTTGCTGCTTGAATCCCCGAGATCAAAGCAGGACTCCTCCAGGTACATGTGGCCATGAGCAAACACCCAGCTCTATAGCTCCAGCCGTGAATAAACACTCCTGCCTGGCCAAGCGTTTGAAGCCGCGCTCTGGGCGCTGGAATGGGAACGTTTCATGTGAGTGGGCTTGGGCGCTAGGTATGCAGAGACGCCACACAGGCGCGCAGTTAGCAGCAGGCCGGCCGGGTCACAAACGGGCTCTTTGTGGATACCGAATCGGCCGCGTGGATTTGTCGAGGAATCCCACGGCAGTTTTGGATGGGGTGGCTGGGCTGTTTGAACCTTCCTCTCGTCCCAGAACCGCCGCAAGTGCTAAGGCCAGGCCTCCCCTTGGGCCTCCTGACCCGCTCTAGGGCCTTGCCAACGAGCCTCGGGGGCTCCTGTCAGTGCCTTGTGGCAGGCAGCCCCCCCCCCCGGTGGGTGGCTGCTGCAGCTCCCAGCCTGTCCCGTATGGTCGCTCTGCGCTGGGAGGGCGGAGGGCTGGCGTGTCGGGGGAGGAGCAGACGCATTGCCCTGCACGTTTCAAAGGGACTCGTTTGGAAACCGCCTTTGGAGTTGTGCAGCGGGTCTGGCTGGCCAGGGCACCGCTCTGTGCAAATAGCACGTCTGCACAGCTCGTCCCGTGCCGTGTGCCATAGGGGACTGGCTGGGAGAACGGGCCGGGAAGCATCGGCTGCGGCGTTTCGGGGGCTCTGGGCTGGAAATACGCAAGGCCGGTTCTTATGGTGGGGGAGCAGGAGGTGCAAAGGGGGGACGGGCTGGGTGGGAGTGGCGGGGAGGAGGTAGAACCCTGCAGAGCCCTCGGCCTGTTACTTCGTAGCGTGGGCCACCCAGACGGGCAGCCCAGAGTGTGTGGCAGCATGGAGCTGGCAAGGCTGGCTGCCGGTCCGCCTCCGCAAGGGGCCCGGGGAGGAAGGCACAAGGACCCTCGAGTCCTCCACTGGGGAAGTATCCAGGGCCTGCATCTGGGGGGGGGGGGGGCTGGCAGCCCGTTGGAAGAGCAGCCCAAGGGAGCGGGGGCCAAGCCTCCTTGTCTGGAAAGAGATCAGGCTGCAGAGGGGAGCCCAGGTCTCCATGTGTCTGGAAAGCGATGAAGCTGCGGGGGGGGGGGGGGGGGGGGGGGCAGTGCAGCCTGAGGGGGGACAGCGATCAGGCTGCAGGGGGGAGGTGGCAGTGCAGCCTGGGGGGGGGGGGACGACAGTGATCAGGCTGCAGGGGGGAGGTGGCAGTGCAGCCCGGGGGGGGGGGGACGACAGCGATCAGGCTGCAGGGGGGAGGTGGCAGTGCAGCCCGGGGGACGGGGACGGGGACGACAGCGATCAGGCTGCAGGGGGGAGGTGGCAGTGCAGCCCGGGGGCGGGGGGAGCTAGGGATCAGGATGGGGGGAGGGGTAAAGCCAGTTTTATGTCTCCTGCCTGAGACTGGTACTTGGGGCTTGTCTGCGCTACACAGCTGGGTCGATTGAAGGTGCCCTGCAGCCACCACGGGGATTAAATCAGCTGCTGAGGCCATGCTGCCCTGCTTCGGTCATGGGGGCGTGGCCTCCCCAGGGGCACTTGCACCCACTGCAGTGGGGCTTTGTGGGGCGCTGGCGGGCTGCTGGGCCGGGGCTCGCAGCTGGAGCACGGGGCGCTGGAGGGCCGCTGGAGGGCCGCTGGGCCGGGACTCGCAGCTGGAGCACGGGGCGCTGGCGGGCCGCTGGGCCGGGGCTGGCAGCTGGAGCACGGGGCGCTGGCGGGCTGCTGGGCTGGCAGCTGGAGCACGGGGCGCTGGCGGGCCGCTGGGCCAGGGCTGGCAGCTGGAGCACGGGGCACTGGCGGGCTGCTGGGCCGGGGCTGGCAGCTGGAGCACGGGGCGCTGGCGGGCCGCTGGGCCGGGGCTGGCAGCTGGAGCACGGGGCGCTGGCGGGCCGCTGGGCCGGGGCTGGCAGCTGGAGCACGGGGCGCTGGCGGGCCGCTGGGCCGGGGCTGGCAGCTGGAGCACGGGACGCTGGCGGGCCGCTGGGCCGGGGCTGGCAGCTGGAGCACGGGGCGCTGGCGGGCCGCTGGGCCGGGGCTGGCAGCTGGAGCTCCCCGACCCCGAGGCTGACAACCCTCAGCCAGGACTAAATGGGGACAGGACAGCAGCCGTGACACTGAGGAGATGGTCAGTTGAGCCCTGCCTGCGGCTCGGGGTGGGGCTGCCAGGCTCGGGGCAGGGCGCGGGCTCCATGCGCAGCTGGCAGCAGCCGGCGATGCGAGTCGCCGTGAGTAGCCTGCACGGCCCGGGGGTGCCGCCAGCGGAGGTGCAGTTTCTCCGTTGCTGCTGTGGGCGACTACCCGGCAGGAGCAACGTTGCAGAGTAGACGCTTCTGCCGACCTCACCGTCGCCGAGCCCGGGCCTTGGAGTGCAGCGGCTCTGACCCCAGCCCAGCCGGGCCTTCCAGGCCCACTTCAGTGGGTCTCCAGCCTGCAGAGCTGGGACGGCCCCGGGGGCTGGCGAAGGAGACGAGGGGGCCGTGGTCTCTTGCGGATACCGCTGGGCAGTGTCTCTGGCTGGCGCGCGCAGGAGGCACTGGCCGGCCAGGCCGGAAGCGTTGCTGGAACCCCCGGAATGTGACTGTCAGGCTGGTTGCAAACGTCCAACAGCTGTTTGGCTCTTCATCCGTCGAGCGGCTTTGTCTGCTGGGGCCCAGCTGTGCTGCACACTGGCGCGCTGGTGCTCTTAGGAACGGCTTGACGAGGCTTCTCCGGGTTCCCCCGCTTAGCCGAGTTGACGGCTGCGTGCTTTGGCTTGAGGGGCAGACTCTGCCTTGCGTTGCGATGCCCACAGCCTGGCACTGAGCACGGCCAGCCGCTTCTGCAGCCTGACGCATCCTCCCTTCCCTGTGCATCCTGCTTTCCGGGGGCAGCGGGCCGCCCATTGGGAAGCCACGTCGTTGCCTGGACTTGAGGCTCTCGGTAGCGCTCACACCCGCCCTGGTGCAGCGCAGGGGTGAGGTGGGCGTCGGTAGCTCCTCGGAGCCAGCCTCTGAGTGCCTCTGGATTTGCACCGCTAGCGCCCCTCCCACCCGGGCAGGAGTGGAGCAGCCCTGCGGCTGTGTGGCTGGAGCGTGGAGGGGTTTTCCATGGCTGGGCGTGTCCTGAGCAACGCGCGTCCTGGTGGTGTGCGGCTGCGTGCGCACGTGTCAGCCGACGGTCAGGGCAGTGTGTGTGTGTGTATGTTTCCGAGAAAAGGTTTAACGTCCATGCCTTTACTGCTAGGACCTGGGTCCCATCGCAGAGGGTGGCCAGCAGGCCAACAGACGCCCCGTTATATAGGAAGAGCTTATTACACCTTAGATTTTAGCTGCTAGAACACAGGGGTTCCTTCGCAGAGGGCAGCCTTGGGGAAAGGCTGAAAGGTGCCCCAGAGGATTGTGCCACCTGGGTGTGACACAGATCCAAACGCCCAAGCTCTCCCTATATCTGTCCCTTTATGACCGGCTGAAGTTCTTTTAAATTGTGCTTGGTTCTGTTACAGCAACTGAAGGAGTCAGGTTAAAGCTTAAACAGTTACTATTTTATTCTTACAGGGTAAACTTAGTTGTTAAATGCTACTGCTGTGTTACAGATAATACAGACACTACAAAGGACAGGACAGAAATTACACTAATAAGTCACTTACAGGTACCATGAAACCCTTTGGTTCTCTGAGCTCTTATTAAATGCATGCAAAATAGACACATAGCAGGTACATATTCTCACCCCTGCGTTCCAGACTTGGCGTGGCCAGCGTCTTTCTCTCAATCCCTCGGGAAGAAGTAGGGCGAGGTTGGGCGTCCCACAGACCTCGGGAGACAATCAATACCTGCCAGCAGGTATAGATGATTGGAGCTCAAATGGGGTGGGCTGCTGAACCTCTTTTTATACCCCTTGGGTCACGTAGGCTTCTTCCTGGGCTCAAGTGGCCAATTAGGAAAAATGGCTTTGAACACCAAGTTTCCCACGAAGGGTGCAAAGCATAATTCACACCTGGGAAAATGCAGACAATGGGCACCTCTGGTATGTGATGGGCGAAGATTCCTCTCCTGGGACAGTGCAGGCGTGTCAATTACTGGTACTAGCCATCAGGGCGACGGGAGGCCCCGGGTCGTCAGCTGGCCCATTTACTGTCTGGTTTCTGTTTATGGTAGAGTCAGGGACAGGCAGCACACCTGCGTTCCCAGGGCATCAAAGGCTGACTGCCTTTCTCTTGCTCTCTGGGGGGGGGGGGAACCAAGATGGGGTTTGTGTCTGGCTACAGCACGGCGCTGTGTTGGCGGGGGGCTCCCTAGGGTGGGGGGCGGGGCATTAGCCATGTCGGTGAGAGCTCCAGCGCCTACGCAGATGCCCTGAGGCAGCACAGCTGCATTGCACCGCTAGCCTAGGCAGGCTCCGGCGCCCCTTCCCCACTGCAAAGCAGAGATAACCAAGCCGCCTGGGGAAGGACACGCCGATGGGGATGCAGGCTCGCTGGGCAGGGCTGGGCTAGCTACATTGCTGGGCGGGGGAGTTTTTCACCCCCCAGAGAGGTGGGTTGGTCCGAGCTGTAGACCAAGCCCTGGGCTTCATACAGGCTTTCTGGAGGCAGAGAACTGCTCATGCGCCTCTCTGAAGTCCTCCAGGGGGACAGGTCAGTAACAGGCCCCTTGCTCACTAGCGTAACCACACCAGCTGTGAGAGGCACTCCGGCGCTGCAAAGGGGGGGGGTGGGCTAAGTAGCCCCGGCACAAGCCTTCCTTCCCCGTGTCCTGCACGATGCACCTGCTCCGAGAGCCACTCTCCGGGGGTGTGGGGTCCTCGCGCCCTTCCCTGGCAGCATCCCGTTCGGCCCCTCGACTCCTGGCTGTCGGCATGGCGGGAGGAGGGTTCCCCGGCTCCTGGCGTGCGGACGCCGCTGAGCCTGGCTGGGATTCGGGGATTTAACGCAGCGTCTGCTGGTGGCGTGGCTGCTTCTCGGCCGTGCGTCCCAGCCCTTGCAGCGGGGGCTCGCTGTGCGCCGACACGCAGCTGGCTCGAAGCCCCGGCGCCCTGCTCCCAGCAGCTGGGCAGAGCGTAGAACACAAGCGCCCTTTGTTCGAGGGCCTGGGTTTGAGCTGGCAGTCGGTGCCGCATGCATATGCTTTCCCCTGCGCGCTGGCGGCTCCCGCCCCACGCTTCCCCGGCGGGTGCCAGCCTTTTCCTTGGCCCACCGTGGAAATGGTTCCCCCCGGTTCATGTCCACACCCGCCGCCTCCCCGAGCCGTGTTGGGAGTGGGCTCCCAGCCCCTGCCCAGAGCGGGCACTTGTGGGCGGGGAGCTTTCCACGGCAGCGGGTCTAGGCGGGCAGGGCTTGCTCTTCGTGGGCCTGTGTTGCAGCCTGGTCCACCCTGTTCCTCCAGATAGGGCCGTGGGTTCCAGTCCCCAGACGGTCGGTCGGTGGATTCTTCCAGGCTTTCGATCCCACTTCTCCGAGGCTTCTCGCCTCTGTGCTGTGTCTGCCTGGCCCTGGCCTGTTAGATTTGCAAGCAGGTTCCCGCAAGGCTCGTTAAAAAGCTCCGTCTGCACGCGTGGCTCCCCCCCGCCACGTGGCTCCCCACGCTGTCTAGACTGGCTCTCGTGAAGCCAGTGTGGGTGGGGGCCGGATGGGAGCGGAGAAGCCCTTGCTGGAGAAGCCAGGGTCTCCAAAGGCGGGACTGGGGACGGTGTAACTGGGATTCCCTTCAGGCATGTGAAATCCTGTTTAATTAGTTCACTTGTTAAATTAGGCGGGAGGGAAGGTGTTGCAGCCTGCTGGGCTGGAGTCGCCTCCGTGCCAGCTTGTGGGCTGGGAGCTGGCAGGCTCCCACTGGGTGGAAGTGGGCACGGGGTAGGGAAGTCCCCAGCTGACCCCGGCTCCGCGCGGCATTTCAAATGGGCAGCGTAGCATGGAGCCCGGGGACTCGGAGCGCCCCGCTGACCCTGGGCTCCATGGCTTTGAGATGCACGAGCGCCCCTCGCTGGGGACTTGGGTGCGTTTAACCCCCCCCCCCTCCCCCGCGTGCAGCCTGGAGTCAGTAGGACTTCCCGGTGCCCCAGGCTGCGTGCGGCGTTCCCAAGGCGGAACACGGACGTGCCTGTCGACTAGTCGATGGACGTTAACCGCGACTCGTCAGTTAACCGCCGTTTAACATCCCTGGTGCCGGTGGCAGGGGAGGGGGAGCGGTGGGGGCGCCTGCCTTGGGCAAGTGAGCGGTGCCTGGCGGCGTCGCTGGCCTCCAAAGGGCTGGCGGGCAGATATTGGGTGCCTGGGGCGTGTGGCACGTGGGCCGGGGGAGTTACGCTTCCCCAGGGCTGCACAGCGAAGGGGGGGGGGGGGCTGTAAGGCAGGTGATGTGCCAGCTGGAGCAGGGCTCATGCCGTCACCCTGGGCACCCTCGTCAGGGACCAAGATCCCCTCGTGCTGGGGGCTGCCCCCACTCAGCCCTGCCCCAGAGACTTCGTTTCCAGGGGCTCCACGCAGTGGGACGGCAGCAGCACCCCGGCGATGTGAGGAGACACCAGGTAGGGGAGTGCCCCCTGGACGCTGCACGCTGACCCCATCGCCTGCTGCTGTCCAGCGCCCCTGGTGGCGAGTGACTTGTACCGCCCTCCCTGTGGCCCGCCCCGTCCTGAGCTAGTTGCAATGGCTCAGTTGGGTTGTGAGTACAACCCGCTGGTCGTTGGCCACCGCGCTGTGCTTAATCCCGCCCTCCTTTGCTGGTCAACCTGTCCCAAAGAGAAACCCAGGCGCCAGCAGGTGACGCGGAGGGGACTCGGCCTGTCATCTGCAGAGCAGTGACGGCTCCAAGGTGAGTGCAGGCCCGTTCGTGACTGTCCCTGGCCTTTCAGGCTGTAATCTGCGGCGCCTTCGTCCTCGCTGTGGAGAGCGGCTATGGCAAAGCTAACCTGAGAGTCACGTGCCCTGTTAAAGATCAGCAGCAGCCAGCCCTCTTGTGGCGGGTGTCACTCAGCCTGACGAGGACAAAGAAAAGCTTTGACTTCAAAATAAGCCGCCGCTGTCCAAGACGTCACCGTTAAAAGCCAATCAGAAAATCTGCCTGGCCGGTGACTTCCTTGCTTTCCACACTGAGCGTTGTAGCTCCCTGGGTGTCGGGGTGGGAGGGGGAGGGGTTGCTCTTAAGGGACGTGCACACTACAAACCCTTGTCCTGGGCTGTTCCCACGTGCCACGCATGGGGTCAGAACTGAGCTAGTGCAGAGCGAGCCCCGGGGTGTGCGTTGGCACTGACGTCGTGCTCAGCCCTCTGGCCGGGGGTGCCTGCCACGGGCCTGGGGGCAGCTGCGTTCCTGTTTCAGTGGCCGAGAGCGGAGAAGAGCGGGCACCGCCAAGGCACCCTATTGATTTTCTGAGTCCGCTGCCTTCCGGCCTCATGAAACATTCATGTGAGTGGGGTGGAGGGCGCCAAACGGCTGACTGCAGTGAGCAGGGGCCAGCTACTCAATAGGAAAAATGTTTCCCCGGCAGCTAAGGAATGGGGCTGAGCAGGCAGGCCAAGGAAAATAGATGTTTCTGATCAGCTGCTTTTCCTTCACTCGCGCTCCTGCTTTTCCAGGGCCTGACCCGGGGCCCTGGTGACACAGGCTTGTTACCAGGCACGGGGCAGTTGTGCGGACCCCGGTTCCTGGAGGGGGTTGATGACGAGAGAGATGGGAGTGCTAGGGGGCGGGGCAGGGAACAACTCCTCATGGGGTGCCCATGTTTAACTTCGCACATGCCGGCTGCAGAGCCCCGGTCCTGCCTGGGGGGCTGAGGAGCCATCTCTGGGGCAGGCAGGAGCACAGCGTAGCCAGCTGCTCAGTCTTCGTGTTCCTTCTAAACCGACTCAGGAAGGGTCTGCGCCGTAGTCCCACTTGTGTGCTCCGTGGGGCCCAGCTCTGCCTTCCTAAGCCCTCCGTGTCTGGTTCTTTGCTGCTGCCGTCGGCCATCTGAGTGCGGCTGCCCCCCAAGTCCAGTGCTGGGGCCAGCGCGGATCCCTGGGCAAACCTCTCCCTTGCCTAAGCGTGGGGCATTGCCGGGCGCTGCCTGCGCTGTGCCGGGGTTCGCTCTGGCTCGCAGCCTGTGCTGCACCGGAGACATCCCTGGCCGGGCGTTCCTCTTGCTTCTTTGGACCCACCGTCTCCCAAAATGCAGGGAGGCCCGGCACGCTCGGCGTGGGCTTTCCCTGTAGGGGAGGGCAGCCCCAAAGGAGGAAGAAATGGGGCCAGACCTCTATGTTCCCAGCGCCTACTCCTCTCCCAGCCGCTCCGGGGCAGGCCCTCGGCTGGGGCCCCTGGCCCTGGGGCTGTGGACCTGACACTGGACGCCTGGGATTCGAGGGTCCCGGACACGGAGTTTGAGGCTTCAGCCCACACTGACTGTTGTGCTGCCGCTAGCTCCCATAGGAGCTTCTTCATGCTCTTGCGCCCCAGGGGGATTACGTGCCGGCTCTCAGGACACGGCCCGTCTTGCATAGTGGGGGCTCTGGGGAGAACAGAAAGAGCTCTCCTGCCTCTCGCCCATCTCCTCTGCTCCCCAGAGCAGACCGCTTGTTCCCCGTGCTCTGCTGGGATCCAGGCACAGCTGTGGGGACCCTCCCATCCCGCCAAGGGCCCCGTAACCCAGGCTGCTGGCCCCCTGGTCTGTAGAAGAGAAGTGTGTTGGGGGGGTGGTGGCACGTTGGGGTTCCCCCGCCTCCTGCACCCTTGTTTGGGATTTGGAACGGGTCCCATATGAGGAGAGGTTAAAGCGACCGGGACTTTTCAGTTTAGAAAAGAGGAGACTGAGGGGGGATATGATAGAGGTCTATAAAATCATGAGTGGTGTGGAGAGGGCCGATAAGGAAAAGTTATTTATTAGTTCCCTAAATAGAAGAACTAGAGGACACCAAATGAAATTAATGGGGAGCAGGTTTAAAACTAATAAAAGGAAGTTCTTCTTCACGCAGCGTGTAGTCAACCTGTGGAACTCCTTGCCAGAGGAGGCGGTGAAGGCTAGGACTATAACAGAGTTTAAAGAGAAGCTAGATAATTTCATGGAGGTTAGGTCCATAAAAGGCTATTAGCCAGGGGATAAAATGGTGTCCTTGGCCTCTGTTTGTCAGAGGCTGGAGAGAGATGGCAGGAGACAAATCGCTCGATCATTGTCTTCGGTCCACCCCCTCTGGGGCACCTGGTGCTGGCCACTGTTGGCAGACAGGATACTGGGCTAGATGGACCTTTGGTCTGACCCAGTACGGCCGTTCTTATGTTCTTATGTCGTGGCACGAGCAGACTCCCCCAGCCAGTAGCACAGAGGGTGTTCATTGCTTCTCCAGGATACAGCCCAGCACAGATGGAATCTGGTTCCAGGGCAGGCCTAGGATGCCTCAGCCCCCCTTGAGATGGGGGAGCCTGGGCCCCTAAATCCCAGCCCGTTGCCTAGGCTGCTTCCTCCATGATACCATCCAGAAACTAAAACTCTCTTCCAGCCCTGCCCCCCAGCCAGGTGCTGGTCTCCGCCCTCCTCCCTTTGTCTCCCCCTGGGAGGCTGACCCTGGGCGTCTGGGTTAATCCACATTTGGGAGAGTCAGTGAGAATCTCCCATCCCAGCGCAGGGGGACCCGGGTCACAGAGCAGACAGCCCCCCCCTGCACTACAGGGGTGATGTCAGCCGATGGGAGACCACTGCCCGTTCCAGCGTTGCGCCCAGGTGACCAGGAGCGTCGGTTCTGGACCCTGCAGCTGTCCAGGACAAGGCCCCGGGAGGTAGCACGCAAGAGGGATCTTTTATGCCTGGTGTTGAGGGCTTGTTAGCGCCTGCGAGGGGCTCTGGCTGTCACCAGCCATGCCAGCAAGGACACAGCCTCCACCAGGCGACAGGAAGGGAGCAGGTCCCCTGTTGTACCCTGCATCCCTGCTGGTTCTCTGGGGTCGGCTGTATCTGGACAAATCGAGGGCTGGAGAGCTTCTCTCTGGGTCCGCCAGACGGTTCCGGTGGCAGACAGTTCTTCAGCAAATCAGGCATTGGGGCAAGCTCCTGAGACCCAACCCACAGCCTCCCTGGGCAATTGATTCCAGTGTTTAACCACCCTGAGTCCAACCTAAACCTCCCTTGCTGCAGTTTAAGCCCCTTGCTTCTTGTCCTGACCTCAGAGGCCAAGGAGAACAAGTTTTCTCCCTCCTCCTCGTGACACCCTTTTAGATACCTGAACACTGCTCTCATGTCCCCTTAGTCTTCTCTTTTCTAAACTAAACAAGCCCAGTTCTTTCAGTCTTCCCTCATCGCTCATGTTCTCTCGACCTTTCATCATTCTGGTTGCTCTTCTCTGGACCTTCTCCAGTTTCTCCACATCTTTCTTGAAATGCGGTGCCCAGAACTGGACACAACACTCCAGCTGAGGCCCAGCGCAGAGTAGAGCGGAAGAACGACTCCTCGTGTCTTGCTCACAGCACTCTTGTTAATGCAGCCCAGATTCACGTTTGCTTTTTTGCAAGTGTCCCGCTATTGACTCCTATTTAGCTTGTGGTGCACTCTGACCCCAGATCTCTTTTTGCAGTGCTCCTTCCTAGACAGTCGCTGTCCAAACGCAGCGCGCGCCTGCCTGCCACTCCCGCTTGCGGCTTGGTGGCGGCGCTAGAGCTGGTCCCTTCTCCAGAGGGCGGGGCCGCGGGGAGCCGGTGCTGGGGACGGAAGTGCTGGCTTTTCGGGGGCGCTGGTTCAGTGTGACGCTCGCGCTCAGCAGGGCTTCGCTCTCTCTTCCCGGGGCTCTGGGCTGCCGGGCTGCACTGCCCGAAAGTGCCCTGCCGGCACCCCCTGCGGTGGCGCTAATGGGCCCATGCAGCTTTCGAAGTGCAGGCATATTTAGCGCTGCTCCCCCGTTGATTAAATATTGCATGAGCCCAGGAAATACGAGCTCTGATCGCTAATTGCGAGGCTTTTAATATCGACCGACGTGTCTAAAATAAACCCCGGACAGCTCTGACTTGGCGTGTGCCAGCTCTCCCCCGTCGCCGCGAGCCAGAGCTTAGGAGAGGCCGTCGGCGCTCTGCCTGGCGCTGCAAGCCCACGGGAGAGCTCCCTCTCGGGCGGGGAAGGCTGCGCGCCCCTGGCCTTGCTGCTTGAGCCGTTGAGAAAGGGACAGATAACAGCCCCTCTGGGCTGCCCCCGTCTGGCAGTGTCCGTGTGTCCTGGGCCCCCCGAGCCTCTCGGTCTCGGATTGTGGCTAGCTCGAGCACTTGTGCAGCATGAGGGGGCCCCGGGCAGGCGTGGAATCCTGGTCACCACCCAGTGCGGTGGCCGTGCCTGCGGCTCCTCGCCGTGCTCTCGGGCTGGGCAGAAGAGAGACATGTCGCTGCAGACATGAGGCCGGCGGGCAGAGCCAGGCTGGGCGAGAGAGTTCCTGGGGCTCCTAGGCGGTCTCACCGGCGCCTTGTTTGGGAGCCGGGGGCCTAGCGCCTGCCCACGGGCAGCTGAGGAGGCTGGGCAGCAGCGTTGCTTGGGGGTGTCTGGTTGACGGGCCACGCCCCCCAGTCACAATTAGGCATTTCTACCTGTCCCTGCTCAAAGCGGGGTCCCAGGCACCCTGGGGAGGGGACGGCTGGCAGGGGGGGTCAGAGGGTTCCTGGATTTGTTCAGTTTAGTTTAGTCTCCTCTGCTTAGGGACAGAGTCCCGCCCTCTAGTAGTCACATGCCTGCCTTCCGTGGCCCCCCCCCCCCCCCCCCGCGGGGCTGGGCCTGAGCTGTCACCGGGAAGGGGGGGGGGGGTAGAAGCTGGGGGAAGGGGGCCTTTGTGGCTTTGTCAAGAGGTGTGCAGCATAGAGGGGTGCTTCTTGTCCATCTGCATCCCAGCCGCTGCGGGGTTCCCTGCCTCCAGCCTGGCCTCCCTGCTGGAACTGCTGCTGGCAGCTCGTGTCTGTTGCAGACGGTGCTTCTGCTGAGAGGTGGCCTGCGGCCTTCCTGGGGCGAGCGCTGGGATGCTGACGCTGGGGCTGGTGCACCCCTGGGGGACTCAGCCCCCCACAGTTCCTCCTGCCTGCTGCCGGGCCTGCAGACCGGCTCTGCCCCTCCCTCCGCACGCCTCCTGCAGCCCGCAGTCTGCTGTTTGGCTGGAGGCTCAGGGGGAGAGGAGAGCTTGGCACCCTTGGGAGAAGGTGTGGAACTGGGGCGGGGGGGCGTGGGCTGTGGCCTTGAGAGAATGGCGGCAGGGCCTGGGGCAGAGCTGGGGGCCGTAACCACCCTCTCCCCTCTCATCCTGCCCAATGGAAAGTGGGCACCAGTGCGCCCACAAAAAACCAGGGGCAGCAGCCAGGGCCTGGTAAATACTCAGGAGACTTGTGGGCGTCCGCGCTAGGAGCAGGGCATCAGGCACTTGTGCAGTACGGTCTGCACGCCGGCCCTGTGACTACGAGGCTAGAGACTCACTGTGCAGCGCCTGGAGCAGGGCACTGGGCGCTTGTGCCGTACGGTCTGCACGCCGGCCCTGTGACTCCGAGGCTAGAGACTCGCTGTGCAGCGCCTGGAGCAGGGCACTGGGCGCTTGTGCCGTACGCTCCGCACGCCGGCCCTGTGACTCCGAGGCTAGAGACTCGCTGTGCAGCGCCTGGAGCAGGGCACTGGGCGCTTGTGCCGTACGCTCCGCACGCCGGCCCTGTGACTCCGAGGCTAGAGACTCGCTGTGCAGAGCAGTGCCCCCGTGCAGAGCAGCAGCAAGCTGTCCTTCCCTGCCTCCCCTAGCCGGGAGCTGCAGAGGCACCTGCAGTGGGTAAAAGCAGCCGGCTGGCTAATCTGGGAGCCGGTCGCCCTGGCTTCTGAGGGCGGGAAGCAGAGAAGCGTGGCCGGCAGCCGAGTTACAATGGAGCAGCTGTGTGCAGGAATTCAGTGGCGAATCCCCGCAGCTGTCGGGGGGATCGAGAAGTCTCCTTTCGGAATCTCTGCCATCGGAAAAGGCTTTTCTCCAAGGCCCTGTCCCTCCCCGCGGCTCAGCCAGATGGTCCTTCCGGCTCCATGTCCGTCCTGGCCGCCTGGAGCGGTCCGATTCCAGACAGGATGTTGAATGAGCGGTCCAGCTGTAAACACAGAGCCGGGGCTTTGGGAGGGAAGCCGTCAGAAAGGCATTGATGGAAACCGGCGTGTGTGGGGCGGGGAAGGGAGAAGAGAGGTTACATTTACACCCCGCCATGGAAGAGGTAGCGTTGCCCTTGGGTTCTCGCCCGCCACGCCCGCCGCGTTTGACAAGTGGCACAGCGAATTGGCATGTTTACATTCGGCATTTCCTTGGTGGCTCAACCAGGAACAGCTGGGCTATTTAAAGGTGCGGTGCAGAGTGGGGTAGAGAATTGCCCCTTTCAGCTGCTTTATGGTGCGCCGAACGGACCGGCGGGTTCTGCCTGGTTTTTATCCCGTGCTCTGGTCCTGCCTGCCCTGGAGGCCTCGCCCCTACGTCTAGGACAAGGGCCCAGGGAGAGCTGTGGGCGGCCGTTGCTCGCTGGTTTTAACAGCCATTTAGCTCAGTCACTGGCCATCTCGAGTGCAGAGTTGGAGTTCGTGGGCCCTGTGCTCAGCTTCTTTTGTGGGGCCCCTCTGGGACCCAGCCAAGAAAGAGCATTGGCTCTTCCTGCCCCTCCTCTGGTAGAAGGGCCTGAAAACAGAGAGGCACCGCGATTGGGTCTGTGGTCTCTTGTCTCAGCACTTCTGGATCTTTCCCAGTGTTGCGTGTCCCAGGAGCTGCTCTTGCACCGGGCTGTGGGTGAGAGCGCTGTGGAACCCCCCAACCTTCCTCCCTCCACTCGAATGGAGCTTGCGGCGCATCCAGAGGGAAGCTTGCGTCTGTATGAAGCCACCGTGAGAACTAGAATGTGTAAATGAAGCATGAATGGGGGGGGGGGGGGTTAGCTTCCTCCGAAGAAACTTCCTCAGTTTGGGAACTAACCAGCTGGCTTTCGTTACCCTTCCCGAATGGGGGATTTAAGTCACCGCAAGTCGTGTTTCGTCGAGAGGCACGTTCCGTTTCACCTTGCCACACATTCGTCCCTGCTCCCGGCGCTGCAGAGGAGCTCCCCCCCCCCCCCCCAGCGGCCACCCCCTGTGTGTGGGGGAGGGGGGTTGCTGGGCCTGATGCTGGGCTGCCCGGCCCTGTGGGGGACCGTGCCAGGGCACAGTAAGTTTCATTGTGAATCCAGCCCTGAAAGGACGTCTGTGCAGCTGCTCCACCGAGCCCATGCTGATTTCCCCGCGGCGCTGAGGCAGAGCGGGCTGTGGGGGGCAGCCGGGAGGAGGTAAAGAAGCACCCGCCTGCTCCCTTGGCAGGTCGCTGCTTGGCCCCCTTAACCCTCATGTGCTGGGCCGTGGCCTGCGGAGACCCACATGCTGGAGTGGTTCGTGGGAGAGTGGAGTGGGGCGGAGCGGCCACCCCCTGACCCCCCCCCGGGGGAGCCGCCCCTCCCCGAGCCTCGGTGGGCAGCACCTGGCCGGAAGCCAGGAATATAAAAGGCCTGCCAGGGAGGCCAGCACCAGAAGGAGCCAGAAGCCTCCCCTGCGCACCCAGAGGAGGGGCTGGACCCAGGAGGTGGAGGCCTGGGCTGCTGGGGCCCCAACTGGGAGACAGACTAGAGGGGCTGCTGGCCTGGTCGGGGGCCCAGAGCTCCGAGGCCCAGAGGGCTTGTCCTGGGCACAGGTCCCACCCGAGGGGGGACGGGAAGGAGCCCGGGGCGACCGAGCCCCGTGTGGCTGGGCCAGAACCGGGGCAGCGCGTTGCAGAGCGGATCCCCACTGCCCCCGCAGCAGCCTGCTCTGGGCTGGGACGCGGTGGAGTGGGTGGGCCTGCGTCCCCCTGCCGCCCCACTCGCAGGTGGCAGTCTCCCCCTCGGCTGGTACCCCACAGCAGCCTGCCCTGGGCTGGGACGCGGTGGAGTGGGTGGGCCTGCGTCCCCCTGCCGCCCCACTCGCAGGTGGCAGTCTCCCCCTCGGCTGGTACCCCACAGCAGCCTGCCCCTGCCGGACCCCCGCCCGAGCAAGGGGACCCAGCGGGGCACATGCATCAAGGCTGGTGAACTGTTGGTTGCCTGCTGCCCCGCCCTGAGGAGCTGTGGACACAGCGAGTTCCCCGAGCGACTAAGCAGGGCTTGTGGGGCGGTGTGGGCCCGAGGGGGCCCGACAGGCATGCAGAGGCACTGGGCGTTGCTACACCCGTGCCTGCAGGCCCTGTCTCCCGGAGAGGGGTCTAACGCAGGCTGGTGCTGCGGCGAAGGCGGAGTGGCCCGTTCCCCGTGCCCGTGGCTGGGCGGGTGAGCCCTGGGCGGAGGCCAGCCTTGCAGCTCTGCCCACGTGCCAGCTGTGCCCCGGGTGATGTGATTTGTGCGTTCAGAGCCAAGAGAAGCCTTGTGAGAGAGCACAGGCCCTAGCGGTCTGAACGCCGCTCCGTGCCTTCCCGCTGGGCCCGGGCCCCTGCCGGCCGGGAGCCACACCTGCCTTCTGCAGCCCCTTCGGGTTGTGGGCACAGAGCTCAGCTCGCCGGGCAGCTGCGCCGCGGGGACGGAGCCCAGGGCCACACGCCGGCTGTGACTCTCGGGGCCGGGGGGAGCGTTCCAGCCCTTGAGACAAAACACCCAGGCCCTGTAGCCGAGCGGGGCTGAGCGGGGCAGAAGTCAGCAAGTGCAGAGGAGGCTGGCGGCTGCCGGGTGGGGACCCGCGAGTGGTGCGCGACCTGGCGCCCTAGTTGCTTTGGAGAGACGAGTTCCACACACCAGTGCTGGTGGGGGGGGAGCTTGGGGCTGCAGTGTAGGGGCAGGGAGGGGGGCTGTGGGGAACCCTGCCCTTCTGGGGGGTCTGAGCCCCGCTCCCTGCCCCCCTTCGGGTGCCCCAGGCGCCAGTGGAGAAGGCAATAATCATCCGCAGGGGGACAGCCTTCCCCCTCCCCCTCCACACGTGTGTGCGCCGAGATTTGGGGGAGAGGTGCCCCAGACGGGGGTGAGTCTCTCTGCCCCTCCTCCTGTCCCTCTCCTGGCCCCGTGGGAGCCAGCCTGTGCGGAAGCCCTGGAGAGGTGTCCTGGGAGCAGCACCAAACACCGGTTCCTGAGGCTGAGGAACGGGCCCCGGGCAGGCCTGTCGCTGGCTCCCTAGCACCGAGGCCGGGGGCCGCCCAGCGAGATGGAGGTTCCCCTTCCCCTCACTGGTGTTTGGGGGCAGGGCAGGGCTGGGGCCCAGGCCCAGGCTCGCTGCAGGGCAAAGGCAGAGGGTGGCTCCTGGGGCCTGGCTCAGAGGCCGAGCGAGGGTGCAGTGGCAGGTTCTGTAACTCGGCCCTTCCCGCTCCCCGGGGGCCTGGCCGCCTTCAGCGCGCTGGGAGTCTGCCACCGGACGCCTTGTCGGCCCTGCCGGGTCTGCACAGCCTGCGCTGGATTCCCTCCCTGGCTAGCAGGCGCAGTCGCTGCCGGGGGGGGCGGTGGGGGGAGACTGCACGCGGGTGCAGAGAGGCAGGCCCCACCTGCGTCCGCGCCAGAGCAGCCGCTGCTGGGCCTGCAGCTTCGCCGCCGTTGCCTGCTGCGCGGGAGGAGGCTGGGTCGGAAGTCGCGGACCTGCCGTGAGCACGGAGGCAGTGGCCCTGGTTGATCAGTGCAGCGCCCGACGGGCCGGCGAGAGGCTCAGCGAGCTCCCCTCCTACTGCCAGGCCGAGGGGGTGCTGCCCACGTGCTTTTCCCTAGGGTGGAGTGCAGGCTTCCTGCCCCCTTCTCTCCCGTTGCTGTGCAGCCTCCGTGCTGACGCGGCCGTTCTCCAGCTGGCCAGTGTCCTCGTTTGCATGCGGGACCCCGGGGCTGCTTCGCTGGCGCAGTTCGGCGTTTCCCGTTGCCCCCCCACGAGGCCGGGCCTCGAACAGGGGAATGCGGAGGGGGTGGCCAGAGCGGTGCGGTTGTGATGTTCTGCCTGTGTCCGTGGGGCTCCGGCTGGGGGTGAGTGGCCAGAAGCATTTTCAGCACTTGTGGCTTCAAGGGGAAGGCTTGGTGAGCACGCCTTGCTTGGCTGGCCGAGGCACTGACCGCCTTCACGTGGATACGGGCCCCGGTTTCTCTGCAGGCCAGTCGCGCAGCTTCACCCTTGGGGGCTGTTTCCTCGGGCTAGGCACCTGCAGCCTGCGCCGGGAGGGCCCACCGCCCCCATCTCGGTGGCCTGGAAGGAAGAGACTTCAAGGCTTCCGGCCTGGAAGCATTGGTCCTCCCTGCTCAGAGGAGAGTCTGGCCCAGGGCGGGGGCAGGTACAGCGCGAGTGTCTGCCTCCGAGGGACACTTCCCTCTTTCTCCCAAGGGGGCGGCTGCTGGCCCAGGCCCAAGCCAGCCTGGCAGATGGCTACTGCCCGGAACGTGCCCACTCCCATCGTGCCCACTCCCGTCTGCTCCCGGGAAGCTGAGCGCGCTCCCTGGCCTTGTCCCCGCAGTGGGAGGCCTGGTGCTGGCTCAGGGGAAGGCGGGAGTGAGGAAGACCCTGGGTTTGCATGCTGCCAGTCGTGGGGCCTCCAGAACCGATGGAGTGGAGCGTAAGGCCAGGCCGGGCCCCTGCCCCTCTCTTGCCTTCCCTGGACTGCAGAGCCCGCGAGGAAACTCGCTGCTTCTTCCCCGCAGCCCTAGTGGCCCGCTGGCCGTGTGCAGGGCTCTGTAGACTCAGCAGCGCACACCCGCCTCGTGCGGCCGGGGAAGCCAGGCCTGCTGCTCTGCGCCTTCGGTGGCATCTCCCGGCGGGACCTCCCAGCACGCAGCTCCCCAGGACCGGAGTGTCGAATGGGAGCAGGACCTGAGGAGCGTCTCCCCTCGGCGAACGCTGCCGCGCTGCCAGGGGAGCTGTGGCCGAGTGTGCGGGGGCGCCTCCTTCCCCGGGCGTGGCTGCGCCAGAGCCTGGAGAGCAAGCGTGGGAGGCAGCCCTGGCCCCGGGGCAGCCCGCGTGGGAGCAGCGATGTCGTGTCAGGGCGGAGGGCTGTCTTGCTGCGTGGCACGTCCTTGGCTGAGGTGAGCCCCCCGGCAGCAGGGGGTGTCTAGGCGGTGAAATACTTGTCTGCCATGGATTAGCGGCCCACGGCCAGGTGCTGTCTAGCCAGTGTCTCTTCCAGGAGGTTAGTGTAGACGGTCCCCCCCATCGATACCGTCGCTTTGCCTCCCTGCGTGGGGATTCCTGAGGAAGCCAGCAGGAGGACGTGGGGATGAGCCAGCTTTGGGGTGGCGACCACATCCCCACACCGTTGGATGTGCTGGTTCTCCCCCCCTGCCCGGGCGTTGCGCTGAGCCCTTGTGCTGGTCCTGCCCGCCGCCCGCATGGGAAACTTCGCAAATGGTTCACGCTGGTGCGACCGTTCGGGGCTCCGCTGTCACACCCAGGCTGCTGCACCAGCGGGTCTGGGAGATGGAGATACCCTCCCCTCCTGGCGCTTGGCCCTGCAGCATGGCGGGCTTGCTGTCCTGTGGCCCTACGCGCCGCTGTGCAGCATGTCGCAGACGGGAGCGAGCCCCCGCCCAGCTTGTCGCCTTGTGGGCAGAGCCGAGCCATCGTCTCCGTTGAAACGCGCCCCGGGGAGCAGCGGGAGGCTGAGCCGGGCTGGGCTCTTGCAGAGGGAGGGAGTCGGGAGGAGGGGCCAGGCCTTGGCACGCTGGTCTGGGAGGTCCCCCATGCGTGGGGCAGCGTTAGCCACCCACTCCAGGGCACCCACTGTCACTCTTCTGCGGGCGCAGGGCACAGCCCGGTAATCTCCTTCCCCTCTCGTCGTTGGCAGAAAGGAATACCCGCGCCACGCGGCCCACGCCCACCGCTCCCGGGAAGCAGGGCAGCGTCTCCCGCTGGCCACTCAGGGCTGCTCCTTCCTCTGGGCTCCACGTTTCGATGGTCAAACCGGAGTCTGAGCCGCCATTTCAAACGGCCGTGCTGCACAGCAGCGGTCCTCCCCGGTCCTAGCCCACGCAAAGCCAGTCTTTCCCCAGGCCTGTCCCACCAGCGCAGTTGACTTAAATCTTGCCCGATTCGTTATGCAGCAGACAGAAACAATTAGGGCACGTCTACACTAGCTCGTTAGTTCGAGCTAGGCAGGCAGATGAGGGCAACCGGAGTTGCAAACGAAGCCCGGGATTTCATTTTCCACGTCCGGCTACACGTGGAACGAGGAGTAATGGTCGTTCGAATTAGGATCTCTAATTCGAACTACCTACTCCGTACCGCGTGTAGCCGCAGGCACGGAGCTCGGACTAAGGGGGGGGTTAAAAATGGCGGCGCCCGGGAACATGCAAATGAAGGCCGAGATATTTAAATCCCGGGCTTCATTTGCAACTCCGGTTGCCCTCATCTGCCTGCCTAGCTCGAACTACCGAGCTAGTGTAGACGTGCCCTCAGAGACTCAGGCGGAGCCCCTACAGAGACACACTGGAGAAGTGGGGACCGTAAGGTCAAAGCTCCTTGCCAGCTGGAATGCTGCTGCGCAGAGCTTTCTGCAAATGTCCCTTTCGTTCTCTGGTGGTGGCTTGGGACTGGAGCCCCGTGGCATCCTGGAGGGGACGTTGGTTTGCTGCAATGTGAGGGTATGACGCATGCTCAGGCCTCCCAGCGTGGGGATTGCTGGGGGAAGGGAGAGGGAGGATGGAGGCAGCTGGGGACCTTTGTGGGGAGGAACACGAGGGGCCGGGCGCTCAGACTGCGCCCGCATGGCCACGGGGGAGCTGCAGTCCCTGCTCCGGGGTGCCTGCGGGGCTTTGACGTTCAGGCTGCTCGGAAGCTGTGGTTACGGGGGGAGGGGTGCAGACCCAGGAATGGAGCCGCAGGGCCGGAGAGCGCCCGTGAGCCGCGCCTGCGCCCGCTGCTGCGAGCCATGCGTGGCGGAGCCCGCCTCTGCCGCCCCGCTGAGCGTGGCATTGCAGGAATGCCTCGCGCAGCCCTCGGGAGGCCAGCTGTTTCCATGTTCCCGCCGGGGGCGGGGTTGCCACAGCCTTGCTCTCAGCGATGGGTCCGCAGGCCTGGAGCCAGACCGGCTCCGCTCCCTTCTCCCTGCTGTCCTGGGTTAGAAATTTGGCAGCAGGCGGCACGGCCCCTCCCCTGCACAGCCCCTGGCAGAGCCGTGGGAAGCCCCTGGCTGCAGCGCCCCCCAGGAGCAGCGTGGGGGAGGCTGATGGAGCCAAGGGCTTGCCCATTCTTCCCACCCTGCAGTGTGTCGCTGGCCAGGCTGGCTTCTCCCGGCAGCGCCAGGGCTCCGCATTCGCCTGGCGGCCTAGCGCTGGCTGCACCCAGGCATCCGCAGGGTTAATTGTCGCTTGGGGTGTGTGGGTTTTTCACACCGCTGAGCGACGTCGTGCTACGTAGGGACGTGACATTTCGATTACTCTGCAAATCGAGTAGTCGGTGAAACTTCCATCGACGGCTCGTTCAGTCGATAAGGGGGGGGTTCTCGCTGTCCCCGCTGCGCCTCCGCCTTTGAGATGTAGCAAGAGCCGCGATACTAAGGACTGCTGAGAAGGGGGATTGAGTTTCAGGGAACCGCTGTGTCTGGAGAGGACGTGGCCAGTGACTTTAACATTCCAGTTGTGTGACTCCTCTCGGCTGTCCTGGGCATCTGAAACTTCAGACAGACCTGAGCCTTTCCAATTCCTCTTGTTTAACTGGGCTCCCAGCATTGCTGTCCCGTGGTCAGAGCATTTCTCCTGTGACCCCTGACACCGTACGTCTGAGCCACAGGCTTGGCTTGTCCTGTGTTCCCCCCGGTGCCCTGCCCCCTCTGTGGCTAGTCTGGCAGCAGCCCCCTCCCCGTGGTAGCTTTGTGCTGTGGCCCAGTTGACACTGGGCCAGAGATGAGCAAGATCAGTGTGGTTCTGAGTTCAGGGAAGATTTTTCTTCTCTCTCTTTTTTTTTTTCCTCTTGCTAAAATTCTGGTTCGCATGCCGTGTGCGTCTTACAAAGTTCGCCTGATGAGCTCTGAAGGAATTTCCAGATGTTGAGGTCGATTAGAACAAGCCAGCCGCATCCAAACATTCGCCCGGCCTCAAAAGTAGTTCCATATGGCCTGGCTGGCTAAAATGTTTTATTGTCAACTCCACGGGTTCGAGGGCCTTTCTCAGCCGGAGCCCCTCACACGCAGCGGGATGGGGGCTGGAAATCCCGTTCTTTCAAATCGCTTTAAATGTTTAGGTTGGCTCCCAGCCCTGGGCTCTGAGCGTCTCCCCACCCTGCTAAGCTGTAGAAAAGGCCTAGCGTGCAGAGAGATTTCCTCTCTGCGGCCGGGGAGACTGCCTTTCAAAGCAAGGGGAAAGCGCTCGGGACGTGCCGCGCCGCCTGCTTACACAGCTCCCAGTCGTGAGAAATCAGGGCCCGGCTTCACGCTTTTGTGGGAGGGTGCGAAACGCTGGTGTTTGGTGGTGCCCCGGTCCCATCCTGCTGAAATTGAGCATCGATAGGCGGAAGTGCCGAACGTCCCACTGAGCGGGGCCGGGAAAGGCCTGGCTCGCTTGGCCAGGAGCGAGAGGTCTGGGGGTGCCTGCTTGGAGGTGCCCAGAACTTGTGGGCCTCGCAGCCTGGGCGGTGGCGGAGGCGGGAGTCGCGAGCACTGAAACGGGGCGCAGGAGTCTGCTTATACCCCGTGGCTGAGGATGCGAGGAGGGCGGAGCTGAGGGGGGTGAATGTTTCCTCCAGGTCGGATCAGAGAACCTCTCCCTGTGGCTCTGCGGTGGGCGGGGGTCGCGGGACCCGGTGCTCGTCTGCTTTGGGCTCTCGGGGCCTGGCCAGGTCCCATCGGCGCCTCCCACGGGAAACGGGACGTTGGCTCATGGGAGGGCGGAGCAGCCAATGTCGTCAGCCAGAAGCAGCCAGCGACTGGCTCAGCTGGACCGCGCCCCTGCACCTCCCTATGTTCCTTGCCCAGGGAGGGGAGTCGGGCGCCGGGGAGGGAGGCTGCCCGGCCCTTTGGGGGCAGGCGGCAGCTCCGCCCCTCGGCTACCGCCCGGGCTCCGGGAGCAGAGGGGTTTACTCGCCGTCCTGCGGGGAGAGCAGCCATGGCCAAGGGATTCCGGCCCGGGGGGTTGTCTGCCGCAGCGTGGGTAGGCCACGTGTACGGCGACCTGCCGGCTGTTGGCCGGGTGCTGAGGAAACGCTGCCAGGCCCACCGGGCTCGCGGTGCGTTGGCTGAGCCCTCGCAGACGGCCAGCCAGGAGGTTGCGCTGCGGGTCATCTCACGGCCGGGCCCCTCTCTACCCACGGGCCGGACCGAAGCAGGGCGCAGGCGTGCGGGGGGACGGGGCGGCTGGCTGACTCGCCAAGTGACTTGCCCGGATTCCCGAGCGCGGCCGCGCTGGGCCCTTGCAACCAGCAAGAGTCCAGAGCGGTGTCCTGAGACGGGGGCGAGCCGCCTCTGTCAGGACGCATAGCTGGGAGGAGGCTGCCTCTGCGGCCGTGGCAACGCTGCACAGGAGGCGGGATGAGGGAGCCGATTCCTGGCGCAGCATCCGTGCGAAGATGAGGGGAGCCGGAGCCGGAGCCGGAGCCGAGCGGCGGTCAGGCCGCATTCCCCAGACGTGTCTCTGAGGAAGTGGGAGAGATTTCCGATTGTTTCAAGCTGTTGGCGATTGCTCAGGCGCGGGGCGGGGGTTGGCCTGGCACCGGAGGGATGCCGGAGCCCCTCCAGTCAGAGCAGTGGCTCAGCATTGGCTCACCTGGGGCGGCCAAGGAGGAGCGAGGCGGCGGGCGTGAAAATAGATTTTGCCTCCAGGTTCGGGCCCGAGTCTCTCCAGTTTGTGCTTCTCCTTGGCGCCGTGCCAGGGGCTGTGCCTCTAGCGTCGCCAGCCTCTTGGAGAAGCCGGCTCTTTCCAGTTCCTCCCCCGGTGCCCGAGCACCCCCCGCCAGCCCCCGCACTGGCAATGCGGCCCCCTCGCTCCGTGGGCGCAGGAATCGCCCGGAGGGCTCTTGGCTCCGTTGAACAGCTCCAGCAGTGAGGGGTTACGGGCTGGCTCCAGCGTGCTCCTCCCTTCCAGTGCGGGGTCACCCAGGGCCAGGCCGGAGCTCCTGAGCCAGCGTGCGAGCGTGCGGCGGCAGGGCCCAGGGGCAGGTGAAGGGGGGAGTCGCCCCCCAGCCTGCTGGGCAGGGATGTGTGCGGAGGCAGGTCCCGTGTCGGGCTGCTGCCAGGCCCCGCTGACCTGCAGCCCTGGCCAGTCCCTGGAAAACCTGGGTCCAGCGTCTGCAGCCGTTGAGTTGGGGCCCCGAATTCTCGTCCTGTTCCGCTCCAAGCAGCGGGGGAGGGGCCCAGTGCGTCCTGGCCCTCGAGTGCCTAATCCAGCTGGCACCTGGGTCTGCTGGCCCACTCGGGGTTTGACCCCCCAAATACAGAGCGAGACCAAGCGGGGCAAGGGGCTGTCTCTGGGTTCACCAGAGCGATCCGGCCTCTGCGTCCTAGCAACGCCTGGCTCCGGCTGGCCCAGCCCGGTCTTCACACGTCCCCGCTGTGCAGCAAGCCCTGTAACCCCCGGGGCGCCCTCCGGCCTTTGCCCTCGGTGTGCGGAATGGCTTTGTGACACGCGCCGCGGCCTGTGCGAGTGTGCACCACCTGGGGGCGCTCTGCTACTCAGCTGGGCGGTGCGGGAATCTCCCGGGTTTCGCACAGGGCACCTCCCCAGCACACCAGAGCCTGAACCGCTGGCCTGCCCCGGCCGTCTCGCTCCCCGCCGTCGTGGGGCAGCTTTCCTCTGCCCAGACGGGCCGCTGCCCGGGAGCGGGTCCGCTCGGAGCGTGTCGTGACGGCGCCGGTAACGCAGGGCCGCTCATAACGGGTCTGCCCTTTCCTGTTTGTGTTGCCCAGGCTCCTGATTGCTGCTTGATTGGTTTACCAGCTCTTGGGGTGAAATGAATTGCTTCACACTTTAATCCCCCGGCGCTGAACCCAGGGGTGACTCATCCCTCCATCAGCGGCCAGGTTTGTTCGGACCAGTAGCTCACAGGGAAAGTATCCCGGCAAGGAGGGCGCTGGCCCGAAAGCCGGGCTGCCCCGCTGTGATCGAATGGCTCCCCGCATTCGCCCGCCATCGCAGCGGGACCCCGGGGGCCTCTACCGGAGGCAGGGTTGTGCGGACTCCTCCGGGCCCCCCATGTCCCTTCAGTCCCCGTGTGCCCGTCCGGCTGCCAGTTACCAGCGCGCACGGAACGGTGCGTAAGTGCAAAGTCGTCATCTGCTCCTTGGCTGCCAGTCAGACAGCTAGCGCTCCGTGGCCCTCGGCGCGTGGCTACCTGCACAAGTACACCCGAGTGAACGAGCACGTGGGCAGCCGGGAGGCAGTGACAGCTCGTACCGTGTATGCGACAGCTACTGTGGGGCGCTGGGGGGGTGGCGCTGAGGTCGGCAGCACCGTGGGGCACTTGGGGGGTGGCGCTGAGGTTGGCAGCACCGTGGGGCACTGGGGGGGGGTGGCGCTGAGGTTGGCAGCACCGTGGGGCACTGGGGGGGTGGCGCTGAGGTCGGCAGCTACTGTGGGGTACTGAGGGGGGTGGCGCTGAGGTCGGCAGCTACCGTGGGGCACTGGGGGGGGGGTGCTGAGGTCGGCAGCTACCGTGGGGCGCTGGGGGGGTGGCGCTGAGGTCGGCAGCTACCGTGGGGCGCTGGGGGGGTGGCGCTGAGGTCGGCAGCACCGTGGGGCACTGGGGGGGGGTGGCGCTGAGGTCGGCAGCACCGTGGGGCACTGGGGGGGGTGGCGCTGAGGTTGGCAGCACCGTGGGGCACTGGGGAGGGTGGCAGCGCTGAGGTCGGCAGCACCGTGGGGCACTGGGGGGGTGGCGCTGAGGTGGCGCTGAGGTCGGCAGCACCGTGGGGCACTGGGGGGGGGTGGCGCTGAGGTCGGCAGCACCGTGGGGCACTGGGGGGGGGTGGCGCTGAGGTTGGCAGCACCGTGGGGCACTGGGGGGGGGGGTGGCGCTGAGGTCGGCAGCACCGTGGGGCACTGTGGGGGGGGGGTGGCGCTGAGGTCGGCAGCACCGTGGGGCACTGGGGGGGGGTGGCGCTGAGGTCGGCAGCACCGTGGGGCACTGGGGGGGGTGGCGCTGAGGTCGGCAGCACCGTGGGGCACGGGGGGGGGGGGGTGGCGCTGAGGTCGGCAGCACCGTGGGGCACTGGGGGGGTGGCGCTGAGGTTGGCAGCACTGGGGGGGGGTGGCGCTGAGGTTGGCAGCACCGTGGGGCACTGGGGGGGGGGTGGCGCTGAGGTCGGCAGCACCGTGGGGCACTGTGGGGGGGGGGTGGCGCTGAGGTCGGCAGCACCGTGGGGCACTGGGGGGGGGTGGCGCTGAGGTCGGCAGCACCGTGGGGCACTGGGGGGGGTGGCGCTGAGGTCGGCAGCACCGTGGGGCACGGGGGGGGGGGGGTGGCGCTGAGGTCGGCAGCACCGTGGGGCACTGGGGGGGTGGCGCTGAGGTTGGCAGCACTGGGGGGGGGTGGCGCTGAGGTTGGCAGCACCGTGGGGCACTGGGGGGGGGTGGCGCTGAGGTCGGCAGCACCGTGGGGCACTTGGGGGGTGGCGCTGAGGTCGGCAGCACCGTGGGGCACTGGGGGGGGTGGCGCTGAGGTCGGCAGCATCGTGGGGCACTGGGGGGGGTGGCGCTGAGGTTGGCAGCACTGGGGGGGGGTGGCGCTGGGCGCTGGGGGGCTGTACTTCCTTGGAGGACATGTGGGATGTGGCAACTGATAACAGACCCCCCCTTTGGACGTGCGCCGCTGTCGTGCGGGACACGCAGAATTGAAAGGGCTGTTCCAGGCACAAGACCCCAAGGTTTCAGGCCCTGGGGCTTGGGTTGTGGGGCGCCCCACCCCCGGCAGTATTCGGTGCAGACGGCAGGGCTGTCTCTGGAGAGGCGTGGGGTCCCCGGGCAGCCTCGCTGTGAGCAAGGGGCCTGTGCAGAATCCCCCTCGCCGCTGGGCAGACGTTCCATGTGCAGAACGCCCGGCCTCCGCCTCCAGCGCCCCCCAACCTGCCCCCTTGGGCCCCCTTCCGCGGCATGCTGGGAATGGGCGCAGCCGGCTGTGTCTCCGCCATTGCCGGCGGTAACCGGCGTGGCTGTGTGGCTGGTGCAGACGGGCCCCGCGTGGGGTGGCCTCACCAGTGCCCACCCTGGACCAGCCCACTCTGGCTGGGAATCCCAAGCGCTGCTCCAGGCTGGGGACCGACTGGCTAGGCACCAATTCTGCAGAAAAGGACCCAGGGTTACAGTGGATGAGACGCTGGAGGGGAGTCAGCAGGGCGCCCTGGTAGCTGGGAAGGCTCATGGCATATTGGGGTGCATTAGGAGGAGCGTTGCCAGCAGATCCAGAGACGTGATTAATCCCCTTTACTCTGCTCTGGGGAGGCCACATCTGGAGTGTTGTGTCCAGTTCTGGGCCCCCCACTACAGGAAGGACGTGGACACATTGGAGAGGGGCCATGGAGGGCGACCAAAATGATTCAGGGGCTGGAGCACATGACCTATGAGGAGAGGCTGAGGGAGTTGGGTCTGTTCAGTCTGCAGGAGAGGAGAGTGAGGGGGGATTTGAGAGCAGCCTGCAACTCCCTGCAGGGGGTTCCAAAGAGGCTGGCGAGAGGCTGGTCCCAGTGGGAGCAGGTGGCAGAACAAGGAGCAATGGGCTCAAGTTGCGGTGGGGGAGGGCTCGGTTGGGTGGGAAAACGATTTCCCGAGGCGGGTGGGGAGCGCTGGGCCGGGTTCCCTAGGGAGGGGCGGAATCTCCGTTAGGGATGTTAAATCTCGGTGAATTGAACGGTTGATTAACCTCATGAGCTCTCATCGGTTACTCGACTATTCGATCGTCCCCGGGGGCGGGGCCGGCAGCCAGTGCAATCTGGCCTCACTCCCGAGGAGCTGCCTGCCACTCCCTGCTGCAGCATCTGTATCCGAGGCAGCAGGGCGGGGGCCAGGGGGGAGCCGTTTGCAAACCAGCTCCCCTCGCGGACTGGCTGCCTCTTCCCGCGTGGCTGCCTCTGATGCAGGGGTGGCAGCAGCCCTGGCCGGGGGGCGCGGTCTGAGCTCCTGGACCCGGCGTGAGCCAGGCTGCCTGCCCGCCTGCCTCCTACTACACTTTGCATGCAGAGCCGCAGCGGGGTCAGGCCAGACCCAGCGCGAGCCAGGACTGAGCCGGGCTGCTGGCCAGCCTGCTGACCATGCCGGCTGGGGGGGAAACGCGAGTCGTCCGCAGCGTTAACCGCTAAGCGCTTGCTCCTTGGCTGGTTGAGTGGCTGGTTGTGGTCCCTAATCTCCACCCCTCGCGGTGTTTCAGTCCCGGCTTGACCACGGCCTGGCTGGGCTGTGGAGTGGGGCGGGTCCCACCAGCCCTGGGGTCCGGTGCGAGATGTGACTGTGCTCACTCGCAGCAAACGGGCCGTTGGCTCTGGGGGCTGGCTTGGCGGCGGCCGCAGGCGAACTCCTTCCCTCGTGGCCAGGAGCCCGTGCCCGGCGTAACCTGGGCGTGGCCTGCGTCTCCCCGCTGCCTGTGCCTCGGCACCAAGACTGCGCGTGCTGCTCTGCCGCCTCCCCGGAGCTGACGCCCTCCCTGTCTCCCTTGCAGCCATGGGCACTGGGGCCCGGATCCTCTTCACCAAGGAGCCGTCCTCGCAGGACGCCCTGCACGGGCGCAGCGCCATGCTGCGCTGCGAGGTGGCCGAGCCCAGCGACGTGGCCGTCCAGTGGCTGCACAACGGGCTCCCCGTCCAGGACTCGGAGCGCCGCTTCCAGGAGGGCAGCAGCCTGCAGTTCACAGCCGTGGATCGGCAGCAGGACGCCGGCGCCTTCCAGTGTGTGGCCACGAGCCGGCTCACGGGAGAGGAGGCCCGGACAGCCAACGCCTCGTTCAATATCAAGTGTGAGTCGGAGAGAAGGGCCCGCGGGCTGGGCCTGCCTGCGGCCTTCCCTTGCCGGGGCACCCCTGCGCTCCTGGAAAGCCCGCTGCCGAGGGCGTGCGCTGCAGCCTGGCCCCTCCGCCCAGCGCCACAGGGCCCTCCCCTTGGGACTGCTGGGCCCCGGGAATCCTCACCTCAGAGCTAGTGCCAGGGCAGTGTCGGGGTGGGGGTAGGGTGGTTGAGACTCGGAGGCAGTGCCGGCTCCGGGGCAGGCGTGGGCACGCTGCTCCCGTGGGCAGGGTCACTGGCTCAGGCGTGGAGGCAGTGCTGGCCCCGGGGCGGGTGAGGGCACGTTGCTCCCGTGGGCGGGGTCACTGGCTCAGGCGTGGAGGCAGTGTTGGCCCCGTGGCAGGTGAGGGCGGGCGTGGGCACGCTGCTCCCGTGGGCGGGGTCACTGGCTCAGGCGTGGAGGCAGTGCCTGTCCCGTGGCGGGTGAGGGCGGGCGTGGGCACGCTGCTCCCGTGGGCAGGGTCACTGGCTCAGGCGTGGAGGCAGTGTTGGCCCCGTGGCAGATGAGGGCGGGCGTGGGCATGCTGCTCCCGTGGGCGGGGTCACTGGCTCAGGCGTGGAGGCAGTGTTGGCCCCGTGGCAGGTGAGGGCGGGCGTGGGCATGCTGCTCCTGTGGGCGGGGTCACTGGCTCAGGCGTGGAGGCAGTGTTGGCCCCGTGGCGGGTGAGGGCGGGCGTGGGCACGTTGCTCCCGTGGGCGGGGTCACTGGCTCAGGCGTGGAGGCAGTGCCTGTCCCGTGGCAGGTGAGGGCGGGCGTGGGCACGCTGCTCCCGTGGGATGAGCAGTGGGCACCAAAAGTCCCTTTCCTGTTGCAGGGCTGGAAACGGGTGGCGTGGTCCTGAAGCACCCAGCCAGCGTGGCAGAGATCCAGCCCTCTGCCCCGGTGATGCTGCGCTGCCACATCGATGGGCACCCGCGGTAAGGAGCCCCTTGTGCGTGGTCAGGCCGGGCTCTCCCGGCTCCCTGTCTCTGCGAGATCGCCCGGAGCTGGGAGGCGGCGGGCAGCGGGCGCGAGCCCCGGGAGGCGTGGCGGAGAGGCGCTCGGTAAGGGGGCCCGGCTGCCGTCGCCCACATCGCTGCCGGGGTCCCTGCCTGCCACGGGGACGGCTGCGCACGTCGTGGCTCCCCGGCTGCGTGTCCTGTGCGGGGGCAGCTGAGCGCGCTGTCCTCTGGCCGTAGCGCTGACCCGCGCTCTGTCTCCAGCCCCACGGGCCAGTGGTTCCGGGACGGCAGCCAGCTCCTAGACGACCGGAGCAGCTACTCGATCAACAACAAGGAGCGGACACTCACCCTGAAGAGCGCCAGCCCCGACGACAACGGCGTCTACTCCTGCTGCGCGCGCAACGCCGTGGGCACGGTGTGCAGCCACGACAACTTCACCCTCAGCATCTTCGGTGAGGGGCCGCGCCCCGGTGGGCTGCTGGGGCGGGGCCGGCTGGTGGGACCCCCCCTGCCGCCCCAGGAAGGAAGGGGAACCCTCGTGCCCGCCTGGCCACGTTTCCTGGCGAGGTTCGAACTGGCCCGGCGGTGCAGGGCGCTGGCAGGGGCTGAGCCCTGCTCCGCACACACCGCTTGGCGCTTAGCAGGTGGCGTTGTACTGGGATGTTCTGCCAGTGTGGCCCCGACTCAGCCGCAGCTCTGCCCGGAGACAGGCGCCCGGTACCGTCCCATCCGGGAATATCCAGTGCACAGCCTTACGCTGCCCTCCTGCTCCGACTCTAGGCAGGGCCCTGCAGCGGGGCTGGAGCTGGCCGGGGTCACGTCCCCAGAAGGGCGTGAAGGGTCGTGTCTGCCATCTGGGGCTGGAGCAGGCAGCCGGGTGCCAGACCCTGCCAGGTGGGCCCCCCTCCGTGGTTCCCCAGCCCCAGCTGTGCTCTCCAGACGGCTCAGGATGCTGCAGAGGCTGAAGGGGCCAACACCAGCCCGTGGGCGCCAGACGCCAGGCAAGAGGTGGCTCCCCAGAGGCCAGTGTGACAGCGCAGGCGGGGTGCCCCGGCCCCGCAGCAGCAGGGAGTCTCCGCCGGCCAGTAGAGCAGAGGGGGGTTTACTGATTGTCCAGAATACAGCCCGGCCCATTCGCCATGTGGCTACAGGGGCCAGGGCCAGGATGGCTCAGACCCCAGGGTTAAGGGTCCGTCACCCCCAGACCAGCTTAGCCTCCTCTCCACGCTTCCCAGCCAGCCACTGCCTTCCCCCGAAACCTGCGGTTGGTCTCCCCCGCCTGCGGTCTCCCTCCCTGCGCTCAGCCTGTCCGACAGGCTGGGGGTCTTTTGCCTAGTGACTCAGCAGCTGTCCTGCTGGGCCCCAGGGGGGTCGCCCACAGCAAGGTACTGACACTACACCACAGCCGGGCCTGTGTGGGGACAGGAGCGTCACCCACACTGCCTCCCGGTGGCGCGAGGCGCCCTGCCATGGGAGGCTCTCGGGGCCCGCGTCCAGGCCCCTAACCGTCCCGCGCTCCCTCCCCCAGACGAGAGCTTCCCCCGCCCGCTGGTGGTCCCGCAGGACCTGGTCGTGAGCAGGAACGAGGAGGCCATGTTCCACTGCCAGTTCACGGCCGTGCCCCCGCCCACGCAGGAGTGGGTCTTCGAGGACGGCTCCCCCGTCGCCAACCGGACGCGGTGAGTGCCGGGCCCTGGCAGCCACGGGGCCCAGCCTGGCTCCTGGTTGGGAGGGAAGCACATGCTCATCGGAGAGAGGCAGCGTGGGGGGAGCAGGAGCTGGTGCTGGGCGGAGCCGGCTTCAAAGCACCGTCTCGGCGCGGGGGAAACGGCGCGAGTGAGGACTGAAGCCGTCTCCACTCGCGCCGGGTCCCGGTGGCTGCGCCTCCCCCTGTGACGCGTAGCCAGAGCCCTGCAGAGCGGTTGCTACCTTTCAAAGGCAGAAGCGCGACCGTGGGGGCCTGGGCCGAGGGGGGGGCCGCCCGAGTCCCCGCCCACGCCGCTCCCCTCCCCTCGGCGCCGCCCGAGTCCCCGCCCGCGCCGCTCCCCTCCCCTCCCCGCCCGCGCCGCTCCCCTCCCCGCGGCGCCGCCCGAGTCCCCGCCCGCGCCGCTCCCCTCCCCGCGGCGCCGCCCGAGTCCCCTCCCCGCGGCGCCGCCCGAGTCCCCTCCCCACTGCGCCGCTGCACTGCGTGTCCTCCCCTCAAAAAACCTGCCGACCCGGCCCCCCGTCACTGCGTGCCCCCCGAAACTGCTGACCCGCCATCCCCATTGCTTCGTGTTCCCCCCCAAAAAAACCTGCCGACCTGGCCCTCCGCCCCCCCCCCCTTGCCACATGCTTTCTCCTGACCTGCCGACCCGTCCCCCCCTCCCAACCTGCGGACCCAGCTCCCCTGTCCTTGAGGCTCCCTGAGACCTGCTGGCTGGAGGAGCCGGGCTCCCTGGATCTCACTCCTGTCCGGTGCCCATCTGCGGGCCAGGTCCGTCTGGGTCTGCCAGTGAGGGGCCAGGGGCCGGGGCATTCCCGGGTAGCCCGCCCCGACTGTGCCCAGTGGGCTGAGCCCCGCTGCCCTGGCCGCGTCCAGCCCGGGAGAGCTGAGCCGAGAGGGAGCCTTTGCAGCATGCGGCTCTAGCGCCCCCCCTGCTGGCCACGTGCCCGCAGCATGGCCTGCTCTCTGCAGCGCCCGCCCGCCAGGGCGCCCTTCTCCGGCCGGTCCACCGCAGGGGCAAGTGGCTGCGAAATCCGGGGCCTGCCGGGCTCTGAGGGCGCGGGGTTCCTGGCGGCAGAGGGGGACAGGCTGTAACCGCACAGCAGCCGGCACCCCGAGCTGGGCCAGGCCCGCGCCTGCTCCAGCCGCCTTTCGCCTGCGCCCGAGGCCTGTGCTCACGGGCCCGTCCAGCGGCCAGGCCCAAGCAGAGCGGAGCGGCTACCCGGTGCCCCGGCCCAGCCTTGGGAGAGCCGGCGCTGTGGGGCAAGGCCGCCCTGGGGTTCCCCCCCGCAGCAGAGACCCAGGCTGGACTCGGCCTGCCCAGAAAGCCGGCTGGCGTCGAACGAACCCTTCCCTGCCCGTGGCTTCCGCGTGGCTGTCTGCCACCGGCTGGGGCCCCGAGTGCTGCCAGGGTCAGTCAGTCTCTGGAGAGGTGTCCTCCGAGCGCCTGTGCCAGGCGCTGTCCGGAACGGCCCTCCCCCAGCCAGCAGAGGGGCCTGCCCCTCTGGCCCCCATTCCAGCGCCTTGCCCGCCGCTCCCCCTGCCCGCCCGGCGCTGACTCTCGGCCGCTCCCGGCACAGGGTGACGGTGTTTGCCAACGGCTCGCTGCTGCTCACCCAGGTGAAGGC
This sequence comes from Pelodiscus sinensis, assembly GCF_052426305.1. Classification (NCBI taxonomy): domain Eukaryota; kingdom Metazoa; phylum Chordata; order Testudines; family Trionychidae; genus Pelodiscus; species Pelodiscus sinensis. The sequence continues at coordinate 199,722,726 of NC_143054.1, read as the reverse complement.
GCGCAGCGCGGGCACCTACCGGTGCATCGGCCGTGGGCAGCGGGGGAAGCCCGCCGTCCTGGAGGCACGCCTGCGGCTGGCAGGTAAGGCCCGCGGGGCTGGGGAGTAGCCGCTTGCCGGGGCTGCCTGGCCTGGCCCCGGACACGCCCTGGCTGCCCGGCACGGCTGGGGTAACCGGGTCTCCGCCGGCTTCCCCCAGAGCTCGAGGACATGGCGCCATTCCCCCCGAAGGTTTTCATCGCGGGGCAGCAGCAGCGCGTGGCCTGCCCCGCCCCCCGCGGCCTGCCCCCGCCCCGCGTCTGGTGGGAGAGGAGCGGCGCCCCGGTGCCCGCGGCCGGCAGGGTGCGCCAGGACGGTGGGGAGCTGGTCTTCAGCAACGTCACCGAGCGCGACGCGGGCACCTACGCCTGCCGCGCCGCCAACCAGGCTGGGGAGAAGAGGCAGGACCTCAGCGTCACCGTAGCCAGTAAGCGTCTTCGCTGGACAGGCGCTGGGGCGGGCACTGGGTGTGGGGCACCCGGCAGAGGCCCCTGGATGTTGGGTGCTGGGTGGGTGCGGGGTGGGGCGCCTGGCAGGGGGTGCGGGATGTTGGGCAGTGGATCTGGGGGTGGGGCGCCTGGCAGGGGGCGCTGGATGTCGGGCAGTGGGGGCTGGGGGTGGGGCGCCTGGCAGGGGGTGCTGGATGTCGGGCAGTGGGGGCTGGGGGTGGGGCGCCTGGCAGGGGGTGCGGGATGTCGGGCAGTGGGTCTGGGGGTGGGGCGCCTGGCAGGGGGTGCTGGATGTCGGGCAGTGGGGGCTGGGGGTGGGGCGCCTGGCAGGGGGTGCTGGATGTCGGGCAGTGGGGGCTGGGGGTGGGGCGCCTGGCAGGGGGCGCTGGATGTCGGGCAGTGGGGGCTGGGGGTGGGGCGCCTGGCAGGGGGCGCTGGATGTCGGGCAGTGGGGCTGGGGGTGGGGCGCCTGGCAGGGGGCGCTGGATGTCGGGCAGTGGGGGCTGGGGGTGGGGCGCCTGGCAGGGGGTGCTGGATGTCGGGCAGTGGGGGCTGGGGGTGGGGCGCCTGGCAGGGGGTGCTGGATGTCGGGCAGTGGGGCTGGGGGTGGGGCGCCTGGCAGGGGGTGCTGGATGTCGGGCAGTGGGGCTGGGGGTGGGGCGCCTGGCAGGGGGTGCTGGATGTCGGGCAGTGGGGCTGGGGGTGGGGCGCCTGGCAGGGGGTGCTGGATGTCGGGCAGTGGGGGCTGGGGGTGGGGCGCCTGGCAGGGGGTGCTGGATGTCGGGCAGTGGGTCTGGGGGTGGGGCGCCTGGCAGGGGGTGCTGGATGTCGGGCAGTGGGGGCTGGGGGTGGGGCGCCTGGCAGGGGGCGCTGGATGTCGGGCAGTGGGTCTGGGGGTGGGGCGCCTGGCAGGGGGCGCTGGATGTCGGGCAGTGGGGGCTGGGGGTGGGGCGCCTGGCAGGGGGCGCTGGATGTCGGGCAGTGGGGGCTGGGGGTGGGGCGCCTGGCAGGGGGCGCTGGATGTTGGGCAGTGGGGCTGGGGGTGGGGCGCCTGGCAGGGGGCGCTGGATGTTGGGCAGTGGGGGCTGGGGGTGGGGCGCCTGGCAGGGGGCGCTGGATGTCGGGCAGTGGGGGCTGGGGGTGGGGCGCCTGGCAGGGGGTGCTGGATGTCGGGCAGTGGGGCTGGGGGTGGGGCGCCTGGCAGGGGGTGCTGGATGTCGGGCAGTGGGGGCTGGGGGTGGGGCGCCTGGCAGGGGGTGCTGGATGTCGGGCAGTGGGTCTGGGGGTGGGGCGCCTGGCAGGGGGTGCTGGATGTCGGGCAGTGGGTCTGGGGGTGGGGCGCCTGGCAGGGGGTGCTGGATGTCGGGCAGTGGGGGCTGGGGGTGGGGCGCCTGGCAGGGGGTGCTGGATGTTGGGCAGTGGGTCTGGGGGTGGGGCGCCTGGCAGGGGGTGCTGGATGTTGGGCAGTGGGGGCTGGGGGTGGGGCGCCTGGCAGGGGGTGCGGGATGTCGGGCAGTGGGTCTGGGGGTGGGGCGCCTGGCAGGGGGTGCGGGATGTCGGGCGCTGGGAGCGTGGCGCTGGGCGGGGGCTGTTGGGGGTGGGCACTGGGGGCCTGGGGTGCGCGCGGCCGAGGCGAGCTCCACGCTGCCAGCAGGAGCCCGGGTAACGCTGCCCCTCGTGCCCAGCGGTGCCCAGCTGGGAGGAGATGCCCAGGGACAGCCAGCTGGAGGAGGGTAAGCCGGGCTATCTGCACTGCCGCAGCAAGGCCTCCCTGAAGCCGACCGTCACCTGGTACCGCAACGGCATCTCCATCTCCGAGGTGAGCAGAGCACGTCAGCGCTCCAGGGCCTGTGCTCCCTGCCGGCCGGCAGCCCCCGGACCTCCCGCCGTGGGCCCTGTGCTCCCTGCCGGCCGGCAGCCCCCGGACCTCCCGCCGTGGGCCCTGTGCTCCCTGCCGGCCGGCAGCCCCCGGACCTCCCGCCGTGGGCCCTGTGCTCCCTGCCAGCCGGCAGCCCCCAGACCTCCCGCCGTGGGCCCTGTGCTCCCTGCCGGCCGGCAGCCCCCAGACCTCCCGCCGTGGGCCCTGTGCGCCCTGCCGGCCGGCAGCCCCCGGACCTCCCGCCGTGGGCCCTGTGCTCCCTGCCGGCCGGCAGCCCCCGGACCTCCCACCGTGGGCCCTGTGCTCCCTGCCGGCCGGCAGCCCCCGGACCTCCCGCCGTGGGCCCTGTGCTCCCTGCTGGCCGGCAGCCCCCGGACCTCCCGCCGTGGGCCCTGTGCGCCCTGCCGGCCGGCAGCCCCCGGACCTCCCGCCGTGGGCCCTGCGCCGCCCCTCCGGCCAGCAGCCCCCAGACCTCCCGCCGTGGGCCCTGTGCTCCCTGCCGGCCGGCAGCCCCCGGACCTCCCGCCGTGGGCCCTGTGCTCCCTGCCGGCCAGCAGCCCCCGGACCTCCCGCCGTGGGCCCTGTGCTCCCTGCCGGCCGGCAGCCCCCGGACCTCCCGCCGTGGGCCCTGTGCTCCCTGCCGGCCGGCAGCCCCCGGACCTCCCGCCGTGGGCCCTGCGCCGCCCCCCCAGACCTCCTGCTGGGTGCCCCGTGCTCTCCCCACCACCTTGGGGCTGCCCCTGGGCTGGGCATGGGTTGCAGGGAGCCTGCCCCGGCTGATGGGGCAGCTCAAAGCTGTGCTGCACTGAAATGAGCCTTGCCCGGTGCCAGGACCCCCAGGGCCCGTGGTCCCCCCCCACTCCCAACTCTCCTGCCCGCCACAGCCAGCCTCCTGGGCCCAGGCCCCCCTTCCACAGCTCAGCCCCAGCCGGCTGTCCCTGCCGTGGGTCTGGGGGCAGGCGGGCTGGGCAGGGGAGGCGGCAGAGCTGACGCTGCCCTGGGCCGGGCAGGACTCGCGCTTCGAGCTGTGGGAGAACGGGACGCTGCGCATCAACAGCGTGGAGGTGTACGACGGCACCGTGTACAAGTGTGTGAGCAGCACCCCGGCCGGCAGCATCGAGGGACAGGCCCGTGTGCACGTCCTGGGTAGGCCGGGCTGCTGCCCCGGGCACCCCCACCCTCCCCTCCAGGCCCCTTGGCTCTCCAGCCTGCTTGGGAATGTGGGGGGGTCTGGTCCCTGTGGGGAGAGGGCAGCGGGGGGGGTCGGTTACCTTGGGTTACCCTGGGGTCAGGGAATGCCGGGGGGTCGGGTCACTGTGGGAAGTGGGGGGGCAGTTATCTGCTGGGGAGGGGGGTGTGGAACGCGGGGGGGGAGGTTACCCGCGATTACTTGGGGGGGGAGGTTACCCGCGGGGGAGGGGGGGGAGGGGGCATGGAGCGCGTGGGGGGGGCAGTTACCCGCGGGGGAGGGGGGGGCATGGAGCGCGCGTGGGGGGGGCGGTTACCCGCGGGGGGAGGGGGTTGTGGAGCGGGGGGGGCGCGTGGGGGGGGCGGTTACCCGCGGGGGGGTTGTGGAGCGTGCGTGGGGGGGCGGTTACCCACGGGGGGGTTGTGGAGCGTGGGGGGGCGGCGAGGGGGGGGCGGTTACCCGCGGGTGGAGCATGCATGGGGGGGGCAGTTACCCACGGGGGAGGGGGCGTGGAGCGTGCGGGGGGGCGGTTACCCACGGGGGGAGGGGGCGTGGAGCGTGCGGGGGGGTTGTGGAGCGTGCGGGGGGGGTTACCCCGGCTCCCTGGGTTGACCGCCCCGTCTGGGTTGGTTTCAGAGAAGCTGAAGTTCACGCCGCCCCCGCAGCCCCTGCAGTGCCTGGAGCTGGACAAGGAGGCGACCGTGTCCTGCTCGGCCACGGGGCGCGAGAAGCCCGCCGTGCACTGGGTCAGACCAGGTATGGGGAGGGGCTGCCTGGCCCCTCCGTGGAGCTCGCTCTCCTCAGGGCGCAAGAGCCTCCTTCACCAGGTGTCAGGCCACGGCCGCGCCGCCCCCCCCCCTCCCCCCCAGTTCTGGCCAAGCCCCCTGCCACGTTGCGTGGCTGCAGCGTAACCCAGTTCCTGCCCTGCAGACGGGAGCAGGCTGCCGGCCCACGTCCGCCTCGGCGCCGGCTCCCTGCACTTCCACAAGGTCAGCCGGAGCGACGCCGGCAACTACACCTGCATCGCCGCCAACAGCCCCCAGGGCGAGATCCGCGCCAGCGTGCAGCTGGCCGTGGCAGGTGAGTGCCGCAGCCTCGGCTCCGCCCCCGCGCCCAGGAGGGGCGTGCTGCCTGGGCGCCTCCCCGCAGCCCTCTGGCCCCGGGGAAGGCCACGGAGCCGGGCCCCTCGTGCCTGCGGCCGCTGCAGCATCGGAGCCTCCGCCCGTCAGCTGAGCTGTTTGCCCAGCTCAAAGCCGCCAGACCAGGGCCCGAGTCACCTGAAACAGCCTCTTGTGTGGCCCCTGCGCCCCGCCCCCCTTCCCTCTGCCCCCCAGCGCCCCCCGCACCCCTGAAACGGCGCTCTTGTGTGGCCCCTGCGCCCGGCCCCCCTTCCCTCTGCCCCCCAGCGCCCCCTGCACCCCTGAAACGGCGCTCTTGTGTGGCCCCTGCGCCCAGCCCCCCTTCCCTCTGCCCCCCAGCGCCCCCCCGCACCCCTGAAACAGCGCTCTTGTGTGGGCCCTGCGCCCAGCCCCCCTTCCCTCTGCCCCCCCTGCGCCCAGCCCCCCTTCCCTCTGCCCCCCAGCACCCCCTGCACCCCTGAAACAGCGCTCTTGTGTGGCCCCTGCGCCCAGCCCCCCTTCCCTCTGCCCCCCAGCACCCCCTGCACCCCTGAAACAGCGCTCTTGTGTGGCCCCTGCGCCCAGCCCCCCTTCCCTCTGCCCCCCCCCCCGGCCCCCCTTCCCCGCCCCCCAGCCCCCCCCCTGCACCCCTGAAACAGCGCTCTTGTGTGGCCCCTGCGCCCGGCCCCCCTTCCCTCTGCCCCCCCCCCCTGCACCCTGCCCCCCAGCCCCCCGCACCCCTGAAACAGCGCTCTTGTGTGGCCCCTGTGCCCAGCCCCCCTTCCCTCTGCCCCCCAGCACCCCCCCCAGCACCCCCGCCCCCCAGCGCCCCCCGCACCCCTGAAACAGCGCTCTTGTGTGGCCCCTGCGCCCGGCCCCCCTTCCCTCTGCCCCCCAGCGCCCCCCAGCGCCCCCCGCACCCCTGAAACAGCGCTCTTGTGTGGCCCCTGCGCCCGGCCCCCCTTCCCTCTGCCCCCCAGCGCCCCCCGCACCCCTGAAACAGCGCTCTTGTGTGGCCCCTGCGCCCGGCCCCCCTTCCCTCTGCCCCCCAGCGCCCCCCCGCACCCCTGAAACAGCGCTCTTGTGTGGCCCCTGCGCCCGGCCCCCCTTCCCTCTGCCCCCCAGCGCCCCCCCGCACCCCTGAAACAGCGCTCTTGTGTGGCCCCTGCGCCCGGCCCCCCTTCCCTCTGCCCCCCAGCGCCCCCCGCACCCCTGAAACAGCGCTCTTGTGTGGCCCCTGCGCCCGGCCCCCCTTCCCTCTGCCCCCCAGCGCCCCCCGCACCCCTGAAACAGCGCTCTTGTGTGGCCCCTGCGCCCAGCCCCCCTTCCCTCTGCCCCCCAGCACCCCCCGCACCCCTGAAACAGCGCTCTTGTGTGGCCCCTGCGCCCAGCCCCCCCCCCCTTCCCTCTGCCCCCCAGCGCCCCCTGCACCCGGCCCCCCGCACCCCTGAAACAGCGCTCTTGTGTGGGCCCTGCGCCTGGCTTCCCTGCCCCCCTGCACCCTCTGTGCCTGGCTTCCCTGCCCCCCAGCGCCCCCCTGCACCCGGCCCCTGTTCCCCCTGCACCCTCCTGCACCCAGCTCCCCTTCCCCCTGCCCCCCAGCGCCCCCCTGAGCCCGGCTCCTGTTCCCCCCCACACCCTCCTGCGCCCGGCTCCCCTTCCCCGCGCCCCCCTGAGCCCGGCTCCCCTGCCCCCCAGCGCCCCCCCATGCGTGGCCCCCCACCCCACCCCTGCCTGCGCCCGGCCCTGTCCTGCCTTGCCTGTCTCTCTCCCCGCCCCGGGCAGGCTGCCGCCAGCGCTGGGCCAGTGCCATCCGAGCACTCACCTGCACTGCTAGTGTCACCAAGTGGGGGGAGTCCCCGGGCCCTGCACCCCCAGCCGCAGGGCGAGGGGACTCTCAGGCGGCAGATAGAAGAGAAGGGTTATTCCTTGACGGGGACACAGCGTCGCACAGATGTGTTGTGACAGGGACCAGGAGCCGTCAGTACAGCCTGTCTTGGGGAAAAGGAGGCCCAGAGCCAGGACTCTGCCCGGCCCCCCAAGCCAGCTAGACTCCCCCCTCCCTCGCCAGTCGAAAAACGAACTCACGCCCAGCAACTGGTCCCCGCCGCCTAGGCAGCCCCACCCCGCCCGTCCTGTGTTACGTGCTGTCACCGGGTCCTCCGGCTGGGACGGAGCGAACGTCCTTCCCCAGCGAGCGGCGCCCGGCCCCCCTCGACCAGACTGCGCCCAGGGAACGTGCCTCACTCGCACTCACACAGCACACAGGCTCCGCTGCGTCCCAGCTGGCTGCCCCCAGTGCCCGGGCGCGGGAAGGGCACGTGTTGGCGCTGAGCGGCTGTGCCCTCTCCCCAGTTTACGTCACCTTCAGGCTGGAGCCAGAGCACACGACGGTGTACCAGGGGCACACGGCCGTGCTGCAGTGCCAAGCCGAGGGCGACCCGCTGCCCCACATCCAGTGGAAGGGGAAGGAGCGGATTCTGGAGCCCAGCAAGCTCCAGCCCAGGTACACAGCGGGCGGGGGAGGCCGGGCGGAGCGTATCGGCGCCCGGGGAGGGCCGGGGAGGCCGGGCGGCGCGTGTCGGCGCCCGGGGAGGGCCGGGGAGGCCGGGCGGCGCGTGTCGGCGCCCGGGGAGGGCCGGGGAGGCCGGGCGGCGCGTGTCGGCGGGCCGGGGAGGCCGGGCGGAGCGTGTCGGCGGGCCAGGGAGGGCCGGGGAGGCCGGGCGGCGCGTGTCGGTGCCCGGGGAGGGCCGGGGAGGCCGGGCGGCGCGTGTCGGCGGGCCGGGGAGGGCCGGGGAGGCCAGGCGGCGCGTGTCGGCGGGCCGGGGAGGCCGGGCGGAGCGTGTCGGCGGGCCAGGGAGGGCCGGGGAGGCCGGGCGGCGCGTGTCGGTGCCCGGGGAGGGCCGGGGAGGCCGGGCGGCGCGTGTCGGCGGGCCGGGGAGGGCCGGGGAGGCCGGGCGGCGCGTGTCGGCGGGCCGGGGAGGGCCGGGGAGGCCGGGCGGCGCGTGTCGGCGGGCCGGGGAGGGCCGGGGAGGCCGGGCGGCGCGTGTCGGTGCCCGGGGAGGGCCGGGGAGGCCGGGCGGAGCGTGTCGGCGGGCCAGGGAGGGCCGGGGAGGCCGGGCGGCGCGTGTCGGTGCCCGGGGAGGGCCGGGGAGGCCGGGCGGCGCGTGTCGGTGCCCGGGGAGGGCCGGGGAGGCCGGGCGGCGCGTGTCGGCGCCCGCGGTGGGCCGGGGAGGCCGGGCGGTGCGTGTCGGCGCCCGCGGTGGGCCGGGGAGGCCGGGCGGCGCGTGTCGGCGCCCGGGGAGGGCCGGGGAGGCCGGGCGGCGCGTGTCGGCGCCCGGGGAGGGCCGGGGAGGCCGGGCGGCGCGTGTCGGCGCCCGGGGAGGGCCGGGGAGGCCGGGCGGTGCGTGTCGGCGCCCGCGGTGGGCCGGGGAGGCCGGGCGGCGCGTGTCGGCGCCCGGGGAGGGCCGGGGAGGCCGGGCGGCGCGTGTCGGCGCCCGGGGAGGGCCGGGGAGGCCGGGCGGTGCGTGTCGGCGCCCGCGGTGGGCCGGGGAGGCCGGGCGGTGCGTGTCGGCGCCCGGGGAGGGCCGGGGAGGCCGGGCGGCGCGTGTCGGCGCCCGGGGAGGGCCGGGGAGGCCGGGCGGCGCGTGTCGGCACCCGGGGAGGGCCGGGGAGGCCGGGTGGCGCGTGTCGGCACCCGGGGAGGGCCGGGGAGGGGGCCTAGCTAGCTACAGGGGCCTCGGCCCGGCGCAGCAGAGGGCAGTGGCAGGGAGGCCAGGGAGAGCGAGGCCGTCGAGCAGGGCCGAGGCGCCTGTGCCGGTATTCTCTGTGCGCCGGGCGCTTGTGCGGCTGCTCAGGAGGGATGCCCGCGCCGCCCAGCTGAGCAGCGAGCACCCACAGCTCAGTGTGTCTCTGCTGGTGGTGCACTTTTCACGTGCCTCGGTGCACCCTAAAAATTATTCTGCACGTGGGTGGGAAAGATTAGCAGGAACACGGAGGGTGCCTGAGCCGTTCCTCAGCAGCAGGTGAGTGCATGCCCCCTGCATGCCTGCCCCAGCGGATACCCCACCAGGTCGCATTCGTGCCCCTTGCTGGGCCGCGGCTCGGCACCCGGCCCCTCCCGACCACACCAGAAACACCCCCCGTTAGGGGGGGCAGAGAATTCCCACCCTCTCTCCCTGCCACCCCGGCTGAGCGCTGCCGCGGGGGGGGTCTGTCGTTCCCAGGATGCAGATCATGCCCAACGGCTCCCTGGTGATCGCCGACGTCACGGCGGACGACTCCGGGCGCTACACGTGTATCGCCGGCAACAGCTGCAACATCAAGCACCGCGAGGCCATGCTCTACGTCGTGGGTAGGAGCCGCCCCACCCGGGCCTGGACGGGCCCCTGTGTGCCCTCGGGGAGGGGCAGCTGCGCCTGAAGCCCAGTGGGGGCAGGCGCCGGAACCTGGGGCGGGAGTGGGCAGGGAGGGGCTCCCGATGGCAGCGCGCGGAGGCCTTGGGGCCCTGGGCCCACTCAGAGCAAAGAGCAGCCCCCCCCCCGCAAGTGTCCGGTTCCAGCCACAGGCTCCCACACCCTTCCCAGGGCTCCTTCTCCCCCTGCCCGTGTGCGCCCCCCCCATCCCGCCCAGCCCGGGGGGCTCCCCCTGCCCGTGTGCGCCCCCCCATCCCGCCCAGCCCGGGGGGCTCCCCTAGCCACACCCTGCCCAGCCGGGAGCTCCCCAGGCCGTGCCCCGCCCCACCCAGCCAGGCAGCATGCTCAGCCGTGCAGGGCGCTGTGATCTCACGCTGTGTCGCTCGGCCCCCAGACAAGCCGGCTGTGGAGGGGGACGAGGCCCCCGGCAGCCCCACCCCCTACAAGATGATCCAGACCATCGGGCTGTCGGTGGGGGCGGCCGTCGCCTACATCATCATCGTGCTGGGCCTCATGTTCTACTGCAAGAAGCGGCGGCAGGCCAAGCGGCTGCAGAAGCCGCCGGAGGGCGAGGCGCCCGAGATGGAGTGTCTGAACGGTATGGCCGGGGGGCGCGGGCTGCCAGCCTCGCCCGGGGGCAGCATTGGCTGCCAGGTGCCGTCGCTCAGCCAGCCAGCAGCAGCTGGGGCCGGTCCCCAGCTCGGAGCCGGGCCATGGGCGGATGCAGCACCCTCTGGTGGGCATGGACTGAGGCCGGCCTGCGTCCCGAGCGCCCTGGGGCGGTAGCTCGGCGCTGGTTCCCGGTGAGCAGTGGGGCTGCGCGGGGCCCAGGCCAGGCGCCCGAGGGCTGCTGAGCGGTGGCCCAGCGGAGCCTCGCGGGGGGGGGCTGCTCTCGGGCCCCAGCGGGCAGTGACGGCCGCTCTCCCCGCCCTAGGGGGCGCTTTGCTGCAGAACGGGCAGACCACGGCCGAGATCCAGGAGGAAGTGGCGCTGAGCGACCTGGGCGGCAGCTCGACCGCGAGCAAGAGGCACAGCGCCACGGACAAGATGCACTTCCCCCGCGCCCACCTGCAGAGCATCACGACGCTGGGTACGGCCCCGGGCTGCCCCCTGGCTGCCCCCAGCCCACGCCCCGGGCTGCCCTCAGCCTCAACCCACGCCCCGGGCTGCCCCCTCGCTGCCCCGGACTGCCCCCTCGCTGCCCCCAGCCCACGCCCCGGGCTGCCCCCTCGCTGCCCCCAGCCCACGCCCCGGGCTGCCCCCTTGCTGCCCCCAGCCCACGCCCCGGGCTGCCCCCTTGCTGCCCCCAGCCCACGCCCCGGGCTGCCCCCTTGCTGCCCCCAGCCCACGCCCCGGGCTGCCCCCTTGCTGCCCCCAGCCCACGCCCCGGGCTGCCCCCTTGCTGCCCCCAGCCCACGCCCCGGGCTGCCCCCTTGCTGCCCCCAGCCCACGCCCCGGGCTGCCCCCTTGCTGCCCCCAGCCCACGCCCCGGGCTGCCCCCTTGCTGCCCCCAGCCCACGCCCCGGGCTGCCCCCTTGCTGCCCCCAGCCCACGCCCCGGGCTGCCCCCTCGCTGCCCCGGGCTGCCCCCTCGCTGCCCCGGGCTGCCCCCGGGCTGCCCCCGGGCTGCCCCCTCGCTGCCCCCTCGCTGCCCCGGGCTGCCCCGGGCTGCCCCCTCGCTGCCCCCTCGCTGCCCCCAGCCCCTGGCACTCCCCGGCAGCCGCCGACCCACTGCCCTCTGCCTGCAGGGAAGGGGGAGTTCGGGGAGGTGTTCCTGGCCAAGGCCACAGGCCTGCCGGAGGGCGAGGCGGAGGCGCTGGTGCTGGTGAAGAGCCTGCAGGCGCGAGACGAGCAGCTGCAGCTGGACTTCCGGCGGGAGGCGGAGATGTTCGGCAAACTGAGCCACCCCAACGTGGGCCGGCTGCTGGGCCTGTGCCGCGAGGCAGAGCCCCACTACATGGTGCTGGAGTACGGGGATCTGGTAAGGGGCTGCTCCGGGCAGAGCCAGGGCCCCTCGCTGCAGCTCTCGCCTGCTGTCCAGGGGGCTGGTGCCCCCGAGCTGCACTGACGCGATTCCCGCCCTCCAGGGGGACCTGAAGCAGTTCCTGAGGATCTCCAAGAGCAAGGATGAGACGCTCAAGCCTCAGCCCCTCAGCAACAAGCACAAGGTAAGGGGGGGCAGTGCCAGTCTGCCCAGCTGTGGGCCCCCCCCCAGGACGGCCCGGAGCCGGCAGGCCTGGCTCACGTCTCTCGTGGCAGGTGTCCATGTGCAGCCAGGTGGCCCTGGGGATGGAGCATCTGTCCAACGGCAGGTTTGTGCACAAGGACCTGGCGGCCCGCAACTGCCTGGTGAGCGCCCAGCGGCAGGTCAAGGTCTCGGCCCTGAGCCTCAGCAAGGACGTGTACCACAGGTAGGGGGGGCGGGGGCGGGGCCGTGTACCACAGGTAGGGGGGGCGGGGCCGTGTACCACAGGTAGGTGGGGCGGGGCCGTGTACCACAGGTAGGTGGGGCGGGGGCGGGGCCGTGTACCACAGGTAGGTGGGGCGGGGCCGTGTACCACAGGTAGGTGGGGCGGGGGCGGGGCCGTGTACCCCAGGTAGGTGTAGGGGGGGGCGGGGGCGTGCACCACAGGTAGGTGGGGCGGGGGCGGGGGCGTGCACCACAGGTAGGGGGGGCGGGGGCGGGGCCGTGTCCCACAGGTAGGGGGGGCGGGGGCGGGGCCGTGTACCACAGGTGGGGGGGGCGGGGGCGGGGCGGCCCCGGCCCTGGGCGGCACCTGGCCTGACGCCCTCTCGCCCGCAGCGAGTACTACCACTTCCGCCAGGCCTGGGTCCCGCTGCGCTGGATGCCCCCCGAGGCCGTGCTGGAGGACGAGTTCTCCACCAAGTCGGACGTCTGGGCCTTCGGCGTGCTCGTGTGGGAGGTCTTCACGCACGGCGAGCTGCCCCACGGCCCGCTGCCCGACGACGAGGTGCTGGCAGGTAGGCGGGTGGGCGGGGCCTTCTCTCCCGCTCCGGGGGGGCTGGAGCAGCGGGGTCGCCCTGGGATCCGTGCGCCTGCTCAGCGCCGCAGCCCCGGACGGTTCTTCAGGCCCCGCACACGGGCTCCAGAGCGCTGCAGGGGTGGAGCAACACCCACCCCATGGGCCCTCACTGCCCCTGGGGGAGGGGTCGACGTCCTGCCCCGGCCTCCCCCGGCCCTCGCTGCCTCTGGGGGGTCGACGTCCTGCCCCGGCCTCCCCCGGCCCTCGCTGCCTCTGGGGGGTCGACGTCCTGCCCCGGCCTCCCCCGGCCCTCGCTGCCTCTGGGGGGTCGACGTCCTGCCCCGGCCTCCCCCGGCCCTCGCTGCCCCTGGGGGAGGGGTCAACGTCCTGCCCCGGCCTCCCCCGGCCCTCGCTGCCTCTGGGGGGTCGACGTCCTGCCCCGGCCTCCCCCGGCCCTCGCTGCCTCTGGGGGGTCGACGTCCTGCCCCGGCCTCCCCCGGCCCTCGCTGCCTCTGGGGGGTCGACGTCCTGCCCCGGCCTCCCCCGGCCCTCGCTGCCTCTGGGGGGTCGACGTCCTGCCCCGGCCTCCCCCGGCCCTCGCTGCCTCTGGGGGGTCGACGTCCTGCCCCGGCCTCCCCTGGCCCTCGCTGCCCCTGCGGGAGGGGTCAACGTCCTGCCCCGGCCCTCACTGCCCCTGGGGGAGGGGTCGACGTCCTGCCCCGGCCTCCCCTGGCCCTCGCTGCCCCTGCGGGAGGGGTCAACGTCCTGCCCCGGCCCTCGCTGCCCCTGCGGGAGGGGTCGACGTCCTGCCCCAGGCCCCCCGGCCCTCGCTGCCCCTGGGGGAGGGGTCAACGTCCTGCCCCGGCCCTCGCTGCCCCTGCGGGAGGGGTCAACGTCCTGCCCCAGCCTCCCCCGGCCCTCGCTGCCCCTGCGGGAGGGGTCGACGTCCTGCCCCAGGCCCCCCGGCCCTCGCTGCCCCTGCGGGAGGGGTCGACGTCCTGCCCCAGGCCCCCCGGCCCTCGCTGCCCCTGGGGGAGGGGTCAACGTCCTGCCCCGGCCCTCGCTGCCCCTGGGGGAGGGGTCGACGTCCTGCCCCGGCCTCCCCTGGCCCTCGCTGCCCCTGCGGGAGGGGTCGACGTCCTGCCCCGGCCTCCCCTGGCCCTCGCTGCCCCTGCGGGAGGGGTCGACGTCCTGCCCCGGCCCTCGCTGCCCCTGCGGGAGGGGTCGACGTCCTGCCCCAGGCCCCCCGGCCCTCGCTGCCCCTGGGGGGCGGAGGAGGGTTAACACCCTGCCCTGGGCTCCCCTGGCCCTGCCGGCTGCCTGCCCAGGCTCTGCGGTCCCTCACCACAGGCTTTTGCTGCTCCTGCAGGGCTGCGGGCGGGGAAGATGAAGCTGCCCCACCCCGAGGGCTGCCCTTCCAAGCTCTACAAGCTGATGCAGCGCTGCTGGGCCCCCAGCCCCAAGGAGCGCCCCTCCTTCAGCGAGCTCGCCACCGCGCTGGGCGACGGCCCGTCCGACAGCAGAGCCTGAGCCGGCCGCTCGCTGGGGGCGGGGGAGCCGGGCTCCGGAGCCGGACTGGGCCTGGGCCGCGCGGAGCCCAGCGGGACCGACACGGCAGGACTGGACCCTGGCGGCCTCCCCCCTGGCGTGGCCTCCCCCAGGCCCTACCTCGCCCCCCGTGGGGCTCCAGCCAGCCTGTAGCACGGGGGCCCTGCAGCCCCGGCCACCCAGCCCAGTCCCCGGGGGGCTGGAGCCTGCCCTGCAGCCCCTGCTCAGCTGAGCTGCCCTGTGCAATGCAGCCCCGCCCCCTGTGCCCGTCCCTGCCTGCGGGGAGCTGGGGCTGGCTGCTCCCCAGGCACGGCCCTGCCGGCTGCCAGTGCCTGGCGGCCACGGAGCCTGGGTGTTGACTCAGCAGCTCTGCCCTGCGGCCCACCCGCCCGCGCCAGCCCCAGCATCGCCCGGCGGCCGCCCGCAGCGGAACCCCAAGTGCCTGGCGTGGGAAGGGGGTTCTCACTCGCTCTCCTCGCCCTCTGCTGCCTTCTTTTGTACGACCCCGCGGCGCGCCCGCTGCTCCCTGCCGGCCGTGGGGCTGGGCCCGGCTCCCGCCCAGAGGTTTTTTACACACTGCTCTCAATAAAGAACCCTTTTTGTAGCCGCCAGCCTCCGCCTCCTTCCTGCCGCCAGAGGTGGGCAGGTCCTGCGCCGGCTCTGCAGGGTCGCAGTCTGGGTGCCGGCTGGCTGCCTTCCCGGAGCGGGCAGGGGGGACACGGCAGGAGGGGGCTCGCGGGCCCGCCGCACTAGGGAGCAGGGCCGGGGAGCCGGGGGAGAGCTCAGAGCTGTGTGTTCTGGTGAAAAGCAGGAACCCGAGATGCTGCTGTGGAGCCAGGCCCAGCCTGCAGCCCCTGCCGGGGTCCCTGGCTCCACTGGCCAGCCCCAAACTCCCCCCGTCCATGCTCTGCACCCACAGCCCCTGGCGGCTCAGTGCTGGGCCCTGGCCTGGCATGTTCCAGCGCCCTGGGCACGGGGAGCGAGGCCGCGTCTGGAGCTCAAGGTGGGCTCTGCGGGGAGGGGGAGGGTAAAGGGGCAGGCAGCAGGGGGAGGGGGATGAGCTCTGAGCAGGGGGGCCGAGTCCATCCCTGGCCATTACACGGCAGGTCTGCCCTGCAGCAGAACCAGCGCTCTCACTGGGGCCGTGCTGACCCCCTCTGCCCCAGGCATTTCCACCCATGCGTGGCCACCGAGGGCCTGTTCGCGCCCGATCCCGTCAATGCGTGGAAGCTGCCATCGACTCAGCCTGCGTGCCCGCCGGAGCGGCACCGACACGGCGCTCGATATCCAGCCCCGCCAGCCCTTTCCTGCCGCCCCACGGCGCAGCTGGACCCTTTCGCTCTTGCCAACGGCAAGGGCTCCTCGCCGCAGCCTGCTCCTGCAGGGCTTGTGTGCGGAGCCATCACCCACGAGCGCCTTGTGGTCCCGGAGCCTGGCGCCCACTGACGGGCCGTCTCCGCAGGATGCGGGGGATCGGGCGCAGGTCTCGAGCGCCAGCCTGGCTGGGTCAGCACCGGGACACGTCCTTCCTGGGCGCGTCGGGGAAGTGCCAGTCACGCTTCCCCTTGACCTGGACCTTCTCACGCAGGACCAAGGCCTCCTCCAGCAGCCAAGCCTCGACCCCGCCTCTCCCAGCCTGGAAGCTCCGTGGCCGGATGCCAGGGAGCATCTCTGCTCAGACCAGGTTCAAGTCCTCATGGGCAGCAGGAAACTCTCCGCAAAAGCCACTTGCCTGGCCAAGGGGAAGAGATTCTCCAAGTTACACGAGTCAGCAGTGTGACGCTGTTGCAAAAAAAGCAAACCTGATTCTGGGCGGCTTTAACAGGAGTGTTGTGAGCAACTCACGAGGAGTCGTTCTTCCGCTCTGCTCTGCGCTGGGCCTCGCTTGGAGTCTTGTGGCCAGTTCTGGGCACCGCATCTCAAGAAAGATGTGGAGAAACTGGAGAAGAGCAACAAAAGTAATAGAATCCTAGAACACTAGAACTGGAAGGGACCTTGAGAGGTTGAGTCCAGTCCCCTGCCCTCTCGGCAGGACCCAGCACCATCTAGACCATCCCTGACAGGTGTCTGTCCAACCTGCTCTTCAATATCTCCAGGGGTGGGGATTCCACAGCCTCCCCAGGCAACTTTTTCCAGTGTTTCACCACCCTGACAGGAAATTGTTCCTAATGTCCAACCTAAACCTTGCTGCAGTTTAAGCCCATTGCTTCTATTCCTGTCCTCAGAGGCCAAGGAGAATGATTTTTCTCCCTCCTCCTTGTGACACCCTTTTAGATACCTGAAAACCGCTATCCCTTTCAGTTTTCTCCTTTCCAAACTAAACAAGCCCAGTTCTTTCAGTCTTCCTTCCTAGCTCATGTTCTCTCGACCTTTCATCATTCTTGTTGCTCCTCTCTGGACCTTCTCCAATTTCTCTACATCTTTCTTGAAATGTGGTGCCCAGAACTGGACACAATCCTCCAACTGAGGCCCAGCACAGAGTAGAGCGGAAAAATGACTTCTCGTATCTTGCTCAGGACACACCTGTTAATGCAGCCCTGAATCAGGTTTGCTTTTTTTGCAACAGGGGCAAACTGTTGACTCATATTTAGCTTGTGGTCCACTTATGATCCTAGGTCCCTTTCTGCCGTACTCCTTCCTAGACAGTCGCTTCCCCTTCTGTCTGTGTGAGACTGATTGTTCCTTCCTAAGTAGAGCACGTTGCATTTGTCCTTATTCAGCTTCATCCTGTTTGCCTCAGACCATTTCTCCAGTTTGTCCAGATCATTATAAATTCTGACCCTATCCTCCAGAGCAGTCGCAACCCCTCCCAGCTTTGTATCATCTGCAAACTTAATAAGCGTCCTCTCTATGCCGATACCTAAATCATTGGTGAAAATATTGAACGGAACCGGCCCCAAAACAGACCCCTGTGGAACCCCACTAGTTATACCTTTCCAGCAGGATTGTGAACAGTTAATAACTACTCTCTGGGAACTGTTATCCAGCCAGTTATGGACCCACCCTATAGTAGCCTCATCTAAGTTGTATTTCCCTAGATAATTAATAAGACTATCATGCAAGACCGTATCAAATGCCTTACTAAAGTCTAGATATACCATTTCCACCATTTCTCCCTTATCCACCAGACTTGTTATCTTATCGAAGAAAGCTATCGGATTGGTTTGACACGATTTGTTCTTTACAAATCCATGCTGGCTGTTCCCCATCACCTTATTATCTTCCAGGTGTTTGCAGATGGATTTCTTAATTACTTGCTCCATTGTCTTCCCTGGCACAGAAAGTAAACTGACTGGTCTGTAGTTTCCTGGGTTGTTCTTATTTCCCTTTTTATAGATGGGCACTAGATTTGCCCTTTTCCAGTCCTCTGGAATCTCTCCTGTCTCCCATGATTTTCCAAAGATCATAGCTAGAGGCTCAGTTACCTCCTCTATCAGCTCCTTGAGTATTCTAGGATGCACTTCATCAGGCCCTGGTGACTTGCTGACATCTACCTTTTCTAAGTGATTTGTAACTTGTTCTTTTTTTTATTTTATCTTCCCTCTAGCATTCACTGTTATGCATTCCTTCATCAGACTTCTCGGTGAAGACCGAAACAAAGAAGTCTTTAGCATCTCTGCTATTTCCAAGTTTCTTGTTACTGTTTCTCTCTCCTCACTGAGCAGTGGGCCTACCCTGTCCTTGGTCTTCCTCTTGCTTCTAATGTATTTATAGAATGTCGTCTTGTTTCCTTTTATGCCTGTAGCTAGTTTGAGCTCGTTTTGTACCTTTGCCTTTCTAATCTTGCCCTTGCATACCTGTATTGTTTGCTTATATTCATCCTTTGTCATTTGTCCTAGTTTCTACTTTTTATAGGACTCCTTTTTATTTTTAGGTCATGCAAGATCTCCTGATTAAGCCAAGGCAGTCTTTTGCCATATTTTCTATCTTTCCTACTCAGTGGAATAGCTTACTTTTGGGCCCATAATAATGTCCCTTTGAAAAACTGCCAACTCTCTTCAGTTGTATGTCCTTTTAGACTTGCTTCCCATGGGACCTTACCAAGCTCTCTGAGCTTACCAAAATCTGCCTTCCTGACATCCATTGTCTCTAATTTGCTGTTCTCCCTTCTACCATTCCTTAGAATCATGAACTCACTGATTTCATGATCACTTTCACCCAAGCTGCCTTCCACTTTCCAGTTCTGAACCAGTTCCTCCCTATTTGTTAGGATCAAATCTAGAACAGCTTCCCCCCAGTTGCTTTTTCAACCTTCTGAAATAAAAAGTTGTCTTCAATGCAGTCCAAGAACTTATTGGATAGTCTGTGTCCCGCTGTGCCCCACAACAATGTCATAGTTGTGTTTATTTATTAGCACTTCCAGTTCTTCCTGCTTATGACCTATACTCCTTGCATTTGTATATAGGCATCCTTCCTTTTTCTCTGCTATTATAGCCCACACTCCCTCCCAGGACTCCATGTTCTCCACTTACCTGTGGCTTTGCTCACCTGTCCCCATCGAACCTAGTTTAAAGTCCTCCTCACTAGGTTAGCCAGTCTGCATCCAAATAGGGTCTTCCCCCTCCTCGAAAGGTGAACCCCATCCCTGCTTAGCAGTCCTTCCTGGAACAGCATCCTGGGGTCGAGGAAGCCAAAGCCTTCCTGCCGACACCATCTTCGCAGGCAGGCATTCACCTCCAGGATGCACCTGTCTCTGCCCGGCCCCTCTCTTTGACAGGAAGGCTGGAAGAGAACACCGCTTGTACGCCAAACTCCCTCACCCGTACCCCCAGAGCCCTGGACTCTTGTGATCCGCTCAGTGTCACAGCTCGCAGTATCATTAGTGCCGCCGTGGGCGAGTAGCACGGGGACATAGTCCGAGGGCCGGATCACCCTTGACAATCCCTCCGTACCATCTCGGATACGGGCCCCTAGCAGGCAGCACCTCCCGAGATGACATGTCAGGGCGACAGATGGGCGCCTCTGTACCCCTCAGAAGTTTGCTCCTGGCAGGGGTGGCAGCAGACCTCCCAGCCTTGGGGATACGAGTCTTCTCCTCTGCTGTAGGGGGTAATTCCTTTTCTCCTGTATCAAAAAGAGCAGAACAGTTCCCTATCACCACGGTGGGAGCACTGGGAGCAGGGGTGGAGGATTACCTGCAGTGACCAGCCGCCAGTGTCCACCCTGAGCCATCTCCTCTACCCTTGGTGTGTCCGCAGTCCTGTGTACTGGGCCAGCTACCTCAGCTGTCTCCGCGTGAGCGCTGTCCAGGAATTGCTCGTGGATTCGGATGCTCTTCAACCTGGCCACCTCTTCCTGTAGCTCTCCCACCTGCTGCCTGAGCGATTCCACCAGCAGGCACTTTTCACACTGGATGATCCCCCAGCCTGGATATCAGTAAGTGGGAATTGCAAGCCACAGTCCCTACAAAACCACGCCCAGAGCTGGGTAGAGGCATCCAGGGTCAGATGATGAAAGGTCTAGAGAAGATGAGCTATGAGGAAAGATGGCACGAATTGGGCTTATCTAGTTTAGAAAAGAGACGACTGACAGAGGCCATAATAGCGGTTTTCAGGTGTCTAAAATGGTGTCACAAGGTGAAGGGAGAAAAATTGTTCCCCTTGGCCTCTGAGGACAGGACAAGAAGCAAGGGGCTTAAACTGCAGCAGGGGAGGTTTAGGTTGGACATTAGGAAACACTTCCTATTTGTCAAGGTAGTTAAACACTGGAGTAAATTGCCCAGGGCGGTTGTGGAATCTCCACCTCTGGAGAGATTTCAGAGCAGGTTAGACAGCTGCCAGGGATGATCTGGATGGTGCTTGGTGCTGCTGGGAGGGCAGTGGACTGGACTCAATGACCTCTTCAGGTCCCGCCCAGTTCTGGGATTCAGGCACCACGGCTCAGTCCCGCTTGTCCTCGACTGCCTCCATCTCTGGCAGCAGGTCTCTTGGTTTCATCTTGCAGAGTACGCTTGGCCGCCACGGGCCGTGTCCACCCGGGCGCAAGGCCTCACGGTGCTCTGACCCCCTTGTATGCTTGGCCCCATGGGCCGTGTCCACCTGGGCGCAAGGCCTCACGGTGCTCTGACCCCCTTGTATGCTTGGCCCCATGGGCCGTGTCCACCTGGGCGCAAGGCCTCACGGTGCTCTGACCCCCTTGTATGCTTGGCCCCATGGGCCGTGTCCACCTGGGCGCAAGGCCTCACGGTGCTCTGACCCCATTGTATGCTTGGCCCCATGGGCCGTGTCCACCTGGGCGCAAGGCCTCACGGTGCTCTGACCCCATTGTATGCCTGGCTGCCACGGGCCGTGTCCACCCGGGCGCAAGACCGTGCAGTGTTCTCTGACCCCGTTATCTGGGCAGGCAGTATTCGCAGGTTCACCAGCCAGTCCCTCAGCCTACTCCTACCCAGGCTGACACGTCTCCCCCTTTGAACCATTCCTCTCCGCCAGCCTTCCTGGTGGTATCCCCTCGTCCCGCAGCGGCCGAAGTCAGGGCTCTCGCCTCGGAGCCCCCTACACAACATTCGTTCAGCACAAGGTGCAGCTAAGGCCTGACCCTGCCTCCGTCCCCCAGGGGCGTTCTTGGCGCCACGTCAGCCACGGCCTGGTTTCCCCAGTGTGTGTCCTACACCGTGTTCAGGAGCAGAGACTCCACCCACTGGGCGTACACAGGGCCTGGCCCATTTCCAGGGCGAGAGCTGGGCCTTGAGCTGTGGCTGTTGGAGCCAGGATGCCAGACCACCCGTGTCACCGCAGCGGCTCTCCTGGCTAGTCTCCCATACCCGCGTGTCGGGGCTGCTCTGGGGGGGCCCAGGCTGCAGCTAGGCAAAAATCTTCCAGGCTCCGTGCACGTGCGCCCACCGGACTGGCATGGACGTGAACAGCGCATCTCAAAGCACAACCATTCCAAACGGTGGGTAACCCTTTTATCTATGCGTGGAATAAATTTTGTTATGTGCACCGAGGCTCGTGCCGATGTGCACCACCAGTAGAAACAACACCGAGCTGTGGGCGCTCTACTACTCAGCTCAGCTAATCTCTTGTGAGTGCCCGCATAGGCGCCCAGCTCGCAGTGAATGCTGCTTCACACGTGGCTCTGTCAGCAGCGGGCCCATCCCTCAGCCCGCAGGCCTGGCAAGTGGGACCAGATAGCAGAGGGGGGGCCCGGGTCCTCCCCAGCAGCCAGTGAGACACTGGCCTCTGTGCACGGGGCAGGGGAAAGGGGGGTAGGAACCTTCCCCCCCCACCCGCTCCTGCCAGTGTCCAAATGCCACCCACTCAGCTGCCTCGCGTCCCCCCCTCCCTGCTGGGGTGCCACCATGGCAGCAGGGCCAACCTGGCCCACCATGCACAGCGGGGCGCTGGGCTCCTGCCTCCCGGAGCGGGACCCGACTCTGCCAGGCCCCTGCCTGGCACAGCCCTGGGCTAGTCCCAGGAACCCTCGGAATGGGTGATCCCAGCCAGGGGGCGTCTCCTGTACTGACTCCGCTAGCGGGCGCTGTGCCAGGGCCCTCCCTCCACCTGCCCACGCCAGCCTGGGTTCTGCTCTGTGCCCTGGGGCTCTGCCATCTCCCTGCCCAGGCCATGTCCTGCGCTGCCCGTATCCCTGCCCTCCAGCCCCGGGCGCAGCAAGGACCCTCCCGCCCCTCCACCCGGAGCAGCTGCACAGGGCTGGTGCCAGCCTCGCCCGCCCATGGCTGGAGCAGGCCCACGGCCTCTGTCGCAGGGCCCGGGCTCAAATAGTCACCGGAACACTCCCAGGTGCAGCGAGGCCACGGTTACTAGTTCAAAGCAGCACGTGGGCTGGGCCCTGGAGACGGGGGATTCCCCCCAATCCCCTCCCTTGCTCTGGATCCAGGGCTCAGCGGGGGCCCGAGGAAAGCCCAGCAGCCAGCGCCCGGAGGCAGAGCGCTAGGGGAGGGCCCGTGCGCCGTTGCTGGTGGGTGGGTTATTTGCTACTCGCCGGCGCGGCTCCGCCACCGTGGCCAGTCCCAGCAGCCCCCCCGCCCGTAGGCTGTGCAGGCTTGAAGCCAGTTGGGGGCCGTGCTCCCCGCTCTCAGGCCTCGCGCCGCTGCTGCTTGGACACCGCGGCCTAATGTCAAAACGGAGCTCGCTGAGGGCCAGCTGCCAGCCCTTCCCCACGCTCACCGGGACCCCTCGGCTGTGGGGCTGGAGCAGCCCGAGCCCCCTCCCCTCCGCCTGGGCTCCATGAGCCGGGCTCCCTCCGTGTCCGGGCGAGGCAGGTTTTCCGTTTCTCGGAGCATCCCGGCAGCCCTCTGCCCCGTTGCGCTTTGCTTTCCTCTCCCTCTGCCCGTGGTGCCGACGTCCACGCGCCTTCCCGGGCGTCTCCCCGGCCGTGGGCAGGGGCGGTACCGTGTCTCGGGTAGCGGACACGCCGCGCCTGAGGCCTCCCGTGGCGCCGTTCGACCTGGCCCAGGCTGCATCACGCCAGCAGCTCCCAGTCGCCGCGGGGTCGGCCGACACCCCAGGGCTTTCTCCTCGTGGCAACCGGTACGGCCCCGGCCTAGACGGGCCCTCGGGGGGGTCCCTAGAGCCGGGACCCTGCACCGTTCAGTCCCGTCCCCTTTCTCTCACTGCAGCCTGCAGAGCCAGCCCTGGGGGGCTGTTCCTGTGGCCTGGCGCTGCCTGCCCGCCGTGGGGCAGCCACACTCTCATTTGCGGGGGCCAGGTCCTTATGAGAAAGTCCCGGAAGCCTGGGCCCAAGCCTGCTCCTGGTGGTGCATGGCACGAATGGAGAGGGAGCAGAGGGGCCAAGGGTGCCTCAGCCCAGCTGTTGTGTGGCGGGGGGGGGGGGGGGGGGCTGTCCCCTGGTCCCGCTCTCTGACCCGGCCTCAGGGCGTCCCTCGGGTGACAAAGGCCCAGGCCCCCCTGGGGGGGGCAGCCATGATGGTGACACTGGGGGGAGGGGCCTAGGGCCGGAGGGCAGCTGGGGAGGGCAGCCTCAGTGCCTGGCTTGTGCTGTCTGCCCCCCGCCCCCCCGGGGCCCAGCCACCCCCAGGTGCTCCGAGGAGGGGGGGCGTTCGCCCCCCTGCGGCAGGCCTGCTGGGCCCACGTTCCCATGGCAACCGCATCGCAGGCCGCACCGGGAGCTGAGAGTGAAGCTTAATTTTAGCACCCGCCAAAGGAAGCGGCTTGTGCCCCCTGCCCCCGCTGCTGCTGCGGGGACCAGAACTCCAGGCCCCGGGACTCCTGCTCAGAACCAGCCTAGCAAGCCGAGTGGGGGGGCCGGGCAGGGAGTGGGGCGCTGCCCCCTGGGGGCCGGGCTCCAGTCTGACCGGGGTGGAACCGCCTGGCTCGGAATGGGACACGGGGGCCGGCTCTGGGAATGGGCCGGGGGGCTTAGCCCCAGGGGGTCCCGGTCAGCCGGCTGTGGCCGCAGGCAGGCGGCCCAGGCTGGGCCTGGCTGAGGTGCAGGACTCGGGGGGAACAAACCCCAAGCAAGGCTCCTGCGGGGGGGACGGGGACCTGCCTAGGGCGAGACCCGTTTGCCTTGCCCAGCAGTGACGGGTCCCGAGCCGCTGCCCCGGGTGTAGCCGCCCGCGAGCAAGAGCGGCTGAGAGCAAACAGCAAATCTGAACAGGGAAAAGAACAGCCAGATGGGGGCAGCCCAACTGTCCGTGTAGCCCAGGGTCCTGGGGGCGCTCCAGAGGGAATGAACACAGCAGGGCACTTAGCAAGCGCCCCATCCCGTCGCCCACGCCCTGCTCCTGACAGTCGGCCGTTCAGGGACACCCAGAGCGTGGAGGTTCCTTCCTGACCTATAGCCCCGGATGTGTGTCTCCTCCAGGAACTCACCCAAATCCTTTACACCTTCGGCCTTCACAACATCCCCTGGCAGTGAGTTCCACAGGTTGTGTGTGTGGTGTGAAAAAATGACTTTCAAACCCTGCTGTTCATGTCAGTGGGTGACCCCCTAGCTCTTGTGTTAGTAGCACGTCCCTCTTCCCTCACTGCCCCCCAGTCAGATCATGATTTGCTCCCTTGCTCCTGTAGCTCCTTAGTTGTGTCTGTTCTAAATAGAACTGCTCCGGTCGGTCTGATCTCGCCTCGTGCGGCAGCCGGGCCGTTCCCCTCAGCTGCTCTCGTTTGAGACGGGGCAGCCAGAGCTGCGTGTGGACGCAAGGGGGGGCTGCACCCTGCAGTGATGTGGTCGTCCTCAGCTGTTTCCTGTTGCTTTGGCCTTTTCCTCCAGGGTCCTCATATCCTGTTAGCGTTAGTGGCGGCTACAGATGTCAGAGACCCACCCACAGTGACTCCCAGGCTGTCTCCAGTGGCAACAGCTAATGCGGGCCCCTGGTTTGGTAGGGGAAGTGGGGAGTGTGTTTGCTAACGTGCATTGCTTGGCACTGACCCTCTGTCATTCTGAGCATCACCCTGAAATTCCCGCCGGCCCCCGGAGCCCATCCGTGGACAAACTCCAGCAGCGCAAGGCGGACAGAGCAGCAGCTGCCCCCCCAACAGCCCTGCTCCCTGGCCTGGCCTTACCATGAAGCGAACTGGGGCGGCTGCCTCAGGTGCCAGACTGTGGGCGGGGGAGCGCCGCTAGGAGAAAGTTTTGGCCCAAGCGAGGGGGCATGGGGGCGTCATTTGAGCTCCCCGCCTCAGGTCCCAAAATGTTGTGGGCCGGCCCTGCCTGCTGCCTGGGCTGTGCCACGTGCCCGAGCTGGAATCTCTCCAGGTCCACGGAGAGACCCTGGGAGCCGCCAGACTGTTTGGAGGGCTCCAGGATGGATTGGTGGGAAGAGGCACGGGAGGTGCTGCTGCCTGCTAGCCTGGCTCCAGCCTCCCGGGTGAGTCCTTTCTGAACTGCCACCCGGCGCGCGATCCCTGCCACCGGGGCTGGCTCACCCCAGGCCCCCTGGGACACTGCCCCAAGTCACTCCCCGGGTTCGGGACCTCGGCTCCCCACTCAGGGAACGGGGCCAAGCCCCTCAGACTGCAAGGCCCCAAAGCCAGCGTGCTGGGCAGGGAGCTGGCCTGCCTTCCCCCCCAGCTAGTGCGCCGCCAGTCCGGGCTGCAGGGCCGTGCCAGCCTCTGCCCTCGCTTGGCAGCAGCTGTCTGTGCCAGGGGCCGGCAGCGAGCCGCGCACGGCTTCTATCCCAGTCGCCTGCGCACTCCCCTGCGAGGCAGGAGACGCAGGTTCGAGTCCCCTCTGCCAGCAGCGGAGAGGTGGCCGAACACTAACCAGGCCCATGGGGCAGGCCTGGGCAGGGGGCCTCCAAAGGGGAAAGGCCCCTGCACGGGGAGGCTCCCAGCCTCAGGCACTGGGCTGCAGGGACAGCTCAGCAAAGAGGAGGCCTGTTGCAGCCGGTATAAAGCGGCAGGGACCCAAAGGTGGGGCTGGAAGCAGCCGCTGACCCACGCTGAGCCGAGCCCCAGGGGAGCGACCAAAGGAGGCTGCTGGTGATGCTCATCCCCCCCCCCCCCCCCGCCTCTCTCTGGGGCAGGGGAGCAAAAGGCCTTTTGGTTTGCTGGGAGACGCTGTCGTGTGATGCCGACAGGGGCGGGCCTCTGAGAGCAGAAGGAATTGTCCCCGTGTGGGGGTCTCCCACCTCTCAGCGAGGCTCAACAGCTGAGCCGTGGGATGCTCCCTCGCGCCTGGTGACCAACCAATGAGAGAGCGACTGGAGTGGGCGCAGGGTCGCCCGCCTCCCGGCTGGGTGCCTGATCCCCTGTCCCTCAGAGACCACCCCGCGAGCTAAACCGTGACCCGGGCACTGGGGCAGAGCGGGGGAAGGCCAACGGCCGAGTCGAAGTGCAGGCGGGGGCTGTGGACGCTGGTCAGCATCTTTGGGTGGCCACGGGCAGGGACCAATTCTTCTGAAGACTTGGCCCTGTGGGACCAGACCCTGAAGTCCTTACTCGGTCTGAACACCAGCCAGCTGCGAGGAGCGCCGCCCGGAGCACTGGGAGGAAAGGCACTGGCCCATAGATAAGGGGGTGTCAGCAACAGGCTGCTCTGTCCGGGAAAGGACTTAACACACTGGGCCATGCCGGCGCCTTCCAGGCCCCTTTGCCCGGATTCATTGGCATTGGAAAAGGTTCCGAAAAGGGCAATAAAAATGATGAGGGGTTTGGAACGGGTCCCCTATGAAGGGAGATTGAAAGGATGGGGACTTTTCAGCTTGGAAAAGAGGAGACTGCGGGGGGATAGGATAGAGGTCTGTAAAATCATGACTGGTACGGAAAAAGTGAATAAGGAAAAGTTATTGACTTTTCCCTATAATATAAGAACGAGGGGTCACCAGATGAAATTAATAGGCAGCAGGTTTAAAAGAAACAAAAGGAAGGTTTTTTTTTCACACAGTGCACAGTCAACCTGTGGAACTCCTTGCTGGAGGATGCAGTGGAGGCTAGAACTTTAACAGGGTTCAAAAACTAGATACATTCATGGAGGTTAGGTCCATCAATGGCTACCAGCCAGGATGGGTGGGGGTGGTGGTGTCCCTGGCCTCTGTTTGGCTGGGAGTGGGCGACAGGGGAGGGATCATGTGAGGATTCCCTGTTCTGTTCCCTCCCTCTGGGGCACCTGGTGCTGGCCACTGTCGGCCGACTGGACACTGGGCTAGAGGGACCTTTGGTCTGACCCAGTGTGGCCGCTCTCATGTTCTGACCCATTGGCCCTTCGTAATTTCGGCCTTTCGGTACCCAGAGTGCTAGGAGTAGGTAGCACAGGACTGGGGGAGGAGGGATTGTGCCCAGGCAGGATGGAGCTGGGGTGAGCTCAGGCTCTTCCTCGGACAAGGCGGCCGGGAGCCCCGAAACTGTCGGGCGCTGGTGGGAAGACTGGCCCGAGGCTGCTGTTCGCCATTGACAATGCCACGCTTCGGCGGGTCTCCGAGCCGCACGGACGCCCTGGGGATCTCAAGCAGCCCCTGGGTAACTGGGTTCCCAAAGGAACTCGACCCGCTCCTGGAGGGTGGGTCCGTCAGTGGCAGGGACACCCCCCCCATGGGCTGGCCCTGGCCGCTGGCTGCCTGTGGCTGGGGAGGGGTGACAAAGCTGCATCCTTGCATAGTTGCCCTGCTCCGTTAATTCCCTCTCACGCTGCTGCTGTCCGACGATGGGCTGGCCAAGCCTGGAGTTCATCACGTCCTTCCACACCCCCTCTGGGGTGCCAGCTGCTGGTACGTCTGTGAGCGCTTCGACCGCCACAGCCACTGCCCCGGCCCTCCGGAGAGTCCTGCCCCACGGGATTCTTCTGCCCCCCCTGCAAACTCCGGAGGTTCCTGTTGCGTTCATGCTGCTTGCAGTCACTGTCCGTGTCCCTCCCCTTCCCCAGCGGGGGCTCGGCGGTCATCCCAGGAGGGCAGCGGGCCAGGGCTGCGGCAGGAGAGTTGTCTTGGAACAGCATGTGTGAGCAGGGCGCTCTGGAGGGCAAGGGCCTCTCTCCCACTGTGCTCCTGCCGTCGCAGCGGCTTTGCTGCCACTGGTGTTGAACTTGCTGGCTACCGAGGCTCTGTGTGCGCCAGGCAGAAGGGTCCACGCAGGGCGGGCCGGCGAGCCACCCCTGGGCTCTCGGGGGGTGTCTCTGCTGGCCAGTGGTGCTGTCACCTTGCCTTCGAGTCCCTGGCTCCTCAGGCTGCTGCAAACGGGACAAACGCCCAGCAGGCCTGGACACTGACGCCTTCTTCCCTGTTGCAGGCACCCGGTGCCCAGAAACAGGCTGTTCCCCCGTGTGTGTGTGTGTGGGGGGGGGGGGGTCCAGTTCCCCCCTCCCCCCCAGAACTGTAACAATCAGGCAGCACAAGGGGCCGTGTAAGAACCTGCCGGGCTTGAACCTAGGAGCCTGGGGCTGCGGCTGCGGCTGCCCCTCTCTGCCACTGGGGGCTAGTGAGAGTAGCCACAGGAAGAGCCTCTGAAGCTAGGCGTGACAGGAAGTACCGCCCAACGCGTGAGTGGCAGTCCCTCCCAGCCTGCTGATTGGCCGATACCGGTACATAAACCAGGAAGCCACACTGGTGAGCAGCCAGAGTCACAGTGCAGAGAGGCCGTTTTGGGGAGTGTAGGGCCTGCTCCCTGGTTTGTCCTGGACTTGGCTCTGATTGCAGCTGGTGCAGAACCCAGCTCCCTGGCCTGCTCCTGCTCCTGCTCCTATGTTTGCAACACAGCACTTGCCCAGGGCATGCTGGCCACCCGTGGCCTGGCCCTGCGATTGCCCTGTGTAAGTCAGGGCTTAGCTTGCTCCATCACTGAGCCGATACTTGGTGGCTTGCGAGTGGCTCCTGGCTTGAAGGATTCCTTGCAGACGCTGCCCTGCCTTGGGAAGTCTTTCTGGTGCCTGCTCACGTGTGGCCGCTACAGGATGCGTTGGGCCTTGTACAGACTCGCTTCAGCACCCGGCTGGCTCCAGTGGGTGCCAGTGAGCATTGCAGCCCTGTATTTATTCCCCCCTATGGCCCTTCTGGAGTGTTTGTGAATTTGCAGTCACTTCCTCTGCAGGTGACTTGGCGAAGGTAAGGAAAGCTTTTGGAGGGCAGTTCCAAGGCTGCCGCTTTGAAACGCCACAGGGAGCACGGGGCCTGCTTGAGTCCTCTGCTGGCCCCATGCTCCCCACAGCGCTTTTGCCTTTCAAGTGTAGCAACAGCCCTGGGGCTCTGGCTACACAGCAGAGGCACCTTCGTCAAGTAATTGAATAGCTAATGCCAATTGCATTGACTGTCCGATTAGCCAGTTAACTGACATTTTACATTCCTAGTCTCAATAATGTTGGCTCTGAAAGGCCTCGTGCTGCTGCAATTCCCAGCACCATCTGGTATCCGTACCTGTCAGCCTCCTGGGGGTTCCCACAGCCAGGAGAGAGGTGGGTCAGAGACCCTGGACAGATAATTACCTAATCCCCCCAAAGCACCCCTGACTGAGTGGGCAACTTCTGCATAAGCTGGGGATGTGCTGAGCTCTGGGACCCAGTAGATGGATGAGCCAACACTTGGGTGGCCTGTGGGCTCTCGGGTAATCAACATGATTGATGAGGCTAGTCCCTGTGGTGTCCCTTGGACTTGCCCCCAGGGGAGATTTCTCCCAGCCCCCTTCAGTTTGGGGCGGCTTTCTGCCCAGAAATAAGAGGGGCAATAGCCCTTCATTCTGTGGTAACTCTGGTGTCTGGGGCTGCTCCTTGCATATGCCCCTTGTTTGCTGAAGCCAGCTCTGCTCCTGGCCTGATTGCTGTCTTGCAGCAGTGAGTTCCGCAGGCTAATCCTGTGTGACCGCTTAGCAGGATTACTGCTGACACTGGGGTATGAGCGCTTGGTTGCTAGGCATAGGAAGAGGAGGGCATGTGGGGCCCGGGGGGTCCCTAGCAGGCCTTTGGGGCAGGGAAGTGTCACCCAGCCCCCTAGCCATCTCCTGGGGTGCAGCTGTGAGCTGGGTGGCCCCAAGGGAGCCACAAAGCCAGGCTGGGTAAGAAACTGGGCCTGCCCCCTAGCCCCCCACTGAGACTAGGCAGCCCCTCCCCTGCAGCCCCAGCCTCTCCGCCTTCAGTTTCCCGCTTGCCCACGTGCCTCTGTCCCAGGCCAGGCCCGCGCTCCCGCTCCCGCTCCGGCCGGGGTCTGCCCCTTTAAGAGCCCCCCCCTCCTTCCTCGGCTGACGTCGGGCGTGAGCGCAGCTCCCCAGGAATGTATGCAAATGACGCCCCGCCCCGCGGCCAATGGGAAGCGGCGCCCGGGCCCCCCGCGGCCAATGGGCGGCGAGGCTCGGCAGAGGGCGGCCAATGGGCGGGAGGCGCCGGCTCGCACCATATAAGGAGCGGCTTCGCCATAAAAGGCAACATTGTATCGCTTTATATGGGGGAAAGTGGCGCGCGGGCGGCGGGCCGGAGCGGGGGCCGGAGCGGGAGCGAGCGCAGCGGGGCCGGGCCGGGCCGCGCCGCGCCGGGCCGGGAGGAGGGGCCGGGCCGGGCCCATGGCAGCGCCGGCCTGACCCGCCCTCGCTGTCCCTGCGGCGCGCTCTCCGCGGCACCATGATCCCCAGCCAGGCCGGGGCCGGGAACGGCGCGGCCGCCCTGGCCCGCGGCGCCGTCATGGGCATGGCCCGGGCCGCCCCGGGCCGCCCGCCCGCCGGGGCCCCGCGCGGCGCCCACGGGGGCCGGGGCCCCGGCAACGGCGCGGGGCTGGCGGGGCCGCGCTTCGAGCGGGACGCGGCCGGGCCCGGGGCCGGGCCGCTCTACAGCGGCAGCGAGGGCGACTCGGACTCGGCGGAGGACGACGAGCTGGGCGGCGGCGAGCGGCGCGGCGTGAAGCGGGGCCTGGCGGACGTGGAGCTGGGGGTGGTGGTGGGGCCCGAGGCGGCGGCGGCCGCGGGCTACGGCGGGGCGGGCGGCGGCGTGAGCGGGGCCAAGCCCGGCAAGAAGACGCGGGGCCGGGTGAAGATCAAGATGGAATTCATCGACAACAAGCTGCGGCGCTACACCACCTTCAGCAAGCGGAAAACCGGCATCATGAAGAAGGTAGCGGCCGGGGGGGGGGGCTGCGGGCCGGGGGGGGGGCTGGGTCCGCGCGCTGCCCGGGGCGATCCGGGGCCCCCTCTCCGCGCACGCGGAGTCCCTCCGGGGTCAGATCGGTTCGGGCCTGGGAGCCCCCCTCCCTCCCAGAGTGGTGGGGAAGGGACATGGGGGAGCTGGGCCAGGGGGTGTCCCGGTGTGTCGCTCCCCGGCGGGGGGGGGGGTCTCACTGCGCATCCGGCGGGCGGGGGCGCTCCGGGGCCAGGTAGCCGGATGAGCCAACACTTGGGTGGCCCGCGGGCTCTCGGGTGAGCGAGGTGATTGATGAGGCCCTGTGCCGCCTGGGTGGTGCGGCAGCGGGGCCCTGGGGCGCCAGGCGAGGAAGCTGACGACAGGCAGGGCCTGGTGGGTGACCTGTCAGGCCTCCCCCGCGGAGGCTCTAACGCCGACTTGCTCCTGTTTACACGAGGGGCTGAGCAGTAGCGGGAGCGCTGCCTAAGCTGGGTTGCCCGGCCCGGGCCCGTCTCCCTGGGGTGAGCGTTCTGGGCTTCCCCCCTTGCCAGGAGCCATGGCCCCGGTTTGGGGCTGCCCCGGCAGATCCCCACGCAGGTTTTGCTTCGCTGCCCCGGGGCGCTTTCGCTAGCAGCCAGCCTGGGACCCCCGGTAACTGCGCTTGCCGCTTCCCAGACGCCCCTCGGCGCAGCCCGGAGCTGACCGTGGTGTTGCGGGTGCGTGTGGGCCCCGCCACGGCGCAGGGCTCTTACCGTCCCACGGCCACGCTGCTCCTACGCAGGCCCCGTCCTACTTGGCACCCGGTGCGCTTGACCTAGCCAGTGACCCGGAGGGCTTGGTGCTGGCCTGCGGCCAATGGGGAGGTGCAGGGCAGGTCTGGGACCGTGGGGTGTGCAGAGAAGGTGAGCGGGCGTGAAGCCCAGAGGGAGTCTGGCTCCATCAGCTGGTGAGCACCTTCTGGTGCGTGTGGCCTTGCGGGGGGCTAGAGTGAGGGGCTCCGTGCCAGCGCTGCTCCAGCGCCCTCTCCTGCCTTGCTTGTCAGAGGAGAGCCCCCTCCCCCAGCAGCGGCAGCACCTGCAGGCTCTGCGGCCGGCTCCGGAGGGCCCTGGGTGAGCGGGTGCTCCCAGACGGGCGAGCGCAGCTCTGGAGCCAGGCCCGGAGCCAGCCAGGTGAGGAATCCCCACATCCCCACCATGCTGGGCATCACCCGCTCTGTCGGGAGGCTGGGCTGAGCTGTGGGGTTGGAGGGCTGTTGGGTGGAGCCGGGCAGGGTGCAAGGGGAAGCAGGGACGGAGCAGAGGCCCCAGGGAGCTGGGCCGCACCATGGCCAATGCGCTCCAGTGTTGGCTACGGATGGGAAAATCCGGT
Source organism: Pelodiscus sinensis (assembly GCF_052426305.1). Taxonomy (NCBI): domain Eukaryota; kingdom Metazoa; phylum Chordata; order Testudines; family Trionychidae; genus Pelodiscus; species Pelodiscus sinensis. Next base: position 199,691,286 of record NC_143054.1, on the reverse strand, counting down.
TCATCGGTTGCCTGCTGTTTAATCGCTTGACCGACTAAAGCAGCATCCCAGCTGGCGGCTGGCCCCCCGCCGGCCCCTGCGAGGCGGCGCCCGTACACGATGCCCGGTGAGGTGACGCTTCCCGGTTCACCGTTCGCGTCCCCAATGTTGGCAAACGCGCGGCGATGGGCAGGGGGGTGTGCGGCGGGCGGCTGCGTTCCTGCACTCTGCTGTCCAGGGGAGTCGGCAGCCCGTGGCCGTGGGACCGGCCGGTGACTGCGGAAGAGGCTGGCGCGTGGGCCCTTAGTGCAGATCGGCCCCACGGGCCGTGCCGCTGGAGGGTTTAGAGATCGGGGAAGGGAACGGGCTGGGAGCGCCCCTCTCCGGAGAGCGATTCCGTGCACCAGGGAGGCGGCGAATGAGAGCGGGATGAGTCCATCTCCACCGCCGTGTGGGGCAGCGGAGGGAGCCCTGGGCTTTGGGCACCAGGGAGGCGGCGAATGAGAGCGGGATGAGTCCATCTCCACCACCGTGTGGGGCAGCGGAGGGAGCCCTGGGCTTTGGGCATCTCTCTGGCTGGACCCAGTGTGGGCAGGACAGAGCCCTTGGGGGCTAGGCCAGTCTCTGAAGTGCCGGCTCCCTGCGGTCCTGGGGGGGGGGGGCGGAGCTGCAGGGGGAGGGTTCTCTGGGGGCAGAGCTGTGGGGGTCGGAGCTGCAGGGGGAGGGTTCTCCTGGGGGCAGAGCTGTGGGGGGGGAGGCGGAGCTGCAGGAGGAGGGTTCTCTGGGGGCAGAGTTGGGGGGGGGGGGAGCTGCAGGGGGAGGGTTCTCCTGGGGGCAGAGTTGGCTGGGGGGGGGGGAGCTGCAGGGGGAGGGTTCTCCTGGGGGCAGAGTTGGCTGGGGGGGGGCGGAGCTGCAGGGGGAGGGTTCTCCTGGGGGCAGAGCTGTGGGGGGGGGGGGGGAGCTGCAGGAGGAGGGTTCTCCTGGGGGCAGAGTTGGCTGGAGGGGGCAGAGCTGCAGGGGGAGGGTTCTCCTGGGGGCAGAGTTGGCTGGGGGGGCGGAGCTGCAGGGGGAGGGTTCTCCTGGGGGCAGAATTGGCTGGGGGGGGCGGAGCTGCAGGGGGAGGGTTCTCCTGGGGCAGAATTGGCTGGGGGGGGCGGAGCTGCAGGGAGGGGGCTGGCAAAGCGGGATGTGTCAGGCGCCGTTGCAGACGGAGGGCAAGGCCCTACCACGCTGGGTGACCAGGGCCGCACCCTCGCAAGCCAGCTGCTGGGGACCATCTGGGGCACGCTCCTCCTGCTGAGGCGCCTCCGGCAGCGCCCCCTTCTCCCTGGCCGTGGCAGGGCCCGGCACAGGAGCCCACGGGGCTGACGCCAGCGGGGAAGGGGCTGCAGCCGTGGCTTTGTCCCTGGTGGTGCCTGGCTGGGACTCCGGCGTGGCTCGGCCTGCTCCGTGCGCAGCGTCCGGGCGTTCCTGCCCCGTCTCCCCTCGTCTGGCCCGGCTGGGACTGAACCCGCTCGGAGAGCAGGCCTGCCGCTGCCACGGCCCGTGGGCTGGGGTGGCCTGGGCACAGCGCTGCTGCCCTTCGGCTGGCGCCCGGCCAGGTGGGGATCGCGCCTCTGGCCACGGCCATGCTAGTGGGTTTCTGTGCCTGCTCTCGGCCGTGGCTCCGCACAGTGGCCTGCAGCCCGTGCTCCCGTGGGTGCCACTTCCCACCGGTGGGGGGAGGGGCTTGCTGTGTCCGCGTGGCCGTCTGCCTGGTCTGTGCTCCACCGCCCCAGCATGCCGGGGGCCTGTCCCCTGTGTCTCGCCGCTTCTGTCCCCCAGTTTGAGGGGAAGCCGGGGGGTGCCATGCCCCAAGGAGGTCGACAGAGGGAGCTGCACACGCTGGGCGGGGAGGGCCTAGCGCAGCCTGGCAGCGGGGAGATGCGGCTGGGCCGTGAGGGGGTGCACCGGCGCTGAACACTGCTGAGTCCCACTGGCCTGGCCCCCCAGCAGCGGGACTTGGGGTATGGGGCCTACAGGGCAGTGTGGAGAGCCGTGGCAGGGCTGTGGGTGTGTGTGTGGGCTCTGGTGTGCTGGGAATCAGACAGGGTCCCTGCTGGGTGCTTGCTCCTGTGGGGGGGGTGACCCCCTTTCTCTTGGGGCTGGCTACCCTGCTCCCTTGGAGCTCTGACCTCTCTGGGGGATGGGGCCAGGCAGCCGTGGGTGCGGGGCACGGTTGGCTGGGGTGCTGCCCACAAGCGTGGTAGCCATGTGGCTGGTGGCGGAGGAAAGGCTCCGCCCACGCTGGCAGGACGTGCCAGAGCCCGTGGGCGCGTTGGTAGGAGCCGGCTGGCTGGGGCCACTGTGAGCGGTGCAGATAAGGGGGGCGGCGCCAAGGAAGCCAGTGGGGCAGCTGGGGGTGGCCAAGGACTGGTGTGGGGGGGATGGGCGTGGGGCTAGTTTGAGTGGCCCGCTGGCAGTCCCGAGGCGGGGCTCGGGGGATGCCCTGGGCCGGGGCGTGGCGTGGCGGGGGGTGGGGCCACTCAGCGGCACTGACGGGCGCTCTGCTCCCTGCAGGCCTACGAGCTCTCCACCCTGACGGGCACGCAGGTGCTGCTGCTGGTGGCCAGCGAGACGGGCCACGTGTACACCTTTGCCACGCGGAAGCTGCAGCCCATGATCACCAGCGAGACGGGCAAGGCGCTGATCCAGACCTGCCTCAACTCCCCGGACTCGCCCCCCCGCTCCGACCCCACCACCGACCAGCGCATGAGCGCCACGGGCTTCGAGGAGACGGACCTCACCTACCAGGTGTCGGAGTCGGACAGCAGCGGCGAGACCAAGGTAACCCCTGCTCCGCGCCCGGCCCGGGGAGCTCGCAGGCCAGTGCGGGGCCAGCTGCTCCCTGGCACGGCGTCCTAGGAGGCTGGGCTGTGCCTCAGTTTCCCTGGGGTGCTGGGAGCACCAAGCCCCAGAGAACGGGAGCTGCCGGGGGCTCTGCCCTCGGTGGTGGCGGGCGGGGGGTGACAGGTGTCCCCTCCCCTGCGGCCGCCTGCCCGGCCTTATCTCTCCTCCGGCCTCTCCACGCTCTCCTGCTCATTGATAAAAATTTGATTCTGCCTCCGTGGCCATATAAGGCCTGGTTTCCCTGCGCGGCGTCCCTGGCAGGCCCCTCACATTCCTTATAAGCTGCAGCTGTCTCTCGCTTTGGTGCCGCTCGGGGAGGGGGCGGGGAGGGCCTGGCAGTGGGAACATTTGGCTGGCCTCGCTGCTGGCTGCGGGCCGAGAACACATGGGCCCTCGCGCTGTCCCTGGGGGCTCTGCGCGCCCCCTCGGCTGGGGGGGGCTCTGGCGTGGGGCTGCAGCAGGGGGATGGGGCCCAAGCGGGGCCGCGTGGTGCTGGGGGAGGGGGCTGGGTGGCTGCCAGGCCCCGTTGCAGGCTGGCGCCGACCGCCCCTTGGTCCCGTTGCCCAGGACGGGTGGGGGTCTCCGTGCGGTGCCTTGGCCAGCGGAGCAGACCCCGGCCTGGACTCCCGGCCTGCGAGGCCTCGTGTGGAGCGAGCCCTTGGTGCTGGCAGTGCCCGGGGGCGAGGAAGTGCTGGGCACCTGTCAGAGCACGGGGGGGGGGGGGGGTGCAGTGAGGGGCAGTGCTGGGCGCCTGTTGGGGTGTATGGGGGGGGCAGTAGGGGAGGAGTGCAGGGTGCCTGCGGTGGTGTGGGGGCAGTGTGGGGGAAGTGCCGGGCACCTGTAGGGGTGTGTGGGAGAGGTGTAGTGGGGGGGTGCCGGGCGCCTGTTGGTGTGTGTGCGGGGGGGAGTGCCAGGCGCCTCTCGGTGTGCAGGGGGAGGTGTAGTGGGGAGGGTGTGTCAGTTGCTCCCCCGCGGTCCATGTGGCCGGCTGTGCGCGTCTCTGTCCTCCTGTGAAGCACAAGCCAGGCCCCCCCCCCAGTGACTCCAGCGCACGGCCAGAACCTGTTGGAGTGTGCTGGGTCGTGCGGAAGAGCCAGCCCCGCCGGACGGTCGCCGAGCCCGGTGCAGCCTGTCCCCGCCGAAGAGCCAGCCCCGCCGGACGGTCGCTGAGCCCGGTGCAGCCGGTCCCCGCCAAAGAGCCAGCCCCGCCGGACGGTCGCCGAGCCCGGTGCAGCCGGTCCCTGCCGAAGAGCCAGCCCCGCCGGACGGTCGCCGAGCCCGGTGCAGCCGGTCCCTGCCGAAGAGCCAGCCCCGCCGGACGGTCGCCGAGCCCGGTGCAGCCTGTCCCTGCCGAAGAGCCAGCCCCACCGGACGGTCGCCGAGCCCGGTGCAGCCGGTCCCTGCCGAAGAGCCAGCCCCGCCGGACGGTCGCTGAGCCCGGTGCAGCCGGTCCCTGCCGAAGAGCCAGCCCCGCCGGACGGTCGCTGAGCCCGGTGCAGCCGGTCCCTGCCGAAGAGCCAGCCCCGCCGGACGGTCGCCGAGCCCGGTGCAGCCGGTCCCTGCCGAAGAGCCAGCCCCGCCGGACGGTCGCCGAGCCCGGTGCAGCCGGTCCCTGCCGAAGAGCCAGCCCCGCCGGACGGTCGCCGAGCCCGGTGCAGCCGGTCCCTGCCGAAGAGCCAGCCCCGCCGGACGGTCGCCGAGCCCGGTGCAGCCGGTCCCCGCCGAAGAGCCAGCCCCGCCGGACGGTCGCTGAGCCCGGTGCAGCCGGTCCCTGCCGAAGAGCCAGCCCCGCCGGACGGTCGCTGAGCCCGGTGCAGCCGGTCCCTGCCGAAGAGCCAGCCCCGCCGGACGGTCGCCGAGCCCGGTGCACGGGGTTAACGACGGTCGCTGTTACAAGTTGGCAGCTTCTCCCCACCCGAATGTGCCTCGTGTTGGCTTCTGGCCACTGGCTCTTGCTTAGAGGACCCTGCTCGTGGAAATCTCTTCTCCAGTCACTTCGCGGCTAGACCGACCCACCGGGCTGCTTCCCGTCCGGCTGTGAGGGCTGTTCCAGACCCCTCCCCGCCGTGTGCCTTGCTGCCGAACCCCGTCCCGCCAGCGACCATCTCCCCCGCGCTGACCCCGGGCTTCCCGCTTTTCCTTGCTGATCCACGGGGCCGTCCCCCACTTTCCTGCTGCTGCGCCCCACCAGAAGCCCTGGCGGTCGCTGCGTTCCAGACTCGGGGCCCTGGTCCTCGCCGGGTGGAGCCGGCATTGGGCCATGTTGAAACGGCATCCGCGGAGGCCACTCGGCCAAGTGGTGTGCTCACGTGCGGCCTGTCGGCGCTCGCCCCCCCCGCCCCGCTCTGTCGCCCGCACCGTTCCCACGCCGAGACGGGGGGTTTTCTGCCGGCGCTGAGCGGGGCCAGAGCCCCGGGGCGCCTCTGGAAGTGTCCCGCCTGCATCTGCCGGGGCTGTCTGGGATCTGCCGTGCGCCACGTCTCCCGTGACAGGCGCGCGCGAGGAAGGCGGGATGGCCGTGGGGACGGCGGCTGGCGGTGGTCCTGCGTCCTGGCGCGGGGCTGCCCCGTGGGCTCTCTGCTGACGGCGCCCAGTGGCGAGGGGCTGAACCGGCCGGGCTCAGGGCGGCCCCCAGCGGCGAGTGGATGGGGGAGGCGGTGGGAGCCGGGGCGCTCGGTACCTGCAGGTGCAGCAGCTGCACGGAGCCTGGCCCGTCCTGTTCAATGGGCTGTGTGCAGGCGGGGGGGCTCACTCGCCTGAGGGCGTGGGAGCAGCTCCGTGACCCCCCCCATGGTGCCACGAGCACGTCAGCCCCTCCCGCGGGCGCCTGGCACTTCTCCCAGCTGGCCCCTGCCCTCCTGTTGCGGGGGGGGGGGGGCTGGGCCCAATCCCTGCCCACCCACAGCCATTGACCTCGCCCCTCCCCGCGCTGCTCCCGGCTGGGGCGTCCAGCTCCTCCAAGTGAAGCCTGGTAGGGCCTGGCCAGCGCTGGGGCGGGGGAGGCGTCCGGCGGCTGCTCCCCGGGCCGGCCTGGCTGGAGCCGCCCTGCGCAGCTCGGGCTGCCAGCCGCCTGAGAGAGCCGGGGGCTCTGAGGCAGCCCCTTCCGCCAGGCGGGTCCAGCCTGGAGCCCGTGCAGCGAGCCGGGCCAGGGCTGCCCTTCCGGAGGGGGGTTGGTCTGTGGGGCTGGATCCTCGGTAGCTCTGAGTAGCCGTGGGAGGGGCAGCCCAGCCCTCGTGGGGAGCAGCCTCGTGGGTGCAGGGGTGTGGGAGGAGGGGGTGCCCGAGCCTGGCGGTGGAGCAGCTCTGGCCCCGTGTGCTCGGGGTGGGGGCTCTGTAGGAAGCACGGGGGGGCGGGGATGCGCCCATCTCCTCTGGGGCCGGGCTGGGGCTCTCCCCCCACTTGCCCGGCTCGGTCCCGCCGTGCCCGATGCTGGCCCCGCGGTCTGCCTGGCCTCCGCCCCGCGGCTCTGCTCACCCCCGTCCAGGCCCCGGGCTCCTCCCCGGGTAGGGCCGGGCTGGTTCCTCGTGCGCCCGGTGGGAAGGGGAGGGGCCGTTTGCCCTGGGCCGTCCCGTGCCCCGGCTGCTGCCCGCCGGGCGGTGTGGGGGTGTGGGCAGAAGCCCCCAGTCGCTGCCGGCCCAAGGGAGGGCAGGATACGGCCGGGGAGGCTGGGCCCATCCGTGGCTATTGGCCGGGAGGGATCGCTGGGTGGCTCCCTGCTCTGTTCCCGCCCCATGGCCCACGTGGCACTGGCCTAACCGGACCTTGCTGTGACCCGGCCTGGCTGCCCAGGGAGCGACGGCCGTGGCAGGAGGCAGCCCCTGTGCCAGCCTGCGGGGCCGGGCTTAGCGCCCCCTGCAGCCTAGCGGGGGTGGGCCAGCCCCGGCCTGGGGCTGCTGTGGGGGAGGTGTCTCCTCCCCCCCCCCCCCCCCGAGCGGCTGGGCCAGGCCCGCGCCCCTTCCCCCGGCAGGCGCCACTTGTGGGCTGACAAAGGGAACAGCTGCCGTGCGAGCGGCTGGAATGCGCCGGGGGCCCTGGCTTTAGGGCTGGTCCCGCTCCAGCCGTGCACCTGTCCTGGGGCTCAGCGTCTCACCTGCAGCCCGGGGGGCACAGGGCGGTAACCCCGGGAGGGGGCACATCCCCCTTGCTCTGCGGTGGGGGGAAGTGGGCAGGGCTCCATCTTCACCCAGCAGTGCGGGGCCCCGGCTCGGCCTGGAACCCGGCGCGCTGTCGACTCTGGGTCTGTGCTAGGGCAGGCTGGCAGGAGCCTTGTGCCTTGGCCCCCCTGGATGGCCAGAGGGGTGGGCCCCTTGGGGCTGAGGGTGGGGCCCCTCACCCCCCTTTAGAGCAATGCCGGCCCGGCCCTGCTCCATCCCTGGGAACAGCCAGCGGGCTGCCCGGCGCCCCCACCCTCTGGGAAAGGAACACGCCTGGATCCCCCTCCCCATGGGGCTGGGAACGGGCCTGGGCCCGGCTCCCCCTTGCAGAGGGGCTGCCCTGGGCTCATGGGAGGGGGCGGCCCAGTTTGGCCGAGGGGCAGGAGCTGGAGGAGGGGCGCCCCCCGCACTGGGAGAGGTCAAGTGATGCACGTCGAGCTCTTTGTCCGGGGGGGGGGGGGGCCTGTGGCTGGTCATGTGGCCCTGCACCTGTGGGTGTGTCTGGGCACAGGCGAGGACGGACACCGTCTGGTGGCGCTCGCAGCAGAAGGCCCGTGCTCGGGGTGGGGGGGGAGGGGTTGGGAGTCTCCGGAGCCCTCCTACTGCTCAAGGGAGACTGGGCCCCCCCTTGCTGCCGGAAAGGCCGCCTGGGGGCCGGGTTCCTGCCTATCGGTGGGGGGGGGGGAAACGCGCCTCCAGCTCGGCCACTGCGGGGCGCTGAGGCGCGTCCCCAGGGCGTGGGCTGTCATGTGAGGTGCGTGCTGGCCAGGCGTGTCTGCACCTGTGGCCCCAGGGCGGGGTGGGGATGGGCAGAGGGGACGATGCGGGGGCGGCGTGCGCCTGGCAGGGAATCGTGGGCTCTGATGCCAGCGGCCGCCCGGGGCCCCGTACCCAGGTGCTCTGCTCTGAGAGCCGGGCCAGCTGTCCCTGGCGAGCCGGCCGATCCCCCGGGAGCTGGCCAGACGCGGTGGCTGGGGTCGCCCCCTCGTGCCCTGCCAGCGACTCCTGGAGCCCCGCTGCCCCCAGCCCTCGTGGGGTGCAGGAGCCGGGTGCTGAGCTAATGGAAAGTTAATTAGCCTGGCTCCGCTCCGTTATCACATGCTCGTTCTAATTCGGACTGCAGGGAATTTCAGCGCCCGGGCTAGCGGGGACGGGCCGCCCCCCTCCTTGGGAGATGGGGCAGGCGCTCCCCATTGGCTGGGCCTGTCCTAAATGGGCTGCCTTCCCTTTTTTAGCCCTTCGGCAGGCTGTGCATTCCTGCTTCCTGGCAGCGGGACAGGCCGGCAGCAGCACGTGGGTGCAGTGGGGCTGCCAGTCTGCTCGCGCCGTGCTCCACGCAGGAGCTCTGGGGGCCGGTGGTGGCGCGTTGCTCCTCCCAGCGTGCGCCTGCGCGTTGGCTCCGGGGGGCCGGCTGGGAGCCCGGCCGGCCCGGGCACATCTGGCTCCTTCCTGCCCCCTCTTTGGCCAGCCGAGCTCTCGGCGCCTGCACAGCCCTGGGGCCGTGGTTGGTGGGTTGGGCGCTCGGCCGGCCCCGTGGGCTGGACACGGGGACCCCGACAGCAGCTTGGCTGGTGTCTGGCTCCCTCTCCGTGGGCCTCGCCCCTGCGGCGATTGGCTGCTACTTACTCAGCCAGAAAGGCCTGGCCGTGGGGGGGGGGAGCCCCCAGCGGGGTATCCCCGGGCCCTTGGGGGTGTGCCCACGGGGGGGCAGTGGCGGGGTATCCCCGGGCCCTTGGGGGTGCGCCCACGGGGGGGCAGTGGCGGGGTATCCCCGGGACCTTGGGGGTGCGCCCACGGGGGGGCAGTGGCGGGGTATCCCCGGGCCCTTGGGGGTGCGCCCACGGGGGGGCAGTGGCGGGGTATCCCCGGGCCCTTGGGGGTGCGCCCACGGGGGGGCAGTGGCGGGGTATCCCCGGGGTGCGCCGTAGCGGCCTGCGCCAGCGTACTATGGATCTTCGCTCTGCCTGTTTCAGGAAGTATCGTCGGATTCCCTCTTCTCGCAGGGCCTGTCGTCCCCCCGTCCGTCCTGCCCGCGGCCTGGGGTCGTGGCGCCCGTCTCTGGCGGGGCCAGGCGCTCTGCGCGCATTCTCCTTTTGGGGGGATTCCAGCTGCGGGCGGGCGGCCCTGCCGGGCTCTGCAGCTTCCTGCTCCGATTTCTGACCCTGCTTCTCTGCCGCCTCCCCCCGCCCCTTAGCCCTTACTGTCCCCGGGTGTTCTCCGTCCCTCCGGGTGCCCTCCTCTCCCGCTGGCACCGATGCCCCCTGGAGCCCGCGGTTGCATGCTGCCGTCTCGCCCACGTGCTTCCTGCTTTGCTTGGCCTTCCCCGGGGCCGCTGGCCTGGGTGTCTGGAATCGCAGCCTGCCGACGCCAGCGCCCCACTTCCCTCCCGCCCGGCCTGGCCTGCCTCTCCGCGGGGCAGTCCGGCCCCCGGGCGCAGAGAGCCGTAGGTCTTGGGGGCTGGTGGGCGACGTTGGCAGGGCTGGTGGGAGCTGAGGACGTGCTCCTGGCTGGGGTGCTAATGCCCAGCGTGGCCCGAGGGGAAAGGCTGCGGCTGTGGTGCAGCGCTGGGGTCTTTCGCGTGCCCGAGGAGTTTGAAGGCGTCGCTCCCGGCTGCACTGGGCACCGCAGTGCGGGTGAGACAAGGCCGCAGGGGGCGGGTGTCCCGGTCCCCAAGGGACGCGCTGGCCAGGACAGCTGGCTGCGGCAGCGCAGGTCCTAGCGGAGCTCCCTGGCCCCGCTGCGGGGGGGGGTGCCCGCGGCGTGGGCAGGGCTGGGTCCTGGTGGAAGATCTCTGCCCCGTAGGCAGCGGCTCCCAGCTGGTTCCGTAGCCTGGCCCTGGTGCGATGTTACTGGATTCAGATACAAACCCCTGTTACAACTGTGCTGTAGTGTCAGTACCGTGCTGGTTGCTACGCTGGGCTGTGGGTGACCCCCGCTGGCGGCTGGCTGGCGGCTGTCTGTCGCACGGCCCAGCAGTCACTAGGCTAAAGACCCCCAGCCTGTCGGACAGGCTGAGCGCAGGGAGGGAGACCGCAGGTGGGGGGGAGACCAACCGCAGGTTTCGGGGGAAGGCAGTGGCTGGCTGGGAAGCGTGGAGAGGAGGCTAAGCTGGTCTGGGGGTGACGGACCCTTAACCCTGGGGTCTGAGCCATCCTGGCCCTGGCCCCTGTAGCCACATGGCGAATGGGCCGGGCTGTATTCTGGACAATCAGTAAACCCCCCTCTGCTCTACTGGCCGGCGGAGACTCCCTGCTGCTGCGGGGCCGGGGCACCCTGCCGGCGCGGCAGCCGCTGTCCTGCGTGTGCCCCGCGTGGCGGGCCGGCCCAGGGGCTATAGGCCGCGGCTGAGTCCCTGGTTCTCTTGGAGCCGTCCGTAGGCCTGGCTGGGGTTTGCGTTGAGCGTTCTGGAGGTCGGCCCCACGCTCGGCTTTGCAGATGGGCGCGGCTGGGAGGCGGCAGGGCCCGACGGGCAGCGCGGCTCGTCCGGAGCCTGGCACGGGGGCGCTTTTGGAATTGCAGGGCAGTCCCGGATCTACCTCAGACCAGGGTACCCTGGCCCCGCCCCTTCTCCGAGGCCCCGCCCCTGCTCCCTCCCCCCCTTCCCCAGGCTGGGGCAGAGGGTTGGGGCGCAGGCTCTGGTCTTGGGGTAAGGGATTTGGGGGGCTCTGAGCTGAGCCTGGGGCAGGCAGGTGGGGGGCAGGGTGCAGGAGGGGGTTCATGACCGGGGGAGGGTTTTGGGATGTGGCTCCTGGGTGGTGGTAAGGCAGGCTGGCCCTGGCCCCGCACCACTCCCGAAAGCAGCCAGCTCCCTCCCAAGCCCGGTTGTGCCCCCGCCCTGCTCTGTGGAGAGGGGACACGGTGACATCAGCCCCCCCCAATCCTGCACAGCAAGCAGCAGGCTCCTGAGGGGCAGCTCCAAGGCAAAGGGCGGGAGAGGAGCAGCCGGGAAGGGAAGGGGCAGCTGAAGCGCTGGCCCTTGGCAGCCTCCTGGCTAAAGCAGTTGGGGTCCCGGCAGAGGCTCCTGGGGTCTGTCTACACGACAGCGCTATTCCACCTCAGCTAGTTCCACCTCAGCTAGTTCCACCCCAGCTAGTTCCAACTAACGCGTCTAGACCTAAAAACTAGTTTGAATTAGCGTTTTGCTAATTCGAACTCGCATGTCCGCATTAAATGGACCCTGAACCGAGGTTAAGGCTGGCCGGAAGCAGTGCCAACAGGGCATCAGATGAGGACTTAGAGCGTGGAGATGCTGCCTCAGGCTAGCCGAGGGCTGCGCTTAAAGGGACCCGACCCCCACCCCGGACAGACAGTTCTCAGGGGTGCCCCGCTTGCAAAGCAGTCCTGGCTTGGAGTGCCCGGAGTACCCACACTGGGCACATCACACAACTCGTCCATCAGCCCGGCTGTACTTGCCGCAGGCTGCCATCCAGAGGGGGGAGTCAATTGGGGGGCTGCAGGAGAGCTTCCACCCCGAGGAGCCCGCAGAGCCAGCCCAGTCCTCCCCATCGGGGGCTCGTACCCCATTCCTCCCTCACCTCCTTCCACTTACCCTTCCCTAGCCCCCCTTCCTGATGTACAAAATAAAGGACACGTGTGTTCAAAAATAGAAACTCTCTTTATTGAACAAAACTGGGGGAGACTGGGAAAAGGAGGTGGGAGAGGGGAAGAGAGAGGCTGGGAGAGGGGAGGGCAACTAACATGATCAGGGGTTGGGAACAGGTCCCATATGAAGAGAGGCTAAAGAGACTGGGACTGTTCAGCTTAGAAAAGAGGAGACTGAGGGGGGATATGATAGAGGTTGGGTCCATGGAGTCCTATTAGCCAGGGGGTAGGAGTGGTGTCCCTGCTCAAAGGTTGTGGAAGGCTGGAGAGGGATGGCACGAGACAAATGGCTTGGTCGTTGTTTCGGTCCATCCCCTCCAGGGTCCCTAGGGTTGGCCGCTGTTGGCAGACAGGCTACTGGGCTAGATGGACCTTTGGTCTGACCCAGGACGGCCATTGTAAGCTCAGGGCTCAGGGTCGGGGGTCTCAGTGGACCCCCTTGATTTTCATGCACACCTGCTCCTGGGAGGCCAGGCTGGCAGCTCTCCTGCCCTAGCCGGCCACTTTCCTGTGCCTAGTGCGGAGGTCATGCACAAGGTCCACGATATCTGCACTAGACCAGGCGGGCGCCCGCCTCTTGCGGACCTGGGCAGGCTCCCGGGAGCCACCAGCCTGGTCCCGGGAAGAGGGGGTGGGCTGGGGGGCATCGGGTGGCTGGTTTGTGCCGTGCCAGGTGCAGGGTCTGCTGGCTGGGTGCTGGCAGGCTTGTACCTGGCACAGGCACCGTAGCCAGCCTGTGCCCCTTTAAGGGCTCCGGGGCCGGGATGGGGACAAGAGTTTCCCTGGTGGTGCCCAGAGTGGCCACCAGGGCAAGCTGGGGAGGGCTAGCCTCCCACTAGTTCGAATTAAGGGGCTACACAGCCCTTAATTCAAACTGCTTAATTCGAACTAGGCTTAGTCCTCGTACAGTGAGGTTTACCTAGTTCGAACTAAGCACTCCGCTAGTTTGAATTAAGTTCCAACTAGCGGTTTGCATGTGTAGCGCCTGTCAAAGTTAATTCAAACTAATGGCTGTTAGTTTGAATTAACTTTGTAGTGTAGACATACCCCAAAATCTCCCGGTCGACTGGCCGGTGACCGCTGGCCTAGCAGCCCTTCAGCCACCCTGCACCTCCAGTGGGGCCAGTCCACGGCTGAGGGGCTCTGTTGTGAGCGCCCAGACCAGCGGGTGAGTCCTGCGCAGACGGGTGGCTTGCTCACGTGGCGGGAGGCACCGCACGCAGCCAGAGCCACGGCATTCCCTCCGCGTGGGCAAGGGGGCCCTGCGGGCTCCTCCATCCTGCCCTGCACTCCCAAAGAGGGACTGACGCCCCCTCCTGACACAGGCCGCGCCCCAGAGACCGATAAGCCAGCAGAGTCGGCCTCTGTGCCGAGCCTGCGGCAGGAGCTCGCTGATGGGGCGTCGTTAGGTTCCCTGAACAGCTTCCCTCGCCCCTTTCCCTCCTTGTTTCGACAGGAGCTGCTGAAGGACTGGCCCGGGGGGCTCTTCTGGGTGAGAGCTGAGGTACAGACGGACCTGGTCCCTGCGGATCAGAGCCTGTTGAGGTTTGAGGAGCTGGGTTTTCAGACTCTCCCCCCGCCAGGAGAGCGCTGGTGCGGGGACAGAAAAGCTGGCGTCTCCGGGGGGTTGCGTGTGCGGCTCCTTGCCGGCCAGCACGGCGAACGGAAGAGCTCTGTGGCCGGCTGGTGCCTTATAGAGGAGGAGCCGAGTTTTGGGCGGTGGCCTGATTGGAGCTTCTCAGCGGTACCCCCAGAAGAGCCGCAGTGTTAGTGGCGTAGGCGGGTCTGGCTCCTCGGGATCAGAAGCTCCCGCTGGTCGCGTTTTGGGACTCGGCCTTTGGTTAAAGAGCCGTTGCGACGTGTCGGCCGCGATGCGCGGGGGTGAGGACGGAAGCCCTGCCCGGTTCTGTGCTCGGAGGAAGGGTTCCCTCGGACGGGAAGCTACCCAGCGAGAGCGGGCGCTGTTGCCAGCGGCCAGAGATGCCGCAGGAGGCTTGGGGCTGAGCTTGCAGCGGCTCGTTTCCAGGGGGAGCGAGAGGGCGGGCGTGGCGGAGAAGCTGCGGGCCGAGGGAAAGGTGCTATGGAGGGGAGAGCCCGGCAGGCCGCAGAGAGAGCCCAGCGTGCCAAGTTCCCCAGGTTTAGGCTCCGGATCGACCGCTAGCCCGACAGAACGCCCTAAGCCGGCCCCAAAGGGAGAGCTCTTCTGCTCCCTGTCACTCCCAGGGAGCCCGGTGGGGGAGGGAGGGGTGTGATGCGGGGCAGCTGTCGGTGGGTAACCGGGCTTGCATGGGCTGGCCCCTGTGGAAGGTTTCTCCGCGGAGGAAAAGGGGCGTGTCTGCGCGTGAGGTTTCCGGACTGCGGAGCTGGCGCCAGCGCAGAGCCCGCCACCGGGCAGGGAGAGGTTTCTCTGGCGCAGATGGAAGGCGACGGGCCAGTCGAAGCCCGGCTAGAGGACGAGGGTCCGGTCGCTGAGGGCGCTGGCTAGCGCCGTGTGGGCCAAGGAACCCGCGTGAGATGGGAGCGCTTTGCGTCCGGGAGCGCGGCGCGGGCAGCCGTGTGTGTGGAGATGGCGGGGGAGCCGCTGGAGGCAGCGACTTCTCTGTGAAGGAAACAGGCTCAATTTCCGGGGAGCTGGGCCGAAGGAGGAACCGTGGGTGTGTGGCAGCAGCAGGCCTGCAGAGCCAGGGAACCGACCCCTTTTCAGCCAGTTCCAATTTTACAGACCGCCCCCCGAACAATATGGCCCTGTCGGCAGCCGGCACGTCCTGCCGCCCACGGGCCGAAGGGCCTGGCCGCGAGGGGCTCCGCTGCGCCGGAGGAAGAGTTCCTTCCCAGTCGGCCGGAGGTGCCTCTCGGCCCGCGACGTGCGCATAGTGCGCTGTCCCAGAGTTGGTTCTGGGTGCAGCTGGAGCCCCAGACAGGAATGGCCCTAAGAGGGTGTCTGCCGGGGAGGAGGGCGCCGTCGCTCGGTTAAATCCAGCTAGTGGCGTGTCCGAATCCCGGAGAAACTGGTAATGAGGCAGAAGAGGTTCCCTGCCCTCGGGTGTGCCGAGCCGGAGAACCTTCCCGCTGCCGGTCTGGAAAGGTGCCAGGGAAAAGCAAGTACCCGGAGCCCGCGTGGTACCCGTGAGGGGCGCTGCCTTGGAAGGGGGCCGTGTAAAACCTGCCGGCTGGCCTGGCGATGCCTCGGCGGGGCTCTGAGCGGTGCTGCTGGGGGGTCAGGGGAAGGGGGATTGCTGCTTAAAGCAGCTGTGACGGCGCGTTGGGGTTTCCCCGCCTCCTGCACCCCCGGAATGGCACGGACAGACTCCACCAGCCAGTAGAACAGAGGGAGTTTATTGCTTCTCCAGGATACAGCACAGATGTGATCTGGTTCCAGGCCAGGCCTCGGATGCCTCAGCCCCCCTTGAGATGGGGGAGCCTGGGCCCCTAAATCTCAGCCCATTTCCCTAGGCTGTCTCCTCCATGCTCCCAGACAGAAACTAACTCTCTTCCAGCCCTGCCCCCCAGCCAGGGGCGACATTCCACCTTCGTTTCTCTCCCTGGGGGGTAGCTGGTCGGACAGGTTGAGACACCCTTGCCTAGCGTTTGGGGTGGGCGGGGGAACCCGAGGGCCAGTTCGGTGCGGGGGTTTGGCTGAGGCGTTTGGGGTGGGCGGGGGGGACCCGAGGGCTGGTTCGGTTGGGGGGTTTGGCTGAGGCGTTTGGGGTGGGCGGGGGGGACCCGAGGGCCGGTTCGGTGTGGGGGTTTGGCTGAGGCGTTTGGGGTGGGGGGGGAACCCGAGGGCCGGTTCGGTTGGGGGTTTGGCTGAGGCGTTTGGGGTGGGCGGGGGGGACCCGAGGGCCGGTTCGGTGTGGGGGTTTGGCTGAGGCGTTTGGGGTGGGGGGGGGAACCCGAGGGCCGGTTCGGTGTGGGGGTTTGGCTGAGGCGTTTGGGGTGGGGGGGGAACCCGAGGGCCGGTTCAGAGCGGGGGTTTGGCTGAGGAGTTTGGGGTGGGCGGGGGAACCCGAGGGCCGGTTCGGTGCGGGGGTTTGGCTGAGGCGTTTGGGGTGGGCGGGGGAACCCGAGGGCCGGTTCAGAGCGGGGGTTTGGCTGAGGCGTTTGGGGTGGGCGGGGGAACCCGAGGGCCGGTTCGGTGCGGGGGTTTGGCTGAGGCGTTTGGGGTGGGGGGGGAACCCGAGGGCCGGTTCGGTGCGGGGGTTTGGCTGAGGCGTTTGGGGTGGGGGGGGGAACCCGAGGGCCGGTTCGGTGCGGGGGTTTGGCTGAGGCGTTTGGGGTGGGGGGGGAACCCGAGGGCCGGTTCGGTGCGGGGGTTTGGCTGAGGCGTTTGGGGTGGGGGGGGGAACCCGAGGGCCGGTTCGGTGCGGGGGTTTGGCTGAGGCGTTTGGGGTGGGCGGGGAACCCGAGGGCCGGTTCGGTGCGGGGGTTTGGCTGAGGCGTTTGGGGTGGGCGGGGAACCCGAGGGCCGGTTCGGTGCGGGGGTTTGGCTGAGGCGTTTGGGGTGGGCGGGGGAACCCGAGGGCCGGTTCGGTGTGGGGGTTTGGCTGAGGCGTTTGGGGTGGGGCGGGAACCCGAGGGCCGGTTCAGAGCGGGGGTTTGGCTGAGGCGTTTGGGGGGGGGGGGGGAACCCGAGGGCCGGTTCAGAGCGGGGGTTTGGCTGAGGCGTTTGGGGTGGGCGGGGAACCCGAGGGCCGGTTCAGAGCGGGGGTTTGGCTGAGGCGTTTGGGGTGGGGGGGGAACCCGAGGGCCGGTTCAGAGCGGGGGTTTGGCTGAGGCGTTTGGGGTGGGCGGGGAACCCGAGGGCCGGTTCTGTGCGGGGGTTTGGCTGAGGCGTTTGGCTGAGGCGTTTGGGGTGGGGGGGGAACCCGAGGGCCGGTTCAGAGCGGGGGTTTGGCTGAGGCGTTTGGGGTGGGCGGGGAATCCGAGGGCCGGTTCGGTGCGGGGTTTGGCTGAGGCGTTTGGGGTGGGCGGGGGAACCCGAGGGCCAGTTTGGTGTGGGGGTTTGGCTGAGGCGTTTGGGGTGGGCGGGGAACCCGAGGGCCGGTTCGGTGTGGGTGGGGGGACTGTGGGGGAGCCAGGCCTTGGGCCCCATCCTCACCAGCCCCGCTCTTGTAGGACTCGCTGAAGCCTGCGTTCACAGTCACCAACTTGCCGGGGACGACGTCGACCATCCAGACGGTGCCCACCACCTCCACGTCCATGCAGGTCAGCAGCGGCCCCTCCTTCCCGATCACCAACTACCTAGCGCCCGTCTCTGCCAGCGTCAGCCCCAACACCGTGACCAGCGCCAACGGGACAGTGCTCAAGACCACGGGCACCAGCGCGGTGGCCTCCGGAGGGCTCATGCAGATCCCCACCGGCTTCACCCTCATGCCAGGTCAGTGCACCCAGGGGCCGGGGCCCTGGCACCAGGCCGATGGGCGGTGGGTCAGTCGGGCGGGGCTGTCTCGCCCCCGCGGTGCCGGCTGCCTGCTATGGGTGGGGACGGCAGGGCTCGCAGATGGGCCCAGGGCCGCCCCAGGGGGAAGCTAAGCCCAAACTCCGGGCCTGGCGGAGACAGAAAGAGCTACTTTTGACACACCCTCACCCCCCCACTTTCGGCAGGTGCTCCGCTCCCCCCCGGGACCCCCACCATTCCTCTCACCCAGTTACAGTCGCACTCGCTGGCCCTCTCCAGCCAGCAGGGCCAGGCGGTCGCGGGCACAGCCGGACAGCTGCAACAGGCGCAGCAGACGGTCTTCCGCTTCCCCGCCACAGCCGGAGGGCAGATAGTCTCTCTGACAGGTCAGCGCACGCTTCTCCTCGCGGGGCGGGTGGTGCGGGGGGGGGCATGGCCCACGCCAGGCTGAGCAGGAGGCTGGTGTCAGACGTGGGACTCCGGGTGGTTCTGAGCTGGCCGGGGAAGCCGTGATCTGCACGTACCTTGCAAAAACGGCACCCGGCTCCGTGCGGCATCCTCTCGGGGCAGGGGAGGCCTTGTGCTGCGTCTCTCGGCTGCTCCCTTGCTCCTCCCCTCCCAGCGCTTCTGTGGAGAGCCAGCTCTGTGCTCCCCGCAGCCAGGCCCACAGTGCCGGCGCGCTCCCCTGGAGCCCGGAGGAGGCTGGCGCACACACTGGGCTGCAGAGGAGCGGCGGGTTATAGCCCGGGGCAGGCGGGTCCCCTCCCCCCCGTTTCCTGTTGGAGGCAGGGGCTGGCTGCAGGCAGTGGTGCCTGGGGTGGGGGGGGAATTGCTGCCACCAGTCTCCGGGGCTGCTGGGGAGCGGGAGGGCGTGACCATGCCCCAGCCCAGGCAGCAGGGCCCTCGCCACCCTGGCCTGCCGGCGCCGGGCACTGCCTGTGGGTGGCAGCGTCTGGGTGAGCACACGGCGAAGGGCCCTTCCCCTCTCTCCTCCCAGGCGGCACCGTGGCCCAGCAGGTTCCCGTGCAAACCATCCAGGTGCACCAGGCCCCACAGCAGACGTCTCCATCCAGCGACAGCGGCTCCGACCTCGTCCAGACCTCCTCCAGCGGAACAGGTACCCCGCCCCTCTGGAGGGAGTCCAGCGCCGCCCAGCTGATGAGCAGAGCCCCCGCAGCCTGGCTTTCTGCTCGCACTGGTGGTGCGCAGGCACACTGCCTCAGTGCACAGAATATTATTCCGCCCGTGGATGGGCAGGATTAAAGGGAATGCGGCCCGATCGGCCAGCGTGAGGCCTGTCGAGAAGCACGTTCCAGCTCCTCATCCCCCCTCCTCCTCTTACTGAGTTGGGGAGCTGCCGCCTCAGACCCAGGGGGCGCGTGGGCCCCAGACGTGGAGAGGGAGGGCTCCCGGGCCGGGGTAATTCTGGGAAGAAAACGGGCGGGAATTCTTACAGCTCCGAGTGCCACCAGAGAGCACGAGATGGGGTGTGAGCTGGCATGGGCCCCAGACCACCCCGTCGCTCTAGGGACCCCCGTAGGCTCTGCGTGATTGTGGCTAGTGACGTGTCCCGCTGTCAGCACTCAGCCCTCCTTGGCGTTCCTAAACCGAGTAGAGGACAGTTGCCGAACTCAGACTTGCTGCCAACACGGGGGCGTCCTTCCTCAGTCTGTGTCCTAACCCATCGAGAGGTGCTGGTCACACAACTAAAAACGGAAGGTCGCTTACGTTCCAGTGATCGTCGTCACCATACGTGTAACGTGCAAGCAGAATAAAACACACACACAGACACACACACACACACACACGATGGTTTAAAAGAGGCAGATCACAAAGCCGAAAGCAATCGTGATCCAAATCCGCCAGGAGGGAGAATTGTGTCCGGTAAGGATGAACGATCGTTGGGAGTCATTTCAGAGCACGTTACTAATGCTGCTCAACGTCCCAGTCCCCAACCAGGGCAGTGGGACGTACTGGCTCAAAAACGGAGCTACCTGAGAGGAGTATGACGGCTGCTGTCAAATCTGCGCAGGGAAGAAAGGGGCAGTTGATAGTAATGCGTCTCCATCAGAAAACGGGTGAGGAAAGCAGAGACACAGCTCGGTAGCGCAGCTGAGGGGTAAGGAGGAGTTTTTAGTCTATTAGGAACAAAAGGAATCCAACCCTGACAGCGGCTTGGTCTGTGAACAGCTCTCTCTAGCCTTGGGGGAACGGAGAGGCGAGCGTCTCGCCGGACGGTGACGGTTGCTGTCTCCCCTTCGCTGGCCTCTCTGGAGTTTCTTGCGGAGCAGCTGCTGAAGTGACACTTTTCAAACGAGCAGGTTCTGATCGCTAGCGGCCGGGGGATTTTACAGAGCTGGCCGAGAAGCACGCTGGCTCGTTAGCGCTGCGTTCCGGTCGGCCGGGGAGCCCTCGCGTGGTTCCAGACGATCGGAAGAAAGCGAACGTGGGGCCAGTTTGAGGAAGGGTAAATGGGGTGAGGCAGATAATTACAACCTGTCCGCCTGACCTCCATGGCAAGCAAGAGAGCCGAGCAGCTGATGCAGGACTCCAGAGGAGGGCAGTGAAATTAACGCAGACCTGCCTGGGTTATGCAAAGTGGAGCCTGTCAAACTAGATACTTTTTTGGTGAGATTTCCGGTTTGGTTGCTAAGGGTGACCGCGCGGCTGTACTACCGCTAGACTTGGTGCCGCATGGCACTTGGATTACGCAACCCCAGAGCACGCTACAAGGAGCACGGCGCACAGAGTGGGTTTGAAACGGGCTCGCCGACCGCTCTCAAATCGCTGCAGGGGGACTTGTCGAGCGGGGCTGTTCCCAGTGGGTCCCACAGGGCCTGGCTCTCAGCCCGGTGCTGTTTAACCTCAGCGTGATCGGCTCGAGGAGGAGGCTAAGGGGGACTGGGTCACCGCCGATGAGGACCCCCACCCCCCTAGGGCGCTGGTATTTCACGATGGGCTGTCAGCGTAGCAGAGGAAGGGCCGACGCGACCCCGGGCCGGCACTTGGGGCCAGACGCGTTCAGCCTGGAACGGAGGCTGCACGTTTAACGGGAGGAACTCACTTGGGAACCGCTCGGACTCTCCATCCCGGGCGGCTCTTGGCTCCAGTCGGGCTGTTTCTCTGAAGGCTCCGGGAATGCGTGGGGGCAGGCCTGTGTCCTCCACGCTCAGTGGGCCCTGCTGGGTTCCCAAACCCGCAAGCGCTGGGCTCCGGTGGCACCCAGCAGAAATCCCGGCCTGGGCCCGCCCAGCTGGGAGCAGCACGTGAGCTCCTGTCGGGGTTTGGCGGCTGGGCGGGGCTCCTCATGTGGGTGCAGTGGCTGCTGCAGGGGGCCGGGCCGGTGTAGGGCTTGTCCTGCAGTGACAGTGCCGTGGCGGGGGCCCCGGCAGAGCCGTACGGGGGGTGGCTCCCCTGACCAGCGCTTGCGGTGTTTCCCTGCCAGTGACGCTGCCAGCCACCATCATGACTTCGTCGGTGCCGACCACCGTGGGAGGCCACATGATGTACCCCAGCCCGCACGCCGTGATGTACGCGCCCACCTCGGGCCTGACGGACGGGGGGCTGGCCGTCCTCAACGCCTTCTCCCAGGCGCCCTCGGCAATGCAGGTCTCCCACGGGCAGGTCCAGGATCAGGGTAAGAGGCTTTCCCCTGCGCGTCCCCCCGCCCCAGGCATCCAGCCCCCGCCCGGGGGGCCCGGAGGGGCCTCCGGAGAGCCGCTCGGGACTGGGCTCTCCATTCTGGGGGAGAGGGACTGAAAAAGCCGGGCCATGAAGACGTGTCTGAGGGCCTGGCCCCTCGCTCCGGGCGGGCCTTGTCTGGATTGGCAGGGCTGGGGCCAACCCCAAAGGTGCCCTGCCTTGTATCGCCCCGTTCGGAACGGCCACGCTCCCTCGTGGCCTCAGCCAGCGTGGCCCCCGCCTCCATCGCCCTGCCGGGAGCCAGCCGCGGCCTTGGCCATTGCGGAGGGGGGAGGGGAGGAGCCGTCTTGCACGAGGGCAGCTGTCGCTGGGGGCTCCGCCTCGGGTCCGGGAGAAGCATTCAGGCAGGAACTGGCCCCCCCCGAGGGGTGTTGTCAGACCCCACCCCCGCACCGGGCTGGGCAGGAGGGAAGAGAATTGGGGGGGCACGGGGCATGGCTGCGCTGTGTTGCCGTGGTGAGCCGGGCCGTGCCTGGTGGCTGCTGGCTCCGGAGCCGGAGGGGCGGCGCAGCCGCTGGCGTTGGTGTGGCCGGCGGCACCGGGACGGGCGACCTAACCTGGGCTCTTTGTGTGGCAGGTGCAGTGCCCCAGGTGTTCCTGACGGCCCCGTCGGGCACCGTTCAGATCCCGGTCTCGGCCGTCCAGCTTCACCAGGTAGGGCGGGTCCCTCGCCCGCGTCCAGCCTCTCGCTCAGCCGCTTGGCCTCTCCCCGCTGGCGCCCTCGCCCCGCAGGCAGGCAGTGTGGGGCGGACGGCCTGTCGCTGCCCCCTGCTCCCGGCCAGCTTCCTCATCGGCCCTCGCCGCAGGCCGTGCCGGGGTCCCTGGGAACCAGGGGTGGCTGCCCGGCCCTGGCCTGCCGGCGGGAGGCACAGTGAGTTGGGGAGTCCTGACCCGCTCTGCAGCGCCCCCGGCCTGTGGGGGAGAGGGCAGCAGCCCAGGTGCAGAGGAGCTGAACTCGGACTCAGGTTGCTTGTGGGAGCACAGGTGACAGCTGCTCCTTCCCCCTCCAGCCAGAGTTCCTCTCCCAGCCGAGATGCGCTGCTCTGCGGCCTGGGGACAACCGGGGGAGCGGGCAGGCTGGCTCTGTGCCCGGGGGCCCATGCAACGGGCAGGCTGGCTCATGGGTGGCTCCGGGGCCCGTGGAGCGGGCAGGCTGGCTCTGTGCCCGGGGGCCCGTGGAGCGGGCAGGCTGGCTCTGTGCCTGGGGGCCCGTGGAGCGGGCAGGCTGGCTCTGTGCCCGGGGGCCCGTGGAGCGGGCAGGCTGGCTCGTGGGTGGCTCCGGGGCCCGTGGAGCGGGCAGGCTGGCTCGTGGGTGGCTCCGGGGCCCGTGGAGCGGGCAGGCTGGCTCGTGGGTGGCTCCGGGGCCCGTGGAGCGGGCAGGCTGGCTCGTGGGTGGCTCCGGGGGCCCGTGGAGCGGGCAGGCTGGCTCTGTGCCCGGGGGCCCGTGCAGCGGGCAGGCTGGCTCGTGGGTGGCTCCGGGGCCCGTGGAGCGGGCAGGCTGGCTCGTGGGTGGCTCCGGGGCCCGTGGAGCGGGCAGGCTGGCTCGTGGGTGGCTCCGGGGCCCGTGGAGCGGGCAGGCTGGCTCTGTGCCCGGGGGCCCTGGCTGTCTCGTGGGGCAGGGCGTGTGGTGCTCCCGGCGCTCTCTCCTCCCCCCCCCAGATGGCCGTCATCGGCCAGCAGTCCGGCAGCGGCAGCAACCTGACGGAGCTGCAGGTGGTGAACCTGGAGACGTCCCACGGCGGCAAGAGCGACTGAGCGGCCCTGTGGTGCCCCGGCCGTGGAGCTGCGGCGCGTCTCGCCGGCGCCGGGCTCAGCAGCGCTTCCCTCTCGGACAGACTGCCTCACTTATTTATTGTTGCCTTTTCACCTTTCCTGCACGCGCACGCGGGGCGGGGCGGGGCTGCGTTTCCTCTGCTTCCCGCACTCCAGCCAAAGAAACGCGGCTCGCCCCGCCGCGCCAATAAACAGCCCTCGCTCCCCGGCCCGCGTCTCCAGGAGCATTCGCGCCGAGCGGGCCAGCGGCAGGCCAGGGGAGCCGGCTCTTTCCAGGTCCAGCTCCCCCGGGACGGGGCGGCTTCAGGCAACGTGCCTTCAGCAGTCAGCATGGCCCGGCAGCCGGCCGGCCACTCCCAGGCCGGGAGAGATGTCGGGACATCAGCATCTTCCCTGCTGCGCTCCTGCTGGCCGGGCGGGCCAGGACCGGCTCCTGCCCAGGTGGCAGTACGGGGGCTAGGCCCCAGGGCTCAGCCTGCGTGGGGAAAGCAGCCCCCGCAGGGCTGGGCCGAGAGGCTGCCGTTGGCCTAGCACAGCGAGGTCACAGCAGTGAGACCCGGCTCGCTCGCTGCAGCCTGCTGGAGCTGGCTGGGTCTCTGGGCCTGGCGGCTGCCCCGGGGGGCCGCGACGCTGTCCCAGCGCCCTCTGCAAGCAGTGTGGCGGGCAGGGCCCGGGGGGGTGGCACCGAGCGGGAAGCAAACCGTGGCTTGCGCTTCCTGTGCTCAATGTCTCATGTTCTGCCCGGCTGTGGGTGCACGCCAGCCGCCCCGGAGCAAGGTAACCCGGCCGTGGGGCCCTGCCCTTCCCAGAAAGCCCTGCACCTGCCGGCCTGCGTGCTGCGGGCGTAAATCCTCTCTCCCATAGGACTCTCCGCCGGGGCTGCCCTGGGCCCTAGTTTGGGGTGGGGAGCTGGGGAGACGCAGGTGCGTGGTGGCAGCATAGCTCTCCCGCCGGGGGCGCCGGCTGGCCCCCGCCATGCTTCGAGCTTTCCAAAGTACCTTTCAACAGGCGCTGGGCAGACCAGCTGCACCGCTCAAGGGAAAACCCGCAGGGCCCCGGAGCTGCCTGACCAGGGAGGCGGGCGGGGGCCCTCCAGCAGCGAGATGCAACAGGCGGGGGGGGGGGGGGCTCCGCTCGACAGGGGGGCCCGGCCTTCCTGGGGAGAGGACGTGGGTTGCAGTGAGCGGCTCTTTGGAGAGAGGCGGCTGCTGACTCCTTCGGGAAGGCAGCAGCTACTGTAACTTTTTTAAATTAATGACAAGAAGCCTTGAAAAAAAAAAAAGACTTTATTTTTCTAAGTGTTAAACTCAGTATTTATGTAATTCTCAAAGGAATTAAAGTCCGGCTCCTGTACAGTTTTCATGGGGTTTGTACCGCGGGGGTGGGGACAGGAAGGGGCCTTGCTTTTTAATTTGTATTGTAACTTTGGACATGGTTCCTCCAGCATTAGCGTTTAAGCTGCCCCCCCCCCACACGCTCTCATGCCCACAGGCACTAGGAATGGGGTGGGGACCAGCTCTGCTCTTCCTGCTGATGCTGAGCGCCCCTGCGCCCCGCCAGTCTGGCCACGCGCTGCACTATCGCGCCTCCGGCCCCCGAGCAGGGAGGGGCTGCCCACTGGCTCCTGCTGGCCAGGGGTCTGTCCCCCACCCCCTCCTGGCCGCTCGCCCCAGGCCACCTGCGGGGCGAGGCCCTGGCCTGGTGCCTGCTGAGGTGCCCGGCGCTGCAGGGCTGGAATGGGGTGGCGCCCTCCAAGGCGAGAAGGGGGCAGGGCCGGCCCTAAGGGGCGTCTGCCCCCTAAAGCTGCCCCAGCCTGGGAAACGTGCCTCCAGCGCTGGGGGGAGCAGTTTCAAATGTCCCTGTGAAGCCTGAATTCTCCCCGCGCTGGGCTGGGGGCCTGCGCCCAGCCCCCAAGATTCAGGCTGCTGCCCCCTCCCCCTCCAGGGCGCCTGGCCCTGCTTGCCCACAGGCCCCCCTCCCCCTGCAGCACTGGCAGCCGTGGCTCGTGCTCCCGCTTTGAGGAGCGACTCCTTGGGAGGGGCCCTCGCCAGCCTTCTCCTTGCGCCCTGCCCTGGGGAACTGGCAGGTCTCAGGCGTGTGGACATGCTAGGACCAGTCTCCTCTAGGCAGGGCTGGGGATCCCCGGAGTGTTTCCAAGTCAGGCTCTCTGCCCCCCTCCCCACGCGCAGCTCCCGGCTCCAAGCAGTTGTAGGGCTGCTAAGAGGTGATGGGGGGAGGCTGCAGAGAGTCCAGTCGTGGCTTGGGATGAGCCACGGTCTCCCGGTGGAACAGGGCACCCCCCCACATCTTTTGTTAACCAGGAGCCAGAGCAAGGAGGGGCTGGCGCTCTTGTCTTGCCCTGCTTTTCTGGGGGCTGGCGCTGGGAAACTGAGCCCGGGGCTGAGTGGATTAAGGCCCCTGTGGGACAGCAGCACTCCCCCCTCCCCGCCACAGGCGCTGCAGGTTAAACGCTAATGCTGCGTTTTATTTAAAGTGCGGACTTGTCGGAACACGTGTGTATCAGGGATGAAATGGCATTTCTTGTGTGGTGACCCTTTTAGTTCCTTTTCTTGATTGTTTTGGGGTTTGTGTGCGCGAGCGTGTGCGTGGCTGCGTGTGTGCGCGTCCGTGTGTGTGGTGGGGTCGGGGTTTTTTTTAATGTTTCCAGGGTTGTGTTTCTGGAAGGATGTGGAAGTAATCACAGTACTATGTACAGAGCTTTCTTTTGTATTAAAAATACTCTTTCAATAAATGTATCATTTGTGCACAGATCCGGCGCCCGCGAGTCTGCTTCTAAGCGCAGGGTGCTGAACGGTGAATTGGGGAGCGTGGGCGGGGCGGGGGGGGCCTCGCTCCCACTTGGAACTGCCGCCACGAAGCAAACTGGCTATCCCGGCCCGTGGCAAAGGCTGGTTTGCTTAACCCAGCCCCACGCCCGCCCGCCAGCCAACTGCAGATGAAATGCCAAAGCACTTCAGGTGGCCCCTGAGGAGTGGACGCTTGGGAGACAAAGGTTTAGGGTTGATGGAGCAGATCTTCAAATCGCTGGCCATGTGCAAGTGAAGGTGCCGTTATGTGCATGCGCTGGACTGGAGCTCTTCCCTTTCGCCGGGTGGAGCAGCTTGCAAGCGGATGTTGGCATGCTCCAGGGAGGAATGCAATGGGGCGCTAGGTGGGATGGATGCCAGCTAGAGTCCTGAAGAGCCCCAAGAAGAGAAGCGTCCAAGAGGCACGTGACTGGTCACGGATCAGATGAAAACCAGGAAAGGGGGTGCAAATCACAGGCTAACAGAATTGCAGAGTAAAGAGCAAGCCACCAGTGCTGGAGAAGTTCAGGAAGACGAAGACCAAGTGCAGGTGCTGAGATTTAGACACCTCTCTGGAGATTTTGGGGAGCGAGCCAGGGCCGCATTATGACTTCCGTGGGCCCTAGGCACTTTTGCCTTCGTGGGCCCCTTCCTCCATTAAAAAAATATTAAAAATTATTTTTGATAAATTTAAATACTTCAATATTTTTTTTTTTCTGTTTTAGGCCAAATGTAATCGATTCTCGTGGGCCCTAAAAGTTTCATTTTATTCTGATGTGAGAAAAAAAGGAAAACATTTTCTTCGACCCTAAAAGTTCATTTTTTTTCTTCTGATTTTAAAAGAAATTAAAACAGTTTTGTGGGCCCCTAAAATATCGTGGGCCCTAGGCGCTGTGCCTACTGGATAAGTCTGCCCTGGAGAGAGCCCCTCTGATAGAGACGGCATGGGCTTGGACCATGTGTGAGGAGGAGGAGGAAGGCACTGGCCAGCCCTCTGGGGGGCAGTGGGGTAGGTGGAGAGACCCGCCAGGTTAAGGGTAGGTGTGTGAGGAGGAGGAGGAAGGCACTGGCCAGCCCTCTGGGGGGCAGTGGGGTAGGTGGAGAGACCCGCCAGGTTAAGGGTAGGTGTGTCAGGAGGAGGAGGAGCTGGACAGGCCAGGTAGAGGACTGGAAGTGGAGACTAGGCCAGTACTCTGTTTCAGTTCTTGCTGAGAGCCTCCTGAAGCGAAAGGTCTCCCCAGTGCCCACGGCTGAGTACAGGGCTTTCAGAAACTCTTCAACTTTACCCCCGTTCCTACTTACTAACGTCACGCTGCCCGGCCTCAGGAAACAGCGCCTTGGCTCCGCCCTGCCATCCAAGCAGCTGAGATGTTGGGGTGCACAAAGGGGGTGCAGGGTGGGGGATGACTTCCAGAAATAAGGATTTTGTTAATACATTTTCAATTCCAGGAGGAGGGAAGTTGAACGTCCACATTTTAGGTAGGTGGATTCTTTGGGAGAGCTGAAACTTGCCTTCTCAACCAGCCCAGAACCGAGCATAGCAACTCAAGAGAAACACTCCTTTTAGAGGTAATGACTTTGGGGTGAACTAATGTCCCTGTCCGTCTAGCATGGGGTGGAAAATCGGTTTAGCAAAAATTACGGTGCCACTGTGGCCGGGGGCGATTTCAAAACTCAGTTCCATTCAATCTTTTAACTCCATGTAAACTCCCAGGACCAACTTTTTCCCCCCCCCCCATAAAGAACAATAATAGAGGATAAGGAACCTGCACTATTGTAATGCAAACCAGGCCCTGCTCCAGCAGCCGGGTGACAGGAGGTTCTTGGCTCATATGCAGGGTAGCACTGTGGAGGTCCCATCTTAACCCTGGAAACTCCCAGCAATCCCTAGTATTTGGAATGATTTGGAGTGCCTAAACT
Source organism: Pelodiscus sinensis (assembly GCF_052426305.1). Classification (NCBI taxonomy): domain Eukaryota; kingdom Metazoa; phylum Chordata; order Testudines; family Trionychidae; genus Pelodiscus; species Pelodiscus sinensis. The sequence continues at coordinate 199,664,062 of NC_143054.1, read as the reverse complement.
ATAACTGGATCCGCTAGATGCCAGCCAGCTGCCCACGGTTAACACAGGGCACCAGTGAAGGGAGGAGGGAATACAAACATTAAGGCATGAAATGCGGGGGGGGGGGGGGGGGGTTATAAAAAAGGGTAACTGAGGCAGCCAGAATTGCCACCCAGGACGAGGCTTAGTGCAGACACGGCTGAGGGATTCTTTGCGAGCAGCGTTGGGGGAGCCGGCCCGTCCCAGGCTGTTAGAGACACGGGACAGGTAAAGAAATACTGTACATGTCACTGGACCATTTTCTGCGGAGGAGAGAGAAGCTTCCCTGCCGCCTGGATTCTATGAAATACCCCAAGGGTGGATGACTAGTAGTTGGGGGGAGGCTGTACAGGACATTGGGGGCACATGGGTCAGTTGAGGGGCTGCATGAGAAAGAGGTGCACAGGCCACGGGGGGTGCACAGGACACGGGGGGGGTGCACGGGAAGGGGGGTGCACGGGAAGGGGGGTGCACGGGAAGGGGGGTGCACAGGACAGGGGGGTGCACGGGAAGGGGGTTGCACAGGACACAGGGGGGTGCACGGGAAGGGGGGTGCACAGGACACAGGGGGGTGCATGGGAAGGGGGTGCACGGGAAGGGGGGTGCACAGGACACAGGGGGTGCACGGGAAGGGGGGTGCACGGGACACAGGGGGTGCACGGGAAGGGGGGTGCACAGGACACAGGGGGTGCACGGGAAGGGGGGTGCACAGGACACAGGGGGTGCACGGGAAGGGGGTGCAAGGGAAGGGGGGTGCACAGGACACAGGGGGTGCACGGGAAGGGGGGTGCACGGGACACAGGGGGTGCACGGGAAGGGGGGTGCACAGGACACAGGGGGGTGCACGGGAAGGGGGGTGCACAGGACACAGGGGGTGCACGGGAAGGGGGTGCAAGGGAAGGGGGGTGCACAGGACACAGGGGGTGCACGGGAAGGGGGGTGCACGGGACACAGGGGGTGCACGGGAAGGGGGGTGCACAGGACATGGGGTGCACAGGACACGGGGGGGTGCACGGGAAGGGGGGGCACAGGACACGGGGTGCAAGGGAAGGGGGTGCACGGGAAGGGGGGTGCACGGGAAGGGGGGTGCACAGGCCACGGGGTGCAAGGGAAGGGGGGTGCACGGGAAGGGGGGTGCACAGGCCACGGGGTGCAAGGGAAGGGGGGTGCAAGGGAAGGGGGGTGCACAGGCCATGGGGTGCACGGGAAGGGGGGGCACAGGACACGGGGGCTGCACGGGACGTTGGGGGCCGCGCAGTGGGGAAGGGAAAGGTCTCCCCACAGCCCATCAGCCGGGGTCGGTCCCGCCCTCCCCTCACGCGCCCGAGCTGTGCCCAGGGCGAAGCCAGCAGGCGGCGCGTGCGCATCGGCGCTGGCCCTGGCCGCGACCCGTAGGCTGGGCGCTAGGCGCGCGCGCATGCGCCGCAGTACCCGGAAGCGGAGCGCGGCCGAGGCGAGGGCTGCAGCGCGGCGCTGACTGGGCAGGTGCCGGGCTCGCGGCGGCGGCGGGACGCGCCCCTCCCCCTCCCCCTCCCCCCGCGGCCGCGCGCTCTGGCCTGTCGGGGCCGAGGCCTGGTCCCGCGCCCACGGGCCTCGCGCGGCGCCTGGCTCCGGCCCGGGCCGTTGGGGGGCGGGGCCGAGTTGTCCCGTGGGGGGGGGGCTGGTGCCCCCGGGGCGTGTCCCGGGACCCTCGCGCGGGGGGGGCTCGTCGGGACTGGAGCAGCGGGGGGAGGGGATCGAGCGGGGCCGGAGGGGGGAGGGGATCGAGCGGGGCCGGGGGGCCGGAGGGGGGAGGGGATCGAGCGAGGCCGGGGCCGGAGGGGGGAGGGATCGAGCGGGGCCGAGGGGGGAGGGGGGAGGGGATCGAGCGGGGCCGGAGGGGGGAGGGGATCGAGCGAGGCCGGGGCCGGAGGGGGGAGGGATCGAGCGGGGCCGGAGGGGGGAGGGGGGAGGGGATCGAGCGGGGCCGGAGGGGGGAGGGGGGAGGGGATCGAGCGGGGCCGGAGGGGGGAGGGGATCGAGCGGGGCCGGAGGGGGGAGGGGGGAGGGGGGAGGGGATCGAGCGGGGCCGGGGATTCTTGAAAGAGCGGGGGGGGGGCCGTGTCCCGCCCCAGGCGTCCTGCTGCTCCCCAGCTGCATTGTCCTCGGGGTCCAAGCGCTCTTCCCGTAAGAGCCGCCCTGCCTTTGGAGCCAATGTGAAGGCGGGTAACCGGTGCTCTGAATCCACAGACAGCCTGAGGAGCACGAACCGCTCCCTTCCTGTCACTCAGACGTTCAGGTGAAACCTCATGGCGGTGACTGTGTTGCTGCCGAGAACTGTAACAAATTTCAGCCGTGGAGCATATTGCACAATCCTAAATGTCTAGGTGCCTAGAGCTCCAGCTGTCCCGTAACTGGCTGCCCAAACCTCCAGCTCTGCCCGGCCGCTTCCGTGAGGCAGTTCTCCATTGCCAGCCCAAGCCGGGCGGCAGAGTAGAAACGCTGGAAAGCTGGGGACAGCGGAGTGAGTGGGTTACCCCATCAGAACACATGGCACAGGCGCCGTTTTGTTGAGTTTCTAGGCTGTGTAAGCTGTTAGCAGCTCTGCTTTGTTCCAGGTTCGTACAGTACATGTCATAAGGGGGTTCTGGCTGCTACCAGCAGTAACGTGAGACGTTTCACTTCCGAGGAAGTGCCGTGGCACGCTGCGGAATCTGGGAACTAGGCTACAGTATTTAGGTCTGGACGCCCTGTGTCGAAAGAGAAGTGGTGTTTCAGTATAGCCAGCCCTCCTTTGCAGGCAGCCGTCTCCCTCTAGCTGGAAAAAGAATGATCGTTTCCTTGTGTGATGTCTGCTTTTTGACAGTGACTCAGAGATCCAACGGAAGCTGCACAGTTTCTCCTTATTACCAGCTCCCGTGGCCATGTGGCTAAATGATTCAGGATCTACTTGGTTCTTCCCCCTGTCTGCCACGTGGGCTCCGTTAGCCTCTCAAACCCAGCATGGCAAATAGCACAGAGATTTGGTGTTTTCCGTGCAGCCTGGTCACCAGGATGGACTCCCATCTCTGAGAACAGTGGCCTGGCACCTCTGTTCATACTGATCCAGGCTAGTCGCTGTTCCCCAGGCTGCAGGCCAGAGTGGAGCCTGAAATGCAGAAATGGCAGCAGAAACACGGCTGTGGTACTTGCATCCGTGTGTGGTGACACTTCCTCTGTCTGGCTCTGGTGAACCTCCCTGTCCATTCCCAGGGAAGCTCAGACCGTTCGCGTGCAGGTTAGGGGATGGCCGGAGCAGTGGGAATCCGTCTGTACAGTGTGATGAATGTATCACAGGTTTACTGGCCCGAGGCAATTCTGGGGGAAGGACGGTGGCTGTTGAGCTGTCTGTGGTACAGACACACGCTGAGTGGGAGTCTCTGCCCTGAAGAACTTAGTCCAAACACACAAGACAGGTCAAGAGTGGGAGAGGAAACAGAGGGGAAGCGATTGGCCTAAGGTCTCGCAGCTGGTGGGTGACAGGGCTGGGGGCAGGACCTGGGTCTCAGACCAGTGCCCTGCCCGTTGAATTGTGCTGTTTCCGTTGGCTGGACTCCTGGGGCTTTTCCATCCGTTGGGTGGCTTGGCCATGATCTGGCACCCTCTGGCTCCCAGTAACCCGGGGCTGGGCTCCAGGTTTATAAGGAGGTATGGGTCGGTGCGTAGGGCGAGAGCAGCTCACCTGCTGATGGGGACGTTCCCTCGAGGGCACTGACGGGGGGGCAGGAGGCCCAGGGGACAGCTTTCCATCCAGCCCCCTCTCCTCCCAACGGGGTCCCAGCGGCTCTCGACCGGGCTCCCTGGGTGGATCGTAACCTGCTCCCGCCTCTCTCTCTGCGCAGACGTTCCCCGTCATGGTGGGCGAGAGGAGGAACGGAAACCTGCTGGTGCACCTGGGGCCCACGCTGCAGGCCTACCCGGAGGAGCTGATCCGGCAGCGCCGGGGCCCCGATGGCCACACGGAGTACCTGATTCGCTGGAGCATCCTCAGCCTGGAGGAGGGCCCGGGGAGCAGCACCAATGCCTCTTCGGCGGAGAGCAAGGCGGAGAGCATCCTGATGTGGATGTCGGCGGAGGAGGTTTACGCCAACTGCCCGACGCTGCTGGGCAAGAGGAAGCCGGAGGGGCAGCGGGTGAAGGAGGAGAAGGCCCCCAGCGCGTTCCCCCCGGACGTGGAGCTGGACGAGGCCTCGCTGCTGGAGATGAAGGCCGACGTCCGGAACCTGGTGCAGCGGGCCGGCCGGCAGATGGCCGGGCCCACGGGGCCGGAGTCCTCCGTCCTCAACACCATCCACGTGCTGAGCGCCTACGCCAGCATCGGCTCGCTCACGGGCGTCTTCAAGGAGACCGGGGCCCTGGACCTGCTGATGAGGATGCTGTGTAACGAGGAGAAGCAAATCCGCCGCAGCGCCGGCAAGATGCTGAGGGCCCTGGCTTCCCACGACGCAGGTGAGGTCTCCTGGTGGGGAGCCCCCGCGAGGGGCGGGGCTGGGCCGAGGCTGCTGGACATGGCGGGCGGGGGGCCGGGTGGGGCTCTGGGAAGGGAAGACGTTTACGTAGGGCCCTTTCCCGACCGCCAAGGGATTCAGAGCTGGGGTCACGTCCCTTTGAGCATGGGACTGGCTTCTGCTGCCCAAGGGAACGCGGCAGCCACCAGCACCCTGAGCCCCCCTCAAACAGGGACTGGCCCTGGGCAGAGCCGGGCAGAGCGCCGGCACCATGCCTGCTGCTACGCGGGTGTGCCTGTCCCGTTTCCCCTTCCCAGGGAGCCGGCAGGTGGGTGGGACCGGCTGGTATGGCAGGGAGCTGTGCTGCCGGGCATGCTGGTAGAGCGGCTCGCCACCGCGGGTGCACCCCCCCCAGACCGGAGGTGTGGCCTGCAATTGGATTTCCCCAGCCCAGGGACACGTGTGGACTCGTGATGCTCTAGAGCAGACTTGCCTTGGAGTCAGACGGCCCCCTTGGGCTCTAGGCACCGCGCCACCAGGAGACTCGACCGAGGAACCGTCACTTCCCGTGGAAACCCACAATAATGTTCAGGCTCCGCCCAGTCCCACCGCACCGGTCACTTCCCCCGGCCAGTCGGACTCGGTGTCCGCCCACGACGAGGCCTGTAGCCCTCCCTTCGGGCTGTCCCAGGCTGAGCAGCGCGGGGGTCTCTTGCTCGTGGGCAGGAATCTTTGCCCCCTGAGTCCAGGCAGCCCAAAGGTCCCAGATTTTCCTTCTCAGGGGTTTCTGTCCCCCTGTACCCAGAGTCCAGGTGGGCGGGACGAGCTGCTGCAGGTCTCCCCTTCAGGAGGGAGTGAGCGCGCAGGCAGCAAGGCCTCTGGCCTCGGAAGCTGCGTCCTGTCCCGGTCCGCCGGGGGCGGTGTCTGCGCGCCGGCGGCAGGAATGCTCCCTTTCCCGAGGGCGAGTGGCGGGGGCGGCGCTCGGCAGGCAGACGCGCTGCGGGGGGGGCCGCGGGCTCCAGAGGCCGGGTCGGTGCGAGCGGCACTCGGCAGGGCTCAAACGGCCTCGGCAGCAAACCCCTCGCACAGCTGGGATCTGGGTCTTACCGGCGCTGACCCGCAGGCGAGCCGGGCCCGACTGGCCCGTGTCCAGGGAGCCCGGGGCCTCGGCGTGAGCTGGCACCCGGCCTGCCAGCCTCCCCCTCCCGGACAGCCCAGGGCAGCCTGTGTGGCTGGGACGGCTCGGGCGGGGGGAGAGGGCAGCTGGTACTTGGGCCTGTCCGTGTGGACCCAGGCGCCTCCTTGGTTTGGGCAGCAGCCCCCGGCTGCCCCGGGGTGCCTGCCTCGTCTCCTGGGCAGCGGGAGCCCTGGGGCAAGGGCTGAGCAGGGTCCCTGCAGGCTGGGTGCCCCGAGAGGCTTGTGGGATCCCAGCCCTCCAGGCGAGTCCGGGGGGGGCCGAGAAGGCTGCGGCGGGGCGGGCGCAGGGAGGCATTCAGTCCGTGTGTGTCGGCTGCAGGGAGCCGGGCCTACGTTCTCCTGTCCCTGAGCCAGCAGGACGGCATCGAGCACCACATGGACTTCGACAGCCGCTACACCCTGCTGGAGCTGTTTGCAGAGACCACGTCCTCCGACGAGCACTGCATGTCCTTCGAGGGGATCCACCTGCCCCAGGTGCCGCGGGCGGCTAGCCGGGGGAGGGGCGCAGCCGGGTCCGGGGGGCTGTCTGGGGTGGCGGGCGGGAGCCCAGAGGCCCGTTGGGGATGGGGGAGGGGAGGGAAGGGGGGGAGGATGCCGGAGGCCCATTGGGGCTGGGGGAGGGGAGGGGAGGATGCCGGAGGCCCGTGGGGCTGGGGGAGGGGAGGGGAGGATGCCGGAGGCCCGTGGGGCTGGGGGAGGGGAGGGGAGGATGCCGGAGGCCCGTTGGGGATGGGGGAGGGGAGGATGCCGGAGGCCCGTTGGGGATGGGGGAGGGGAGGGGAGGATGCCGGAGGCCCATTGGGGATGGGGGAGGGGAGGATGCCGGAGGCCCGTGGGGATGGGGGAGGGGAGGGAAGGGGGGGAGGATGCCGGAGGCCCGTGGGGCTGGGGGAGGGGAGGGGAGGATGCCGGAGGCCCGTGGGGCTGGCCGGACTCTGACGCCGCGCCCGTTGCAGATCCCCGGGAAGCTGCTGTTCTCCCTGGTGAAGCGCTACCTGTGCGTCACCTCCCTGGTGGACAAGCTGAGCAGCAGCCCGGAGCTGGGCGGGGAGCGGCCGGACGGCGCGGCGCCCGGCACCCACGTGGGGGAGAGGAGCCGTGTGCAGCGGGAGTTCGAGTTCAGCATGGCCATGGCCAATCTCATCTCCGAGCTGGTGCGGGTGATGGGCTGGGACCGCAGCCAGAGGCTGGAGCTGCTGGCCCTGCCGGCGGGGCGGCCCCGGGTCGTCCGCTCCATCTTCCAGCCCAAGGCGCCCGCCTGCGCCGCCGTCCAGGTGCCTCTGGTGACGCCGAGGCCCTCGCCACGCAAAAAGCAGGGGGCCGGGTTCCTGACTTTGTCAGACTTCTCCAACCGCAACAGCTACGTGGAGTACGTGCAGGAGAGCCTGAAGCCGGGCATGGCGGTGCGCATGCTGGAGGACTACGAGGAGGTCAGCGCGGGCGACGAGGGCGAGTTCCGGCAGAGCAACAACGGGATGCCCCCTGTGCAGGCGAGTGCCGGAGGGATGGGGGGGGGACACATGGCAGCTGGGGTCACCCCCCGCCTGTCCTGGCCAACCAGCCCTGTGTGCGAGAGTTCTGGCCCCGCGTGTGTTTGGCTTGGACTCCATAAACAGGCTTTGCCCCTCCCCCGGCCGGGGTGCGTGCCGCCTGCGCCCCCACCTCTCCCACGGAGGCGATGGGGCCGCAGGAGAGCGCTCCCTTTGCAGACGCCTGCGCAGAGCGGCGGGGATTGCTGTGCCAGCTCAGAGCTGCAGGCGGCCCCCGGTCTGGCTTGGCCGCCGCGCCAGATCCCAGTCCCACGCCCTCATGTGCTCTTGCTGCCATTGGCCCCTGCCCCTGGCACGTGTGCCGGGCCCGCCGGGTGGCGGTGGGGTCCCTGGGTACTCGTCCACACAGGGACCTGTGACCATGCAGGGGGGTTCCTCCAGGGCTGCGCTCGGCTGGGCCTGCCACCCCTCTGCTTTGGGCAGGCTCGGCCCCTCCTGCTCCTTGTCTTCAGGCAGGCTGGGGTCCAAAGGGAGGACTCGGTTCCTTCCGCTTGTGTGGCCTGCTGTTGATACCGCCCCAGCCGAGCCAGGGTGCGGCAACTCCGGCCACAGCCCGCCAGAGTCGGGACGTTCCAAAGCGGTTATTTTAATAATGGGGTAGCGCAGTTCCACGATCAGCCGATGCCCCCGGGGCAGGCCAGCAGCCCCTGCATGCCCAGGGAGCCCCCTCCCCCCAAAATACAGAGGCAGCAGCGTGGGGTGGCAGGCGACTCTCCTGCCTGCTCTCCGTGGAAACCCGGCCCAGCGGGCTGGGACTGAGGCAGCCTGCCGGTCTGAGTTGGAAAGGAAGGGCACGTGGGGAGGGGTGTAGCGGCTAAGCGGGACCGCTAAGCAGTCGCTTATTGACTGACCGGTTAGCCGGCGAGCTGTGGGCGTCCCTGCTCCAGCGACCCCGGAGCGGTGGGTCCCAGGGATGAGGGGGTGGGCTCGCTCCTCTAGAGCCACGACTGGACCGAGGCATTCCCAGGCCGTAGGCACGTGCTGGAAGCGGAGGCAGTAGAGGCAGACGCGCCTCCCTCTGCACTGTGGCCCTCCCCTCCCCTCCCAGCTGGGTAGCGAGGAGCCCCCTGGACAGGGGCTGCTGCCACCCCGCACTGCTGCCTCTGTATGAGAGGCTGCCATGCAGGGTAGGGGAGCAGGCGGGAGCCGTTGCTCGCAGGAAGCCACCTCAGCCCATGGGGGCTTGGGACCATCCACGCCATCCTTCTCCCGGCCGGCCCCTAGGCACCCCTCCCTTTTCCATTCGCTAGCGCAGTGCGCTCTGCCGTGTGCGCTGACTGCCCGCGGGATCACTGCTCGGCTCCCCATCGGCGCGTTTGGCCATCTCGTACCTCTCAGCGCTGGCATGCCGTGTGGAGCCCGGGCTCCATGCGATGCTGCCAGTTTGAAATGCCCTGCGGAGCCCGGGATCAGCTGGGGACTCTCCAGCTGATCCCAGGCTCCACCCTGCATTTCAAACCGGCAGCGCCGTGGGGCGTGCCCAGCTGACCCTGGACTCCAAGCAGCACTGCCACTTGGAAATGCCACACGGAGTCTGACGCCGGGCTCCCCACGGCATTCAAAGCGGCAGCACCGCACGAAGTAGCACGAGTGAATGTCTTGGGTGGTGTCACGGCCATGGGGTGGCTGTTGCTTTGGGCATTGCGATCCGTCTCCCCACCCAGGCACGAGTGACGCTCGCACAGTCACTTGCCACCAGCCATTACAGCAGTGTTCAGGTTAATCCTAGTCCCCAAGGGCCACTCCCCCCAGGTCGATCGGACTCCGATGTCAAACCAAAGACGAGGGTTGTAGCCAGTCCTGTGGAATAACTAGCTCCGGGCAGGTCTGCTCTAAAACACCGCCCTGGCGCACGTCAGTGAAGACGCTTCTAAAGCAATGGTGCGCTTCTCCCACCTCGCTGAGGGGCGGGGGTTATCGGGGGAGCACCCTCCTGTCGCAGTGCTGGGGACGCCGGGGTTAGTAACTCGCTCGGGTGTGGAGAGTGCTGAAGTGATACTGGCGCAGGCCGGTCGTGTAGACCTGCTCTCACGAGCTATTAACGAAGAGAAGGGAGAGTTATTTACAAGGTTAAAACAGGAAACGTGCGCACACGCGAGTTACGGTCTCGCATTTCAGAAGGTGCTGTCAGCGTCTCTGATAAGCAGCGCTGGGTAACCCAGGCTGGGCAGCACGGGGGTGGGTGTCTCTTGCTTGGTGTGCAGGAGTCTTTCCCTCTCCGAGTCCACGCCAACGTTCCCTCTGATTTTTTCCACTTGTGCGGAATACATTTTGTGTGCACTGAGGCACATGTGGCTGTGCACCAGCACTAGAAACATGCTGCTGGCTCTGGGCACTCTAAGCAGCTGGGCAGCCTCCAGATCTCGCACTCAGCTTGCAGGGAGCTCGGGTCCACACCGCAGCAAAGCAGCCAGTTCCTTCTGGTCCGAGGCGTTAGTCACCCCCTCCCCAGAGTCCCAGCTGATGGGGGACGCGCTCCGGAACTAATCTTCTTGTGGGGGAGGGACGGACCCAGTCTTCGTTTCACGCTGCCCGTTTGGATTCAGGCCCTCCTGCTGGGCGGGAGGTGACACATGCTGTAGGAATCCAGCCTTCTGCGCTGGGCGAGGTGTTTTCCTGTTGGAGTGACTGAGTTGCACAACCAGCCTTGCGCAGGGGCAGAGCACAGGCTCCTGGCAGGCCAGGCTGACGTCAAGCGGGGAGTTGTACAGGCAGCATCCTGAAGCGATCCCCGAAGCCGAAGCACGTTCTTCTCTCTCTGTCTGTTTGACCTGAGCTAACCCGCAGGCGGGGGTCCGGCGCCGGTGTTCAGTGGGGCGCCGAGCCCTGGCATGAACTGGCATCTGGTTTGCCAGCGTCACAGGGGGGGCTTCAGAAGCTGCCTGGGTGTGGCCGCAGCTCCCCGCTGTGACCGTGCTGTTCCGTGCTTCACCTTTCCTTCCCTGTGCTTTAAACACGGCACCACAATGGCCTTTCCCCTCTCTCTTCCCTCCTGCCGCTGCCCAACTTCCTCACAGCTCCGCACTCTGCTTTGCCTCGCCCCCTACGCTTCCTTCCTTGGCTGGCTCCGCACCCTCAGGCCCCACGAGATAGAGCGAGCGATTGTGGGTGGCCAAGACGAGCCAGGCTGCAGTTAAAACTGCCCTGGCCCAGCCAGCAGCCCCTGAATCAGCAGCATCTAGTCCTCCAGACCCACCCTGGGAAAAGAGCGACTCTTTGGCCCGCCTGCAGCATGCTCCCCGGATGTGCCGGGCTGTGCTAGTTGTCCCAAGCATGGAGGCTCTGCGCCTGAGAAGCTGGCCTTGGCCGGATAGCTGCTTCTCTGGCATGCCAAGGGTGTAAGAGTCCCGGTGATGGCAGTGGCTGGACTGCTGGTGGAGAGTGCGCCGCAGGGCCCAGCTAAGCTGCCCACTGTGCAGTTGAGGGCTGAGAGCATCTTCATTTATTTCCAGTTGAAACTGAAAAGTTGTTTCCTTGGTCAAACGAGACAGTGAAGTCCAGCAGCCCTGCCCCAGAGGCTCAGCCAGACAACGCTTACAGAAACGGACTTCTATCCCCGCTAGCTCCTCCATCCTCGCCTCATCTCAAAAGATCTCCTGGCACTGGAAAAGGCTCAGGGAAGGGCAACAAAAATGATCCAGGGCTTGGAACGGGTGCCATATGGAGAGAGATTAAAAAGACCGGGACTTTTCAGTTTAGAAAAGAGGAAACTAAGGGGAGATAGGATAGAGGTCTGTAAAATCAGTTTCTCCACACCGGTCACGAATAAGGAAAAGTTATGTACTTGTTCCCATAACATAAGAACGAGGGGTCCCCAAATGAAATGAATAGGTAGCAGGTTTAAAACAAACCAAATGAAGTTTTTCTTCACACAGCACATTGTCAACCTGTGGAACTCCTTGCCACAGGATGTTGTGACGACCAGGACATTAACAGGGTTCAAAAAAGAACTTGATATATTCACGGAGGTTAGGTCCATCAATACGGATTAGCCAGGATGGGCAGGGATGGGGTCCCCAGCCTCTGTTTGTCTGAGGCTGGGAATGGGTGACAGAGGAGGGATCAGTTGGTGATTCCCCGTTCTGTTCACTGTCTCTGGGGCACCTGGCGCTGGCCCCTGTGGGCAGACAGGACACTGGGCTGGATGGACCTTTGGTCTGACCCCGTGTGGCCGTTGTGGTGATCTTAGCTGTGGGACCTATTTCCTCTGTCCTCTCCAGAAGCCTTATCAAAAGGATCCTTTTAGCGTGACCAGGAATTCATCAGTTCCCAGCTATAGGGATCAAGGCAGGAAGTCAGCCCTGCCAGCCCCAACGACTGCTTTAACGCACAGTCCCTGCCCTTGCCTTTTCTCCGTCCTCGGCTCCCTCGCTTCTCCGTCCTTGGCCTGGCCGCACTCCAGCACTGGCGGTGCTGTCTGGAGCAGAGCCCTGATGGGCCAGGCTTGCACCGCATGGACTTTCTCCTCCTTCACCCGCCATCCGCTCCGTTTCCATCCTCCACGACGGCGCGGTGGCACTGGAGTCCCCTTTCTCTCCCAGACTCTCTTTGGGGGGTAGCGCTCTGTCCGCCCATTGTGCCTGCTGCCTCTCCTGCCCCCCGGTAGAACAGTTATTGGCACCCCAATGATTTCACTGCCTTCCTGTCTGGGAGACGGGCGAGCAGCCATCTAGGAGTTCTCCCTCTGCTTTCACAGCTGATCACCACAACCGCTCCTTGTAGGCCCAGGCCTGTGCTCTGTTTTGTGAGGCGGATTTTCCCCCCTAAGGTCTTTAAGAGGTTCCTAGACGCTGACTCATCCTCCGCCTGTTCTGTCTCTTCCTAAGGGTTTTGAAGAGGCCGGGGCCTGAGGAGGCTGAACTGTGCGTGTGAAGCAGGCTGTGTACTCTGAGCCACGTTCAGAGTTGAGGACAGGAGGCCAGCTTTGTGGGAGCGCTGACCTGCGCCCGGCTCAGCTCTGTGGGGGGCGCAGGCCTTCGCCTGGCTCGCGCAGTCAACAGCAGCTTCGTTCTAGGATGGGGCACGCCGGAAAGCGCCCACAGACCATGTCGCTGCCTGAGCACTTAGTAGTAACTTAGCATCACAGAATCCCAGGGCAGGCAGAGCCCTCAGGAGCCAAGTCCAGCCCCTGCCCAAAGCAGGACCAGCCCCAACTCCACCATCCCAGCCAGGGCTGTTTCGAGCCGAGATTTAAACCCCTCCCTAGGGGGACCCATCCCAGCGCTTCCCCACCCGCCTAGGGAAATCGCTTTAGTACTAAGGGCGCCCGCATGCGCAGGGGCGCACAGCTGCCAGGCGGCGTGCAGGAGCTGAGAGCACGCTTCCTGGGCCCTGTTGACATGTGCACTGCCTCTGCTCCAGCTAGCACGAAGGTAGCCAGGGCTGCATGGGCAGCGGCTTTGCCTAGTTGCCTGTGAATGTGCCTAGGAGGCTGGGGGGGCTTTGTACTTGGCCACTAGGCAGCGCTGCCACCACGCCGCTGTGTGTGGTGCCCTAGCTGAGCCTGTTGGCCTGTGCTGGACAGCGCGTTCCCAGCTGCAGACGTACCTCGAACAGCTCAAGAGCCAGGCGCTTCCACGCCGCACGCGCCAGGAGCACCCGAGCCGAGATGGCAGGACTTAGGCAAGTCGTTCCTGATGCTGCTTTTGAAGAGGAACCTTGGCCGCAGCACCAGAGAGCTTGTCAATGCACCAGTGAGGTTGCCCGCTTGAAATACGGCAAAGGCTTGGATGTCGGTATTGACTAAGCCGCGTTGCGTGGCCTGGCTACCACAGACCGTGCCCACATGGACACAGCCTCGTGGGTGGGGGCAGCTGGCGTGTTCCCTTCTCTGTGCATATAGCCTGGGCATTGGGAAGTGGAGGTCTGATCACACTGGTCTGTTTCACCCGCAGGTTTTGTGGCAGTCTACAGGCCGGACGTACTGGGTGCATTGGCACATGGTGGAGATTATTGGCTCTGGAGAGCAGCCGGAAGAAGCAGCTGGCCAGGAAAAGGTCTCCAGTCTGGCCGAGAGCTTGAAGCTAAGCACAGGTGAGGCGCTGTCCGCTGTGCACATGTGCGCTCTGCCTATTGCGCGCCCACGTGGACACCAGTGCGCTGCGTGGGGCTGGCCGGGTGTCCTTGCCAGCACAGAGCGATTGACATTTCTGCTGGGGATGTTCCCGCGGAGAAAGTGGTGTGTGCTGACTGAGGGGCAACAGTTTGTCTGAACCGCCTGCTACTCCGGTTCCGGTGTCTGAAATTGAGCACCGCAAAATTGGGGCACCCAAAATATCGTCACTTTTGAAAATCTTCTAGTCCGACCTCTGCGCAGCTAACCCAGTCGTTCCTGCATCAGACCCAGTCACGTGCTGTGGAACTAGAATGCACCATTAGGCAGACATCCAGTCTCGACTTAGGGACCCCAAGGGTACGTCTAGACAACATGCCTCTGGCGACAGAGCCATGTAGATTTGTTTACCCGGCACAGGGGAATGAAGCTAGTCTGGACGCTCCGCGGTCGACATCAAAGGCATTTGTCGACCTCCCCGGTAAACCTCATCCCACAAGGCATACTGGGGAGGTTGACAAATGCCTTTGATGTCGACCCCAGAGCGTCCAGACTAGCGCGCTGAACCGACAAACAGCTGGTCGGCAGAGCGCGGCAGCCATTTACATTTAAATGAAGCCGCGATTATTTAAATCGCGGCTTCATTTCCCTATGCTGGGTAGCCTAATCTACATGCCTCTGTCGCCAGAGGCATGTAGTCTAGACACACCCCAAGTGGCAGAGTGAACTGCTTCAGAGGTCAGTCACCCTCTGTTAGAAAAGCATGCTTCTGTTTCCAGTTTGGGTTTTCCATCACTGGCCCTGGGATCTGTCCGTCTGTGCCTGAACGCCAGCTTGCATTGGCTGAAATCAAAACTGGTTTAGTTAAACAGCTACTAACCCCGGAACGTACGCGCTTATTTTGCTTCACAGGTGGTTTAATTCAGTTTAGCTAGTCAGGTTACTTTACCTGCAATAGCCCTGATTGAAACAGGAGTAAGCGTCTCCTCACAGCTTTGGCAAAGCTTTAAATACATTTGATTAAAATCACCTTTATCCTGTGCAGCTCTGCATGTAGACAGACAAGCTCTTCTGTTGCCGTGCTGGCTAGTGCTGCTCACCTCTCCCTGTGTAGTAGGTACTTCTAGACCATGATTGGGTCTCCTTTTAGCCTGCCTTTCAATAGAACATCAGAACGGCCACACTGGGTCAGACCAAAGGCCCATCCAGCCCAGTGTCCTGTCTGCTGACAGTGGCCAATGCCAGATGCCCCAGATGGAGTGCACAGAACAGGGAATCATAGTGAGCCCTCCTCCGTCACCCATTTATAGCTTCTGACGAACAGAGGCTAGGGACCCCATCTCTACCCATCCTGCTAATAGCCAATGATGGACTTAACCTCCATGAATGTATCAGTTCGATTTTGAACCCTGGTCTTCACAACATCCTGTGTCAAGGAGTTCCACAGGTTGACTGCGTTGTGTGATGAAAAACCTCCGTTTGTTTAAACCTGCTACCTATTCATTTCATTTGGGGACCCCTAGTTCTTATGTAAGCTAAATAGACTAAGCTCTTTAAGAGTCTTGCATATTTCCAAGACTTTTCATCGTTTTGATAGCTCTCCTCTGATTTCCGTTTTTGCAATATTCTTTGTAAAGTGGATGCTGGAACTGGACATGGTAATGGTCCGGAGCATTTCAGGCCAGAAGGAGACCACTAGATCACCAGTCTGACACAAGCCAGCAACTTCTCCCAGTCTTGAGCGTGCCTAACACACCTGCCAGGAAGGGATCCCGTTTTGGAGAGAACTCCACTTCCATAGAGAGGGTGGCCCAGGGGTTGATCCCTCTCACTGTTACAAATCTGGGCCTTCGTGCTAATCTGAATTGGCCTGAATTCCGCCTTTCTCTGTTGGATTAAAGAGCCCGTTAGCTTGTGGTATGTTCAGCTTCCTATTTGATCCGCTAACCAGACTGGGCTCTGCAAGACTGACTGAGGCAGTTCCTCCCAAGCCTCGGGGCGTTTTGGGGGCTCTCCTCTGACCCTCTCCGATTTTTCGACTTTTATTACCATCTGGACACTGGATTCCAGCATCGGTCTGAGCGGTGCTATATACGGGCTCAAATCAGGTCCCTGCTCCTATGCCCGCCTCCCCCCTTGATACCTCCTGGGTTGGCACTCACCCTTTTTGGCTCCGCGTTGCTCATGTTGTTAGTGGTCCACCCTAACTCCTAAATCCTTTTCAAAAAACCCAGCATTGTGGTCCCATAGGTAGCCTGAGCCGGCGTGCCCACACACAAGGAGGTGAGTTAGGGCTGTGTCGGCAGCCTTACCTCTGGCGTTGCCTCGCTCTGGAGGCCTTGGTTGTATGACTTGTTTCCAGGGAAGGGTTGTGTGTAAATTCCTAGGCTTGGAAATCTAGAGGAAAAGGCAGGCAGGCTGCTCATGCTAGTCAGTCTCCAAGGGAATGGCTTTGGTAAGTGCTTACTCAAAGATGGACAATAGTAATAAGCAGTCACAGTGTCGTCGCGCCTTGGAAGCCAGCTGGGGGCCAGGTATGTCTTGAGGGTTGCTACAGCAACTGAGACCGTACCTGTGTACTCAAGTGGTCCTGCTTCAGCCAAGCCAACAGTTGCATTGACAGTCGCCCCCGGTGCGGGTGCAGTTACCCGAGGTTGACAGGTTGACCCCACAAGGCTTATCCCCGCAGCCCACGTAGCTGCGTCCCCGCTAGGTCTTGTATCAGCCTGACTGCACTGGTAGGACTCACAGACGCAGCCAAGCCCCACGCGTTTCCTACGAGACTCTCCGAGCCCGGGACCTCACCCCCGTAACTACACGGCGTCTCTGGGCCTTGCTTTGGTTCACATGGGGGGGGGGGTGACAGGCTCCGTGGGCCCCTGGCTTCATGCTCCCGGAAAGGGCAAGGCCGCACCCTCAGCACCACCAGGTGTGTGGTGCTGCCCCACGGCACGGGATCTGAGGGGGCGGTGCCTGGGGGAGGGGTGGGGAGCATGCAGCCACGTGTGCTGTAGGCCCTGCAGCACCCTCCCAGGCCCAGCAGAATCTTGAACCCAGCCCGCCCTGTTCCAGGCCTGCCGGACGACGGGTTCGAGGATACGCTCGCTCTGTTTGCCCGAAGCTGGCAGCCAGGGGATCTGGAGGACAGGCCAAGAGCTGGCTTTGAATCTGGCCCCGGCTGCCCTCCCCTGGGGCGCTCGGGGCGGTGACAGGCTCTCTCCTTGCTCTGCCCCCGCAGTGAGCCAGACGTTTTACTGCAAGCCCCAGGGGGGGCTGTACTCCCTGCCCTACCTGACGGAGCGGGGCTGCGAGGAGGGCGGGGCCCTGAGCCGAGCCGAGTGGTGGGAGCTGCTCTTCTTCGTCAAGAAGCTAGAACCGCCCGAGCAGCGGGAGATCGTCCGCCTCGTCCAGCAGCACCAGGAGGAGCAGGTGGGGGAGGAGAGATGCCGGGGGGGCAGCAGGATGGGGGGAGGTGGCCGTGGCCGGGGGCCAGGATGAACGGGAGCAGGTGAAGGGGGGATGGCCGTGGGGGCAGTGATGGGCTGGGGTGCGGTGGGAAGGGAGGCTGAACGGGAGGGCAGGCAGGGCGCCGGGAGCAGGGGTTGGGCTGGAGCAGAGGGAGGGGGAGGAAAGAGGAGACCAGCTCTTGCTCATCCAGCCTGTTGGACTGTGTCTCTGCCTGGGCCTGATGCTTCAGCAGCCACCGGCAGGTCTCCCTTAGGGCTCTGGGGCTGCTTCTGGCTGGGCCGGGGGTGTCCCCGTGGGGCTGGGCCGGTGCCATCAGGCGGGGCCGGGGGTGTCCCCGTGGGGCTGGGCCGGTGCCGGTGGGATCGGGCTGGGTTTGGGCCGGGGGTGTCCCCGTCGGGCTGGGCTGGGATCGGGCGGGGCCGGGGGTGTCCCCGTCGGGCTGGGCTGGGGCCGGGCTGGGCCGGGGGTGTCCCCGTCGGGCTGGGCTGGGCTGGGCTGGGCCGGGGGTGTCCCCGTCGGGCTGGGCCGGTGGGATCGGGCGGGGCCGGGGGTGTCCCCGTCGGGCTGGGCTGGGCCGGTGGGATCGGGCGGGGCCGGGGGTGTCCCCGTCGGGCTGGGCTGGGGCTGGGCTGGGCCGGGGGTGTCCCCGTCGGGCTGGGCCGGTGGGATCGGGCGGGGCCGGGGGTGTCCCCGTCGGGCTGGGCTGGGCCGGTGGGATCGGGCGGGGCCGGGGGTGTCCCCGTCGGGCTGGGCTGGGCTGGGGCTGGGCTGGGCCGGGGGTGTCCCCGTCGGGCTGGGCCGGTGGGATCGGGCTGGGCCGGGGGTGTCCCCGTCGGGCTGGGCCGGTGGGATCGGGCGGGGCCGGGGGTGTCCCCGTCGGGCTGGGCTGGGGCCGGGCTGGGCCGGGGGTGTCCCCGTCGGGCTGGGCTGGGGCCGGGCGGGGCCGGGGGTGTCCCCGTCGGGCTGGGCTGGGGCTGGGCTGGGCCGGGGGTGTCCCCGTCGGGCTGGGCTGGGGCTGGGCTGGGCCGGGGGTGTCCCCGTCGGGCTGGGCGGGGGCCGGGCGGGGCCGGGTGTGTCCCCGTTGGGCTGGGCTGGGGCCGGGCTGGGCCGGGGGTGTCCCCGTCGGGCTGGGCCGGTGGGATCGGGCTGGACCAGGGGTGTCCCCGTCGGGCTGGGCCGGTGGGATCGGGCTGGACCGGGGGTGTCCCCGTCGGGCTGGGCCGGTGGGATCGGGCGGGGCCGGGGGTGTCCCCGTCGGGCTGGGCTGGGCTGGGGCTGGGCTGGGCCGGGGGTGTCCCCGTCGGGCTGGGCTGGGGCCGGGCGGGGCCGGGTGTGTCCCCGTTGGGCTGGGCTGGGGCCGGGCTAGGCCGGGGGTGTCCCCGTCGGGCTGGGCCGGTGGGATCGGGCTGGACCGGGGGTGTCCCCGTCGGGCTGGGCCGGTGGGATCGGGCTGGACCGGGGGTGTCCCCGTCGGGCTGGGCCGGTGGGATCGGGCGGGGCCGGGGGTGTCCCCGTCGGGCTGGGCTGGGGCTGGGCTGGGGGTGTCCCCGTCGGGCTGGGCTGCGGCCGGGCGGGGCCGGTGGGATCGGGCGGGGCCGGGGTCCTAGCCCGGCCCTGCGGCTCCCCGAGGACTGAGCCGGGCCCTGGGTTTCCAGCTGGCGGCGCTGGAGGAGGAGGCGCTGATCCAGCTGTCGGTCCCGGCGGAGCTGGCCCAGAAAGTGCTGCAGGTGCTGAGCCAGCAGAGCCAGGGCTGCACCCTGAGTGACCTGTGCAGCTCCCACGTCTACACCAAGTACTTCCTGCACGCGGGGGGGGCGCAGCCGGGCGGGCGGGGGCGGGACGCAGCCTCCTCGGAGAGCCCCCCCTCCCTGGCGTCCAAGAAACCCAAGAAAGAGCCTCCCGCCGCCAGCGTGCCGGCCCCCGCCCCGGCCCCCCCGGAGAAATCCGACTGGCAGCTGTTCAGCGAGCTGCTGCGGGCAGAGGGGCTGCCCTGCCCCGAGATGCAGGAGGAGAAAGCCAAGGGTACGTGTGGGGTGGGGCGGGGGGCACACGCTGTCACTGCGGGGCGCCGGGCCGGGCAGAGCCGGTGATGGGCTCGGGTGACCCGTGGGCCTGGCAGCACAGCGGGGAGGGGGAAAGAGGGGCGCTCTGTGAGGGACCTGTGGGGCTGAGCGGGGGGGAAGAGGGGTGATCACTGGGGGACCCGAGGGGCTGGCAGCATGGCGGGGAGGGGCGGAAGAGGGCCGGTCTGTGGGGACCCATGGGGCTGGCCTGGAGGGGCGGAAGAGGGCCGGTCTGTGGGGACTGGCGGGGCGGGCGGCCGGGGGGATGGTCTGTGGGGACCCGTGGGGCTGGGGGGGAGGGGTGGAAGATGGCCGGTCTGTGGGGACCCGTGGGGTTGGGGGGGCGGGTGGCCGGGGGGATGGTCTGTGGGGACCCGTGGGGCTGGGGGGGAGGGGTGGAAGAGGGCCGGTCTGTGGGGACCCGTGGGACTGGCGGGGCGGGCGGCCGGGGGGATGGTCTGTGGGGACCCGTGGGGCTGGCGGGGCGGGCGGCCGGGGGGATGGTCTGTGGGGACCCGTGGGGCTGGCGGGGCGGGCGGCCGGGGGGATGGTCTGTGGGGACCCGTGGGGCTGGCGGGGCGGGCGGCCGGAGGGATGGTCTGTGGGGACCCGTGGGGCTGGCGGGGCGGGCGGCCGGGGGGATGGTCTGTGGGGACCCGTGGGGCTGGCGGGGCGGGCGGCCGGGGGGATGGTCTGTGGGGACCCGTGGGGCTGGCGGGACGGGCGGCCAGGGGGATGGTCTGTGGGGACCCCTGGGGCTGGCGGGGCGGGCGGCCGGGGGGATGGTCTGTGGGGACCCCTGGGGCTGGCGGGGCGGGCGGCCGGGGGGATGGTCTGTGGGGACCCGTGGGGCTGGCGGGGCGGGCGGCCGGGGGGATGGTCTGTGGGGACCCGTGGGGCTGGCGGGGCGGGCGGCCGGGGGGATGGTCTGTGGGGACCCGTGGGGCTGGCGGGGCGGGTGGCCGGGGAGATGGTCTGTGGGGACCCGTGGGGCTGGGGGGGAGGGGCGGAAGAGGGCCGGTCTGTGGGGACCCCTGGGGCTCGGGGGGAGGGGCGGAGGAGGGCCGGTCTGTGGGGACCCGTGGGGCTGGCGGGGCGGGCGGCCGGGGGGATGGTCTGTGGGGACCCGGGGGGATGGTCTGTGGGGACCCGTGGGGCTGGCGGGGCGGGCGGCCGGGGGGATGGTCTGTGGGGACCCGTGGGGCTGGCGGGGCGGGCGGCCGGGGGGATGGTCTGTGGGGACCCGTGGGGCTGGCGGGGCGGGCGGCCGGGGGGATGGTCTGTGGGGACCCGTGGGGCTGGCGGGGCGGGCGGCCGGGGGGATGGTCTGTGGGGACCCGTGGGGCTGGCGGGGCGGGCGGCCGGGGGGATGGTCTGTGGGGACCCGGGGGGATGGTCTGTGGGGACCCGTGGGGCTGGCGGGGCGGGCGGCCGGGGGGATGGTCTGTGGGGACCCGTGGGGCTGGCGGGGCGGGCGGCCGGGGGGATGGTCTGTGGGGACCCGTGGGGCTGGCGGGGCGGGCGGCCGGGGGGATGGTCTGTGGGGACCCGTGGGGCTGGCGGGGCGGGCGGCCGGGGGGATGGTCTGTGGGGACCCGGGGGGATGGTCTGTGGGGACCCGTGGGGCTGGCGGGGCGGGCGGCCGGGGGGATGGTCTGTGGGGACCCGTGGGGCTGGCGGGGCGGGCGGCCGGGGGCGGGGCAGCCCGGTGCTGCTGGTGACGGGTGCGTCGCCCGCCCAGTGCTGAGCAGCGTGAAGGGCGCGGCCAAGAAGAGCTCCCTGGAGCGGGTGGCCGAGGCGGCCGAGCTGGTCCAGAAGTCCAGCTCCGAGGTGGGGCTGCAGTCGGCCGGGCTCCGCTTCATCATCAAGACCCTGGAGGAGGAGGCCGGGCGAGAGCGGCAGGTCATCAAGCCCGAGGGCGGAGTCCCCATCAGGTCAGTCCCCCGGTCGGCGGGGGCCCGGCTGCTGGTCAGAAGCCAGAAGCCTCATGAGCAAACCCCCCCCCCCGACACCCCAGCGATACCCGGGCCCCAGGAGGCCCCCGGCCTCACACACAGGTGAGGGGTTTCGAGCCCATCCCACCTTCCCCGGACGAGTTCTGTCCGCTCCCCAGAAACCAGCCCCAGGCCCCAGGTCCATGACACTCTGGCTCTCACCCACAAACCACTGACCAGTCCTTTCGAATCTACCGTCTAAAGGTTTGTTATTCACGAAAGAAAAGCCTGAGAGAGGTTGGTAAAGTCTCAGCCGTTACATGCAGCGAATCCCCCAGTTCTCAGCGCAGGCTCTAGCAGAGCTGTTCTGACTGCTGGCGTAGAAGTCCTCGGTGCACATCCTACGTCAGGATGGGTCCCCAGTTCTTCCCGGCTCCTCGATCCCTGCTCTCTTGCCTCTGGGACGAAGAGCTGAGCTGAGCACCAAGATGGAGTCGGCCACATGGCCTATTTATACCCCCCTGGCTGCTTCCAAGCCGGAGAGAGTCACGTGGTCTCTGGCCAGGCACCTACATTCCTTCCCAGGTGGGTCTCTGGTGCCTGAGACCTCTTGTCCCTGGAGCCTCGCTAATTAGCGTGGCCATAGGCTGAGCCCAGCGCTCACCCACATGCAGAGAAACTCCCAGTCTCCGTCCAGAGAACACGTGTCCAGCTCCACACACACGTTCCACAGAGATGTGAAGAGCAGATACAGGACCAGTAGACAGTGGGCGTTTGACCCCTCACACGGCCCCCCTGGTGCCCACTTTTGGGGCAGCCCCCCAGGGCGCAGCAGTGACCTGGCTGCTCCCGTTAACGTCCAGTAACGTGACACCCGCCTGCCCGCGCGGCGCCCACAGGGAGAAGCTGGTGAAGATGCTGGTGGAGCTGCTGACCAACCAGGTGAAGGAGAAGCTGCTGGTGGTGCTGGCGCTGCGCCTGCTCTGCGCGCTGATGGCCAAGTACGACTGGCGCGTGCCCTTCGCCACCGAGGGCGGGGTGCGGGCCGTGCTGGCCTGCATGCAGGAGTACGCCCGCTCCGCGCTGGTCCAGCAGGCCGGCCTGGCGGTGAGTCGCCCGCGGCCCTGGGCCGGAGCTGGGGGCCCTGGGGGAGGGGCGGGGACGGGGCCCCGCGGAGGGAGGGGCGGGGACGGGGCCCCGCGGGGGGAGGGGCGGGGACGGGGCCCCGCGGGGGGAGGGGCGGGGACGGGGGCTGCACTGGAACAGGCTCTGGGCGCGCTGCGGAGAGGGTCAAATCGGCCAGTGGCTCAGACCCGGGGTACGTGGAGCCTGAGACGGGGCCTTCCTGTGAGACCCCAAACCAGCCACACCCAGCACGTCAGCTGCCCCCGGCCTGCAAGGAGCCTCACAAGCAACCCCCCCGACACCCCAGTGTCCCCTGTGCCCCCCCAGACAGGGGAGAGGTTATAACCCATCCCCCGGGATTTGAATTTCCCGGGCTTCATTTGCATAAAGCCGGCTGGCGCCATTTTTAAATGCCGGCTAGTTCGGACTGCTACACGCGGCTACACGCGGCACGAACTAGCTACTTCGGATTAGGTGTACAGGTGTACAGCTAGTTGGGGTTAGGAAGCCTAATCCGAAGTAGCTAGTTCGTGCCGCGTGTAGCCGCGTGTAGCAGTCCGAACTAGCCGCATTTAAAAATGGCGCCAGCCGGCTTTATGCAAATGAAGCCCGGGAAATTCAAATCCCGGGCTTCATTTGCAACTCCGTATGACTACATTACCCCCCCCAGTTCGAACTAGGCGGGTAGTGTAGATATACCCTAGGAGAACGGGGGGGCCATAGGCAAGCGGAGGAGGGGGGCGGGCTGTAGGAGAGCGGGGGGGCCATAGGCAAGCGGAGGAGGGGGGCGGGCTGTAGGAGAGCGGGGGGGCCATAGGCGAGCGGAGGAGGGGGGCGGGCTGTAGGAGAGCGGGGGGGCCATAGGCGAGCGGAGGAGGGGGGCGGGCTGTAGGAGAGCGGGGGGGCCATAGGCAAGCGGAGAAGGGGGGCGGGCTGTAGGAGAGCGGGGGGGCCATAGGCAAGCGGAGGAGGGGGGCGGGCTGTAGGCGAGCGGGGGGGCCATAGGCAAGCGGAGGAGGGGGGCGGGCTGTAGGCGAGCGGGGGGGCCATAGGCAAGCGGAGGAGGGGCGGGCTGTAGGCGAGCGGGGGGGCCATAAGCAAGCGGAGGAGGGGGGAGCTGTAGGCGAGCGGGGGGGCCATAGGCAAGCGGAGAAGGGGGGCGGGCTGTAGGCGAGCGGGGGGGCCATAGGCAAGCGGAGGAGGGGGGCGGGCTGTAGGAGAGCGGGGGGGCCATAGGCAAGCGGAGGAGGGGGGCGGGCTGTAGGCGAGCGGGGGGGCCATAGGCAAGCGGAGGAGGGGGGCGGGCTGTAGGAGAGCGGGGGGGCCATAGGCAAGCGGAGGAGGGGGGAGCTGTAGGAGAGCGGGGGGGCCATAGGCAAGCGGAGGAGGGGGGCGGGCTGTAGGCGAGCGGGGGGGCCATAGGCGAGCGGAGGAGGGGGGGCGGGCTGTAGGCGAGCGGGGGGGCCATAGGCAAGCGGAGGAGGGGGGCGGGCTGTAGGCGAGCGGGGGGGCCATAGGCAAGCGGAGGAGGGGGGCGGGCTGTAGGAGAGCGGGGGGGCCATAGGCAAGCGGAGGAGGGGGGAGCTGTAGGCGAGCGGGGGGGCCCTAGGGTCCGACGGCAGGTTTGCAGCCCAGCGGCTCAGCCGTTCGTGGGCCCCACAGAAGGGGCGTTGTCGTGGGGGGCTCTGCTGCTCCCTTGGTAGCCGCCCCTCGCGCTCGGCGGGTGGCCCCTGCAGCCGTCCCAGCCCAGCGCCCTGACGTCCCAGGCCAAGTCCTGCAGGCGCGTGAGCAGCACAGAGACGCACCAAGCACCAGGCACCGTCAGCCCCCCCCCCCCAGCCCCACCCTGGGGGCCACCTTTCTGTTCAAATCCAGGGGCGCCAGGGCCCGGCGGGGGAGGGGGGGGGGGAGCGTGGGGTGTGGGTGCTGGGGCGCCAGGGCCCGGCGGGGGAGGGCGAGCGTGGGGTGTGGGTGCTGGGGCGCCAGGGCCCGGCGGGGGAGGGCGAGCGTGGGGTGTGGGTGCTGGGGCGCCAGGGCCCGGCGGGGGAGGGCGAGCGTGGGGTGTGGGTGCTGGGGCGCCAGGGCCCGGCGGGGGAGGAGCGAGCGTGGGGTGTGGGTGCTGGGGCGCCAGGGCCCGGCGGGGGAGGGCGAGCGTGGGGTGTGGGTGCTGGGGCGCCAGGGCCCGGCGGGGGAGGGCGAGCGTGGGGTGTGGGTGCTGGGGCGCCAGGGCCCGGCGGGGGAGGGCGAGCGTGGGGTGTGGGTGCTGGGGCGCCAGGGCCCGGCGGGGGAGGGCGAGCGTGGGGTGTGGGTGCTGGGGCGCCAGGGCCCGGCGGGGGAGGAGCGAGCGTGGGGTGTGGGTGCTGGGGCGCCAGGGCCCGGCGGGGGAGGGCGAGCGTGGGGTGTGGGTGCTGGGGCGCCAGGGCCCGGCGGGGGAGGAGCGAGCGTGGGGTGTGGGTGCTGGGGCGCCAGGGCCCGGCGGGGGAGGGGCGAGCGTGGGGTGTGGGTGCTGGGGCGCCAGGGCCCGGCGGGGGAGGGTCGAGCGTGGGGTGTGGGTGCTGGGGCACCAGGGCCCGGCGGGGGAGGAGCGAGCGTGGGGTGTGGGTGCTGGGGCGCCAGGGCCCGGCGGGGGAGGGCGAGCGTGGGGTGTGGGTGCTGGGGCGCCAGGGCCCGGCGGGGGAGGGGTGAGCGTGGGGTGTGGGTGCTGGGGCGCCAGGGCCCCACAGCTCCCCTGACCGGCTCCCTTGGCCCGCCAGGCGCTGAAGGTGCTGGTGGGCGCCGGGAGCTGCGAGCCAGCGGGTGCCAGCGAGAAGCCCTGCGCCCTGAGCCACGCCGACGCCCAGATGATGCGGGAGATCTTCGCCAGCATCGGCTCCGCCTCCAGCAAGGACGCGGACAGCCTGCTCAGCGCCCTGCCGGCCGCCATCCGCACCATGCAGGGCACCGCGGGGTACGGCCTGGGGAGCCTGGGGGCGGGCAGGCGGGAGGGGGAGCGGGGGGCCCGCGGGCGCTGACCCTGGCACTGTCCCCTGCAGGGCCGCGTCGGCCGTGCAGAACGGCCTGCTGGTGGCCGGCTTGCTGATGGACGGGCACCGGGGCCTGGCCGAGCAGCTGGCCAGCTGTGACATCCACGCCGTCCTGCAGAGCTGCTGCCAGGGGGGCCAGGGCCCCGCCGCCCCGCCCAGCCACACCGAGACGCTGGCCCAGATGGCGCTCGGCCGCCTGGCGGAGCACAAGCTGCCTGGGACCCCGGAGACAACAGGTACGGAGCCTCTGTTCCCCTCCTGCCCCTTCTCCGTCCCCCTCCTGCCCCGTCCCCTGCCCCTGTCCCCGTCCCCCTCCCCCCCTGCCCCTGCCCCTCCCCCGTCCCCCTCCCCCTCCTGCCCCATCCCCTGCCCCTCCTGCCCGTCTGGCAGCCTGGGGACGGCAGGTACGGAGCCCCTGTTCCCCTCCTGCCCCTTCTCCGTCCCCCTCCTGCCCCGTCCCCTCCCCCTCCTGCCCCTGTCCCCGTCCCCCTCCCCCTCCTGCCCCATCCCCTGCCCCTCCTGCCCGTCTGGCAGCCTGGGGACGGCAGGTACGGAGCCCCTGTTCCTCTCCTGCCCCCTTCCTGCACTCCCATCCCCTCACTCCCCTCCCCCTCCCGCCCCTGTTCCCCCGTCTCTCCTGCCCCACTCGCCCAGCTCCCCCTACCCGCCTGTGTTCCCAGACCCCCCCGTGAGTAGGGGGCAGTGCCTGGGCCGCCCCAGGCTGCGAGGAGGCAGTGGGCACTGGCGCTGCCGCCCCACGGCTCCGTGTCTCCCTGCGGCAGAGGCGGGCGCCGCGCTGGCCGTGCCGGAGCTGGACGTGCAGACGCTGCTGGGCCGCCTGCAGGAGAGCAGCCTCTCCAAGGAGCTGGTGCTGGCCCTGGAGCGCTGCCTGTGCGACGGGGGCCCCGAGAGCGAGGTGGGCCAGGCCCTGCGGGAGCCCCGGAGCTTCCTGCTGCTGCTGCGCAGCCTGGAGCACCTGGGGGCCGAGAAGGCCGTGCAGCTGGGCACCCTGCGGTGAGCGGCGGGGGGGGCGATGCTGGGAGGGGCACCCTGCGGTGAGCGGTGGGGGCGGGGCGATGCCGGGGGGGCACCCTGCGGTGAGCGGCGGGGGGGGGCGATGCTGGGAGGGGCACCCTGCGGTGAGCGGTGGGGGCGGGGCGATGCCGGGGGGGGGGGGCTGGGCACCCTGCGGTGAGCGGCGGGGGCGGGGCGACGCCGGGGGGGGCACCCTGCGGTGAGCGGTGGGGGCGGGGCGATGCCGGGGGGGGGGGCTGGGCACCCTGCGGTGAGCGGCGGGGGCGGGGCGATGCCGGGGGGGGGCACCCTGCGGTGAGCGGCGGGAGCGGGGCGATGCCGGGGGGGGGCACCCTGCGGTGAGCGGCGGGGGCGGGGCGATGCCGGGGGGGCACCCTGCGGTGAGCGGCGGGAGCGGGGCGATGCCGGGGGGGGCACCCTGCGGTGAGCGGCGGGGGCGGGGCGATGCCGGGGGGGGGCACCCTGCGGTGAGCGGCGGGAGCGGGGCGATGCCGGGGGGGCACCCTGCGGTGAGCGGCGGGGGCGGGGCGATGCTGGGGGGGGCACCCTGGGGTGAGCGGTGGGGGCGGGGCGATGCCGGGGGGGGGGCACCCTGGGGTGAGCGGCGGGGGCGGGGCGATGCCGGGGGGGCACCCTGGGGTGAGCGGCGGGGGCGGGGCGATGCCGGGGGGGGGCACCTTGCGGTGAGCGGCGGGGGCGGGGTGATGCCGGGAGGGGGGGCTGGGCACCCTGCGGTGAGCGGAGGGGGGGGCGATGCCGGGGGGGGGGCTGGGCACCCTGCGGTGAGCGGAGCAGGCGGGTGCTTGAGGGCCCGGAGGAGGGGCTGTCCCCAGGGAGTGTGGGAGGGGCTGGGGTCTGTCTCGAGGTGGGAGGGGCTGGGGTAGGGGTACGTGGAGATATTAGTCGGGTTGCAGCGCGATCCAGGGGCTGGTCACACGGGGTGGGACTGGTCAGAGCTGGGCCCGTGGGGCAGTGGGAGCCAGAAGCTGAGCATGTGTGGGGTGGGACCGTGGGAGCCGGGGGCCTGGCGCAGGGGGTGGGAGCCGGGGGCCTGGCGCGGGGGGTGGGAGCCGGGGGCCTGGCGCGGGGGGTGGGACCGTGGGAGCCGGGGGCCTGGCGCAGGGGGTGGGACCGTGGGAGCCGGGGGCCTGGCGCGGGGGGTGGGACCGTGGGAGCCGGGGGCCTGGCGCGGGGGGTGGGACCGTGGGAGCCGGGGGCCTGGCGCAGGGGGTGGGAGCCGGGGGCCTGGCGCGGGGGGTGGGACCGTGGGAGCCGGGGGCCTGGCGCAGGGGGTGGGAGCCGGGGGCCTGGCGCAGGGGGTGGGAGCCGGGGCCTGGCGCGGGGGGTGGGAGCCGGGGGCCTGGCGCAGGGGGTGGGACCGTGGGAGCCGGGGGCCTGGCGCGGGGGGTGGGACCGTGGGAGCCGGGGGCCTGGCGCGGGGGGTGGGAGCCGGGGGCCTGGCGCGGGGGGTGGGAGCCGGGGGCCTGGCGCGGGGGGTGGGAGCCGGGGCCTGGCGCGGGGGGTGGGAGCCGGGGGCCTGGCGCGGGGGGTGGGAGCCGGGGGCCTGGCGCGGGGGGTGGGAGCCGGGGGCCTGGCGCGGGGGGTGGGAGCCGGGGGCCTGGCGCGGGGGGTGGGAGCCGGGGCCTGGCGCGGGGGGTGGGAGCCGGGGGCCTGGCGCAGGGGGTGGGAGCCGGGGGCCTGGCGCAGGGGGTGGGACCGGGGGAGCTGGGGGCCTGGCGCGGGGGTGGGAGCCGGGGCCTGGCGCAGGGGGTGGGAGCCGGGGGCCTGGCGCAGGGGGTGGGACCGGGGGAGCTGGGGGCCTGGCGCGGGGGGTGGGAGCCGGGGCCTGGCGCAGGGGGTGGGACCGTGGGAGCTGGGGGCCTGGCGCGGGGGGTGGGAGCCGGGGGCCTGGCGCAGGGGGTGGGAGCCGGGGCCTGGCGCGGGGGGTCCGGGGTGCTGGGGGCTGCTGCGTCTCCCCTCAGGCCCCCGTTGCCCGTCTCTGGTGCAGGATTTTGAACAAGCTGCTGGACGGCTGCCAGGAGGAGACGCTGCCCTGGCACGAGAGCATCGAGCCCTGCCTGGCCTCCATGAGCGCCCCCGGCAGCGAGCGGGAGGTGAGGGGCCCGGCGGGTTGCTGGGGGTCTCTGGCGGGCGCCGTGGCTGGGAAGGGCCCTGGGCCGCGCCAGGCCTGTGCGGGGGAGCTGTGCCCGTGCCCCCGGCATGGTGGCTGTTGTCCGGCTGGGCCGGGCCTGCCACACCCACCCTGGGCCGAGAGCTGCGCTGGGCGGGGGCGGCTGGCGGGGGGGCGCGGAGACGCCCCGGGCAGGGCAGGGCCGGGCCGCGTGTCTGGCTCCCAGGCCGGTGCCCCACCCCAGGCCCTGCTGCCCCGCAGGTGGTGCAGGAGTTCATCCGCTTCCTCCACCGCCTGGCCAGCGCCCACAAGGACTGCGCCGTGGCCATGTGCCGCCTGGGCACCAAGGAGGCCCTGTGCAAGGCCCTGGACAAGCACAACTCCAGCCTGCTGCTGGGGCCCGAGCTGCGGGACCTGGTGGGCGACTGCGAGAAATACGCCAGCCTCTACCAGAAACTGACCACCAGCATCCTGGCCGGCTGCATCCAGGTGAGCCGGGCCCAGGCTCCGTGTGGGGCAGAGTCCTGCGCGGCGGCCCCCACCCGGCCCAGGGGAACGGGGCTCTGCTCGGGGTCGGGGGCTCTGGCCACAGGGGGTCTGCCTGACACCTGGGGGTGGAGGGAGGGGTTATTAGTCTGGAGGAGGTGGGGGGAGGGGCTGGGTTGGTCCCTGGAGGGGGCGGGCGAGGGATTGATGGTCTGTGGAGGGGGTGGGCAGGATCCGGCCTGGCGTGGGGGCAGGGGCTGGGTTGGTCCCTGGAGGGGGCTGGTGAGGGATTGAAGGTCTGTGGAGGGGGTGGGCAGGATCCGGCCTGGCGTGGGGGGAAGGGCTGGGTTGGTCCCTGGAGGGGGCGGGCGAGGGATTGATGGTCTGTGGAGGGGGTGGGCAGGATCCGGCCTGGCGTGGGAGCAGGGGCTGGGTTGGTCCCTGGAGGGGTCGGGCGAGGGATTGATGGTCTGTGGAGGGGGTGGGCAGGATCCTGCCTGGCGTGGGGGCAGGGGCTGGGTTGGTCCCTGGAGGGGGCGGGCGAGGGATTGATGGTCTGTGGAGGGGGTGGGCAGGGGGAGGGGCTGGGTTGGTCCCTGGAGGGGGCCTGGCTGGGGGGGAGGGGGATGGGCAGGGGTGGGGGGGAAGGGGCTGGGTTGGTCCCTGGAGGGGGCGGGCAAGGGATTGATGGTCTGTGGAGGGGGTGGGCAGGATCCGGCCTGGCGTGGGGGGAAGGGCTGGGTTGGTCCCTGGAGGGGGCGGGCGAGGGATTGATGGTCTGTGGAGGGGGTGGGCAGGATCCGGCCTGGCGTGGGGGCAGGGACTCTCTCTGGACCCGGGTCACTCAGTTCTCTTGTCACCGGGCCCAGGGGTGAGGCGGGGGGGGCGGGTGCCAGCCCCCCCCCGTTGACGCTGTGGGCCCCCCCTCTCTTCCAGATGGTGCTGGGCCAGATCGAGGAGCACAGACGGAGCCACCAGCCCATCAACATCCCCTTCTTCGACGTCTTCCTGCGCAACCTCTGCCAGGGTCAGTGCCGGGGGGGGTCGCCGGGGCCCCTCTGCCCCGGCCCAGGCGGGCGCCCAGCTCCCTTCAGCGCTGCCCCTCTCCCTGCAGGCTCCAGCGTGGAGGTGAAGGAGGACAAGTGCTGGGAGAAGCTGGAGGTGTCCTCGAACCCCCACCGAGCCAGCAAGCTGACGGACGGGAACCCCAAGACCTACTGGGAGTCTAACGGCAGCACCGGCTCGCACTACATCACCATCTCCATGCACCGCGGCGTGGTGGTCAGGTGGGGGCGCGGGCCCTGGGATGGGGGGGGGGGGGGTGGTGGTCATGGGGGGTGAGATTGGGTGGGGGGCAACAGGGTGCACAGGCTGGCTCTGTGGGTCCCTTTCCCAGAGCCACCATGCAGGGGCACCGTGTGCCAGCTGGGCCCAGCGTCTGTGCCGTAGACACTGGGCCCAGGGCTCTGCGATGCCAGGTGCAGCCCCCTGAACCTGGGGCGGTCGGGCTCTGGGGACCCCGTTGGGCCGGCCGCCGGGCGAGGCTCTGGGGACCCCGTTGGGCCGGCGGCCGGGCGAGGCTCTGGGGACCCCGTTGGGCCGGCGGCCGGGCGAGGCTCTGGGGACCCCGTTGGGCCGGCGGCCGGGCGAGGCTCTGGGGACCCCGTTGGGCCGGCGGCCGGGCGAGGCTCTGGGGACCCCGTTGGGCCGGCGGCCGGGCGAGGCTCTGGGGACCCCGTTGGGCCGGCGGCCGGGCGAGGCTCTGGGGACCCCGTTGGGCCGGCGGCCGGGCGAGGCTCTGGGGACCCCGTTGGGCCGGCGGCCGGGCGAGGCTCTGGGGACCCCCTTGGGCCGGCGGCCGGGCGAGGCTCTGGGGACCCCGTTGGGCCGGCGGCCGGGCGAGGCTCTGGGGACCCCGTTGGGCCGGCCGCCGGGCGAGGCTCTGAGCCTGCTGGCAGACGTGACCCCAGGACAGGCAGAGCTCCCGCAGTGGGCCGGTCCCGACGCTGCGGCTCTCCCCGGCTGCAGGCAGCTGAGCCTGCTGGTGGCCAGCGAGGATTCCAGCTACATGCCAGCCCGAGTCGTGGTCATGGGAGGAGAGAGCCCGGCCAGCATCAGCACTGAGCTCAACACGGTGAGTGCGGCCGGGCGCTGCAGGGCCGGGGGCCGTGGCTTGGGAGGTCTCTGGCAGGGCTGGCAGCAGGCTGAGCTTCACCCGGCTGTGCCATGTTCCCGTCCCAGCTCCATGACTGCTTGCCAAGGGGCAGCCAGTACCCGAGGCACAGGGAGGCCTTGGCCGTGCCACCAGGGCTCTCCGAGGAGGGCCGGGCCCCTCATTCTGGGCCTGTCTCCCAACGCTGGCAGGGTCAGCTGCTTTAGGGGGAGGGCAGGACGCCCGGGCGGCCATGTCCAGAAGGGCCTGCCCGAGCTCCCCCTCCTATCCTGCCGCCCCCTACCAGCTGCAGGCCTGGCACGGCCTGCCCTGTCTTGGGCCAGTGCTCCTTCAAACATTTTCCATCCTTGAGTGGGTTGAATTTTCTGTTTGGCGAGTTGAAATGTCTTTGTGCAACACCAACATGGAGGTAGCATGTGGATGTGCACTCCGCAGTACAAACAAAGCACTAGATACAGATATATATTTTAAACAGTCCATACATGTGGAATAGATAGCTCTGTTTTAAGATGCTAAACAAATCTGTGAGTCAGCTACAAATAGTCATGCTCTCCTTGGAAATATGAATTCAGTATTTGCTGCCAGTGGAAAGGAGAGTAAAAGGCATTCCCTCCGGCTTAGCCAGTGTTTCTAGGGAATGTTTAGGTTCCATGCTATAAAAATACAAGTGAAACAGACATCGAAAAACAAGTTTTCCTGATCTGAAACTTTCACCTTGTGTGTGTCACCAGCTCAAAGAGTAGAAGCCTGAGAACAAATTAACACCCAGCTTCAGGGTTTGTAAACAGATCCATGTTTCAAAGAGATTGCACATAAGGTTTCATTCTACCAGACAGCTAGCACCACACCTGGTTACTTGTTATTTCTGACACGTTAGAGCCAGAACTCTGCCACGTAGCAAAGATCTGGCCTTAGTGTGATACAATTTACCATGTATTAACTAGTATCACGGGATTAAAAAAAGCATTCAGGTCAGCGTGTCGACAGCACTCCAAAAATGGTGTTAAAAGAATCTTTCTTTCTTACCGTAAGCCATTAACACCTATGAAAACTGCGTTTGAAATGTAATCATGCAAATGTCCTGGCACCCACCCACCCCATGGTGTGCTCCCTCCGGGTCTTTCCCAAGGGAACTCGAGAAGTCGTCCCCACCCCCCTTAACTCCCTAAGAGAACAGCTACAGGACAAATTGACCAGAGTTCTGGCTTACAGTGTCCAAGGCAGCACACAGCTTCCCAATCAGCCTCACCTTTTATCCAAAGGCCCTGCCCTGCGTTTCAGCTCTCCCAGTGTCTCCTCCCAAGGTTCTTTCCCTTCCCTCCCAAATCCTTCCCAAACGTCTTGACTCAACCAAAAACCGTTTCCCCTCCCAACCCATGTGCAGCCTCTGCCCATGCGGACTGTGGCTGTCCTGTCTCCTGCAGCCAGGGAGGGAAGCTTTCCAAGCATGGCTCTCACCAGTGATCAGAGGGAGATGGCTGGAAGGGGGCGGGGGAGTGGGGGATGTTTCCCATTTTCAGTGGCAGTGCAGGGAGAAGTTGGGCCTGGCTGTTGCTGGAGCAGTCCTGGCCTGACTGCAGACGGGGTGACAGTAGGAAAGCACAGGGAGGGGGAAGAGGCAGCTGCTCCCTTGTACCCTGCTGCGTAGTAACTGAGACAGACCGGGCCGGGCACGGCTGAGGGCATCTGCTCAGGGCGAATTGCTCAAACTCGGGGCTCTCTCTAACCCTGACTGGCTGCGTAGTGACAAATGGGAGAGAACGGCTCCAAGTAGCCGGCAGAGAAGTAACCAGGCCAAGGAAGGGGCAGCAGGGGGAGACGGGGACCCCTGCCTGGCCAGCTCCCCAGTGGGAGGCCAGGGGAGAAGCTGTCGGGGGGGAGGGGAGGATTTGGGAGGGAGCCAGAGAAGTTGAGCCGATCTGGCAGCGCTGGAACTTACCCGGCTATTCCCACGTGGCCGGTAGCAGGCGAGGAGGCACCGATCCCTCCTCCCCTCCCGCCGGCAGCTCCGGCCCCAACACAGTCGGGATCACAGGAGCGTCCAAGGACTTGCTGCCCCGCGATCGGAGAACTCACTCACCCCAGCGAGCACAGACCCTCGGGGAGGGGGAAGGGGGGGGATGGGATAGAGGCTGGAGCCGGCGCCTCCATTTAGAGCAGGCAGCAGCTGTTGCTGCTTCTGCTCTTTCTCAGAAAGATGGCGAGTCCCCCCCCCCCCCCACCCCGCCGGTCAGCTGAGCTCCCTGCACGGGAGCGTTGAACCTCAGAGCGGAGCTCAGAGAACAGCTGTGTGGCCGCGTGGGCGCAGCTCACAGGGAACTTTGTCTGAGGCTGCTGCCGTCCCCTGCCCCCCGCAGGCCTGGCACAGCCTGCCCTGCCCATAGCTGCTCCCCCCGCAGGCCTGGCACAGCCTGCCCTGCCCATAGCTGCTGCTCCCGCAGGCCTGGCATAGCCTGCCCTGCCCATAGCTGCTCCCCCCCGCAGGCCTGGCACAGCCTGTCCTGCCCATAGCTGCTCCCCCCGCAGGCCTGGCACAGCCTGCCCTGCCCATAGCTGCTCCCCCCGCAGGCCTGGCACAGCCTGCCCTGCCCATAGCTGCTCCCTCCGCAGGCCTGGCATAGCCTGCCCTGCCCATAGCTGCTCCCCCCGCAGGCCTGGCACAGCCTGCCCTGCCCATAGCTGCTCCCCCCGCAGGCCTGGCACAGCCTGCCCTGCCCATAGCTGCTCCCCCCGCAGGCCTGGCACAGCCTGCCCTGCCCTAGGTTACTGCCCTCTGCCCTGTTGCCCGTCTGGCCACACCCGAGTGAGCTGCCCTGGGACACCCGGCCCAGAGCCCGGCTGGCGGCTGCAGCCCGCAGTGCCCCTGGCGCGGTGTGGCCGGGCCGGCTGCCTTGCTCGGTGCACCGGGGGCTGCGCTGCTCGTGGCTGGAGAGCAGAGGGGGCCGAGCTGAGCCCGGAGCTTCCTGCGGGCCCTGGGGCAGTGCTGAGCCGTGGGGGGGGGGAAGGGGGGTAGACAGGCAGCCCTGCCCGGTCCCAGCGGGAGCAGCACATCCGTGCGCAGGGCCCCACGTACAGTGACCGCCTGTGGGGCCCTGCTCCTGCTCCCTGGGCCCTCTCCCGGGGCGAGGCGGGGGTGGTGCCGCTGTAGGCGCCGTTGCTCACGGCCTCGCCAGCCCGTGGCCTGACGCCTGCGGCTCACGCTGCCCCCAGGTCAACGTGCTGCCCTCGGCCAGCCGGGTGGTGCTGCTGGAGAACCTGACGCGCTTCTGGCCCCTCGTCCAGATCAAGATCAAGCGGTGCCAGCAGGTGGGTGCCGGGGAGCCAGCCGCCCCTCCCCATCTCTGTGGCCAGCCGGGTGCCCAGCGAGGGGAGGGGCCGGGTGCCCAGCGAGGGGAGGGGCTGGGTGCCCAGAGAGGGGCGGGACCGGGCGACAGCTGACGGGGGTTGTGCCCCTGCAGGGCGGCATCGACACCCGTGTGCGGGGCATCGAGATCCTGGGGCCCAAGCCGACCTTCTGGCCCATCTTCAAGGAGCAGCTGTGCCGGCGCACGTCCCTCTTCTACAGCACCCGGGCCCACACGTGGTGCCACGAGATCGCCGAGGAGCGCGTGCAGCTGCTGCAGCTCTTCAACAGGTCAGGCTGGGCTGGCCACGACCCCGGTGTGTGCCGGGGCCCCCGCTGTGCTGGCCACGTCCCTGTGTCTCTGCCGGGGCCCCCGCTGTGCTGGCCACGTCCCTGTGTCTCTGCCGGGGCCCCCGCTGTGCTGGCCACGTCCCTGTGTCTCTGCTGGGGGTCCCCCCGCCGGGGGCCCCCCCGCGCTGGCCACGTCCCTGTGTCTCTGCCGGGGCCCCCGCTGTGCTGGCCACGTCCCTGTGTCTCTGCCGGGGCCCCCCCCCGCGCTGGCCACGTCCCTGTGTCTCTGCCGGGGGCCCCCCCGCGCTGGCCACGTCCCTGTGTCTCTGCCGGGGCCCCCGCTGTGCTGGCCACGTCCCTGTGTCTCTGCCGGGGCCCCCCCCCGCGCTGGCCACGTCCCTGTGTCTCTGCCGGGGGCCCCCCCCGCGCTGGCCACGTCCCTGTGTCTCTGCCGGGGGACCCCCCGTGCTGGCCACGTCCCTGTGTCTCTGCCGGGGGCCCCACCGCGCTGGCCACGTCCCTGTGTCTCTGCCGGGGGCCCCCCCGTGCTGGCCACGTCCCTGTGTCTCTGCCGGGGCCCCCCCGCGCTGGTTACGTCCCTGTGTCTCTGCCGGGGGCCCCCCCGTGCTGGCCACGTCCCTGTGTCTCTGCCGGGGGCCCCCCCGCGCTGGCCACGTCCCTGTGTCTCTGCCGGGGGCCCCCCCGCGCTGGCCCGTCCCGGGGCCTGGCAGTGACCGCGCGGGCGTCCGGCTGTTGCAGGCTGAACTGCGCCCTGCGGCACGAGCAGGAGTTTGCCGATCGCTTCCTTCCGGACGAGGAGGCGGCCCAGGCGCTGGGCAGGACCTGCTGGGAGGCCCTGATCTCTCCCTTGGTGCAGAGCGTCACCAGCCCAGGTACCGGCTCCCCCGCCCCCCCCCACCCGGCTCCCGCCCCTCCCCCGGCTCACCCCCCTCTGGCCTTGCAGACCCCAGCGGCGTCAGCCCCCTGGCCTGGCTGCTGAGCGAGTATCTGGAGAACCTGGAGACGGGCCGACGCACCAAGAGCCGCGCCACCATCTTCAACTCCCGCGTCCGGCGCCTCAGCCGCCTGCTGGTGCACGTGGAACCCGGCAGCCCGGAGCCCGAGGAGCTGAGAGCCCCCAGCAGAGCCAGTAAGGCCCCTCCCCCAGGGCCGGGGGCAGGCGTGGGCTCTGTGGGGTGGGGGGCTCGGTGGCTTAGGGCCCTTCGGGGTGGGGGAAGGAGGCCCTGCGGGGTGGTGGCCCTGTGGGTAAGGACCCTTCAGGGCGGGGGTGGGTGGCCCTGTGGGTAAGGATCCTTCAGGGCGGGGGTGGGTGGCCCTGTGGGTAAGGACCCTTCAGGGCAGATCCTGGGGCGGGGGAGGGGGGCCCTGTGGGTAAGGACCCTTTGGGGCGGGTCCCGGGGCGGGGGGGGTCCTGGGGGTAAGGACCCTTCGGGGCGGGTCCCGGGGTGGGGGTGGGAGTCCCTGGGGGTAAGGACCCTTCGGGGCGGGTCCCGGGGCGGGGGGGGGGCCCTGTGGGTAAGGACCCTTTGGGGCGGGTCCCGGGGCGGGGGTGGGAGGCCCTGTGGGTAAGGACCCTTTGGGGCGGGTCCCGGGGTGGGGGCGGGGGTGGGAGGCCCTGTGGGTAAGGACCCTTCGGGGTGGGTCCCGGGGCGGGGGGGGTCCTGGGGGTAAGGACCCTTCGGGGTGGGTCCCGGGGTGGGAGGCCCTGGGGGTAAGGACCCTTCGGGGCGGGTCCCGGGGTGGGGGGGGGGTCCTGGGGGTAAGGACCCTTCGGGGCGGGTCCCGGGGTGGGGGGGGTCCTGGGGGTAAGGACCCTTCGGGGCGGGTCCCGGGGTGGGAGGCCCTGGGGGTAAGGACCCTTCGGGGCGGGTCCCGGGGTGGGGGGGGTCCTGGGGGTAAGGACCCTTCGGGGCGGGTCCCGGGGTGGGGGGGGTCCTGGGGGTAAGGACCCTTCGGGGCGGGTCCCGGGGTGGGGGGGGTCCTGGGGGTAAGGACCCTTCGGGGCGGGTCCCGGGGTGGGAGGCCCTGGGGGTAAGGACCCTTCGGGGCGGGTCCCGGGGTGGGGGGGGCCCTGGGGGTAAGGACCCTTCGGGGCGGGTCCCGGGGTGGGAGGCCCTGGGGGTAAGGACCCTTCGGGGCGGGTCCCGGGGTGGGGAGGGCCCTGGGGGTAAGGACCCTTCGGGCTGCCGCTAGCCCGTCGGGTGCCAGGCCGGGCCATGGTGCTGCCGATTGGCGGGTGCAGGCGGGTGCCAGGCCGGGCCATGGTGCTGCCGATTGGCGGGTGCAGGCGGGTGCCAGGCCGGGCCATGGTGCTGCCGATTGGCGGGTGCAGGCGGGTGCCAGGCCGGGCCATGGTGCTGCCGATTGGCGGGTGCTGGTGGGTGCCAAGCTCGGCGGGGCTGGGCGCAGGCCGTGGCCGGGCGCAGCGGGGGGGCTCTCGGGCGGGGGGGCCGTGGGGCGCAGTGGGGGCGGGGCCGTCGGCAGCCTCCTTGCTGCAAAGACCAGCCCTGCTGTGGGGCGGGTCCTGGCTGCTCCGGGCCGGGGGTGGGGTGGGGCTGGCTGGCTCCAATGCGCCGCGCTGGGCTGGGGGGGCACCGGCCGATGGCCGAGGAGCGGCCCTGCCCCCGGGGGCGCCCCACCCCGGCGTGGGGTCGGCCCTGCCCCCGTCCTGCCCCAGCGCCGCTCACGCTCCCTCTGCCGGCAGACGGGAAGAACGGGAAGAGCCAGGAGACGAGCGCCGGGGCCGCCAGGGGCTCGGGGAAGAAGCCCAGCAGCATGGCGGGGATCACGCAGTGCTGGAGGGGTGTCGTGCAGCAGCAGGTGCGGGGGGAAGGATGTTGGGGCGGGGGAGGGGGTGGTGGGGGCGTTGGATGGGGAGTTATGGGGGGCTCTTGCAGTAGCGGGTGGGGGTGATGGGGCGTTGGATGGGGAGTTATGGGGGGCTCTTGCAGTAGCGGGTGGGGGTGATGGGGGCGTTGGATGGGGAGTTATGGGGGGCTCTTGCAGTAGCGGGTGGGGGTGATGGGGCGTTGGATGGGGAGTTATGGGGGGCTCTTGCAGTAGCGGGTGGGGGTGATGGGGCGTTGGATGGGGAGTTATGGGGGGCTCTTGCAGTAGCGGGTGGGGGGTGATGGGGCGTTGGATGGGGAGTTATGGGGGGCTCTTGCAGTAGCGGGTGGGGGTGATGGGGCATTGGATGGGGAGTTATGGGGGGCTCTTGCAGTAGCGGGTGGGGGTGATGGGGGCGTTGGATGGGGAGTTATGGGGGGCTCTTGCAGTAGCGGGTGGGGGGTGATGGGGGCGTTGGATGGGGAGTTATGGGGGGCTCTTGCAGTAGCGGGTGGGGGGTGATGGGGGCGTTGGATGGGGAGTTATGGGGGGCTCTTGCAGTAGCGGGTGGGGGTGATGGGGGCGTTGGATGGGGAGTTAAGGGGGGCTCTTGCAGTAGCGGGTGGGGGTGATGGGGGCGTTGGATGGGGAGTTATGGGGGGCTCTTGCAGTAGCGGGTGGGGGTGGTGGGGGGTGATGGGGAGTTATGGGGGGCTCTTGCAGCAGCGGGTGGGGGTGATGGGGGCGTTGGATGGGGAGTTATGGGGGGCTCTTGCAGTAGCGGGTGGGGGTGATGGGGGCGTTGGATGGGGAGTTATGGGGGGCTCTTGCAGTAGCGGGTGGGGGGTGATGGGGCGTTGGATGGGGAGTTATGGGGGGCTCTTGCAGTAGCGGGTGGGGGGTGATGGGGCGTTGGATGGGGAGTTATGGGGGGCTCTTGCAGTAGCGGGTGGGGGTGATGGGGCATTGGATGGGGAGTTATGGGGGGCTCTTGCAGTAGCGGGTGGGGGTGATGGGGGTGTTGGATGGGGAGTTATGGGGGGCTCTTGCAGCAGCGGGTGGGGGTGGTGGGGGGTGATGGGGAGTTATGGGGGGCTCTTGCAGTAGCGGGTGGGAGGTGATGGGGTGTTGGATGGGGAGTTATGGGGGGCTCTTGCAGTAGCGGGTGGGGGTGGTGGGGGGTGATGGGGAGTTATGGGGGGCTCTTGCAGTAGCGGGTGGGGTGATGGGGCGTTGGATGGGGAGTTATGGGGGGCTCTTGCAGTAGCGGGTGGGGGGTGATGGGGGCGTTGGATGGGGAGTTATGGGGGGCTCTTGCAGTAGCGGGTGGGGGGTGATGGGGGCGTTGGATGGGGAGTTATGGGGGGCTCTTGCAGTAGCGGGTGGGGGTGATGGGGGTGTTGTATGGGGAGTTATGGGGGGCTCTTGCAGTAGCGGGTGGGGGTGATGTGGGCGTTGGATGGGGAGTTATGGGGGGCTCTTGCAGTAGCGGGTGGGGGGGTGATGGGGCGTTGGATGGGGAGTTATGGGGGGCTCTTGCAGCAGCGGGTGGGGGTGATGGGGCGTTGGATGGGGAGTTATGGGGGGCTCTTGCAGTAGCGGGTGGGGGGGTTATGGGGGCGTTGGATGGGGAGTTATGGGGGGCTCTTGCAGTAGCGGGTGGGGGTGATGTGGCGTTGGATGGGGAGTTATGGGGGGCTCTTGCAGTAGTGGGTGGGGGTGGTGGGGGTGATGGGGGGCTCTTGCAGTAGCGGGTGGGGGTGATGGGGCGTTGGATGGGGAGTTATGGGGGGCTCTTGCAGTAGCGGGTGGGGGGTGATGGGGCGTTGGATGGGGAGTTATGGGGGGCTCTTGCAGCAGCGGGTGGGGGGTGATGGATGGGGGGTAAGGGGGGGCTCTTGCCGCAGGGGGTGGGGGGTGATGGATGGGGGGTAAGGGGGGGCTCTTGCCGCAGCGGGTGGGGGGTGATGGATGGGGGGTAAG
Organism: Pelodiscus sinensis; assembly: GCF_052426305.1. Classification (NCBI taxonomy): domain Eukaryota; kingdom Metazoa; phylum Chordata; order Testudines; family Trionychidae; genus Pelodiscus; species Pelodiscus sinensis. The sequence continues at coordinate 199,624,874 of NC_143054.1, read as the reverse complement.
GGGGGGCTCTTGCCGCAGCGGGTGGGGGGTGATGGATGGGGGTAAGGGGGGGCTCTTGCCGCAGGGGGTGGGGGGTGATGGATGGGGGTAAGGGGGGGCTCTTGCCGCAGGGGGTGGGGGGTGATGGATGGGGGATAAGGGGGGGCTCTTGCCGCAGGGGGTGGGGGGTGATGGATGGGGGGTAAGGGGGGGCTCTTGCAGCAGGGGGTGGGGGGTGATGGATGGGGGTAAGGGGGGGCTCTTGCAGCAGGGGGTGGGGGTGATGGATGGGGGGTAAGGGGGGGCTCTTGCAGCAGGAGGTGGGGGTGATGGATGGGGGGTAAGGGGGGGCTCTTGCAGCAGGGGGTGGGGGGTGATGGATGGGGGGTAAGGGGGGGCTCTTGCAGCAGGGGGTGGGGGTGATGGATGGGGAGTAAGGGGGGGCTCTTGCAGCAGGGGGTGGGGGGTGATGGATGGGGGTAAGGGGGGGCTCTTGCCGCAGCGGGTGGGGGGTGATGGATGGGAGGTAAGGGGGGGCTCTTGCCGCAGGGGGTGGGGGGTGATGGATGGGGGGTAAGGGGGGGCTCTTGCAGCAGCGGGTGGGGGGTGATGGATGCGGGGTAAGGGGGGGCTCTTGCAGCAGGGGGTGGGGGGTGATGGATGGGGGTAAGGGGGGGCTCTTGCAGCAGCGGGTGGGGGGTGATGGATGGGGGTAAGGGGGGGCTCTTGCAGCAGGGGGTGGGGGGTGATGGATGGGGGTAAGGGGGGGCTCTTGCAGCAGCGGGTGGGGGGTGATGGATGGGGGTAAGGGGGGGCTCTTGCAGCAGGGGGTGGGGGGTGATGGATGGGGGGTAAGGGGGGGCTCTTGCAGCAGGGGGTGGGGGGTGATGGATGGGGGTAAGGGGGGGCTCTTGCAGCAGGGGGTGGGGGGTGATGGATGGGGGTAAGGGGGGGCTCTTGCAGCAGCGGGTGGGGGGTGATGGATGGGGAGTTATGGGGGGCTCTTGCAGCAGCGGGTGGGGGGTGATGGAAGGGGGTAAGGGGGGGCTCTTGCAGCAGCGGGTGGGGGGTGATGGATGGGGGGTAAGGGGGGGCGTTGTGCAGCAGGGGGTGGGGGGTGATGGATGGGGTAAGGGGGGGCTCTTGCAGCAGGGGGTGGGGGGGTGATGGATGGGCGTTAAGGGGGGGCGTTGTGCAGCAGGGGGTGGGGGGTGATGGATGGGGGTAAGGGGGGGCGTTGTGCAGCAGGGGGTGGGGGGTGATGGATGGGGGTAAGGGGGGGCGTTGTGCAGCAGGGGGTGGGGGGTGATGGATGTGGGTAAGGGGGGGCGTTGTGCAGCAGGGCGTGGGGGGTGATGGATGGGGGTAAGGGGGGGCTCTTGCAGCAGCGGGTGGGGGGTGATGGAAGGGGGTAAGGGGGGGCTCTTGCAGCAGCGGGTGGGGGGTGATGGATGGGGGGTAAGGGGGGGCGTTGTGCAGCAGGGGGTGGGGGGGGTGATGGATGGGGTAAGGGGGGGCTCTTGCAGCAGGGGGTGGGGGGGTGATGGATGGGCGTTAAGGGGGGGCGTTGTGCAGCAGGGGGTGGGGGGTGATGGATGGGGGTAAGGGGGGGCGTTGTGCAGCAGGGGGTGGGGGGTGATGGATGGGGGTAAGGGGGGGCGTTGTGCAGCAGGGGGTGGGGGGTGATGGATGGGGGTAAGGGGGGCGTTGTGCAGCAGGGCGTGGGGGGGTGATGGATGGGCGTTAAGGGGGGGCGTTGTGCAGCAGGGGGTGGGGGGTGATGGATGGGGGTAAGGGGGGGCGTTGTGCAGCAGGGGGTGGGGGGTGATGGATGGGGGTAAGGGGGGGCGTTGTGCAGCAGGGGGTGGGGGGTGATGGATGGGGGGTAAGGGGGGGCTCTTGCAGCAGCGGGTGGGGGGTGATGGATGGGGATAAGGGGGGGCGTTGTGCAGCTCTGGTGTGTTTGTGCCTGTGGGTCTCTGCTGCCGGTCCCCGCTCCCTGTGCTCCACGGGGGTAGCAGGGCCCAGCCCCTCGGCCTCCTGCCCCAAGCCACGAAGCCCAGGGGTGTTTGTTGGGGGGGCCCCTCCCCCCTGTGGCCCCCTGGGCCTCTCCCTCCCCGGCTTGGTCTGGACCCCCCATGCTCACCAGGGCGCTCCCCGAACCTGGGCCCCTCCCTCAGGGCGCCCCGCCCCGTTCCCCTGGGCCCCCCCCCTCAGGGCGCCCCGCCCCGTTCCCCTGGGCCCCTCCGTCAGGGCGCCCCGCCCCGTTCCCCTGGGCCCCTCCCTCAGGGCGCCCCGCCCCGTTCCCCTGGGCCACCCCCCTCAGGGCGCCCCGTTCCCCTGGCCCCCCCCTCAGGGCGCCCCGCCCCGTTCCCCTGGGCCCCCCCCTCAGGGCGCCCCGCCCCGTTCCCCTGGCCCCCCCCTCAGGGCGCCCCGCCCCGTTCCCCTGGGCCCCTCCCTCAGGGCGCCCCGCCCCGTTCCCCTGGCCCCCCCCTCAGGGCGCCCCGCCCCGTTCCCCTGGGCCCCTCCCTCAGGGCGCCCCGCCCCGTTCCCCTGGCCCCCCCCTCAGGGCGCCCCGCCCCGTTCCCCTGGGCCCCCCCCCTCAGGGCGCCCCGCCCCGTTCCCCTGGCCCCCCCCTCAGGGCGCCCCGCCCCGTTCCCCTGGGCCCCTCCCTCAGGGCGCCCCGCCCCGTTCCCCTGGGCCCCCCCCCTCAGGGCGCCCCGCCCCGTTCTCCTGGGCCCCCTCCCTCAGGGCGCCCCGCCCCGTTCCCCTGGGCTCCCCCCTCAGGGCGCCCCGCCCCGTTCTCCTGGGCCCCCCCCTCAGGGCGCCCCGCCCCGTTCCCCTGGGCCCCCCCCCCCAGGGTGCCCCGCCCCGTTCTCCTGGGCCCCCCCTCAGGGCGCCCCGCCCCGTTCCCCTGGGCCCCCCCCCTCAGGGCGCCCCGCCCCGTTCCCCTGGGCCCCCCCCTCAGGGCGCCCCGTTCCCCTGGCCCCCCCCCTCAGGGCGCCCCGCCCCGTTCCCCTGGGCCCCCCCCTCAGGGCGCCCCGTTCCCCTGGGCCCCCCCCCTCAGGGCGCCCCGCCCCGTTCCCCTGGCCCCCCCCTCAGGGCGCCCCGTTCCCCTGGGCCCCCCCCCTCAGGGCGCCCCGCCCCGTTCCCCTGGCCCCCCCCTCAGGGCACCCCGCCCCGTTCCCCTGGGCCCCCCCCCTCAGGGCGCCCCGCCCCGTTCCCCTGGGCCCCCCCCCCTCAGGGCGCCCCGCCCCGTTCCCCTGGGCCTCCCCCCTCAGGGCGCCCCGCCCCGTTCCCCTGGGCCCCCCCCTCAGGGCGCCCCGCCCCGTTCCCCTGGCCCCGGGTCACGGTGCTGCCTCCCCGCGCAGGTGAAGCGGTTCCTGGAGGCGGCGTGGCAGGGGCCGGACTTCGTGGAGCGGTACTGCCGCCTGTACCGGGGCCTGCGCCGCGCCACGGAGGAGCTCTTCGGGCAGCAGGCGGCCTTCGCGCTGGCCCTGCGCCAGGGCTTCTCCGGCGGCCTGCTGCAGCTCTCCTTCCTGACGGCCGTGCACGTGAGCGGGGGCTCGGCGCGGGGGGGGGGCTGGGAAGGGGCGTGGTCTTGCGGAAGGGGTGTGGCTTTGGGCGGAAGGGGCGTGGTCTTGCGGAAGGGGCGTGGCTTTGGGCGGAAGGGGTGTGGCTTTGGGCGGAAGGGGTGTGGCTTTGGGCGGAAGGGGTGGGGCTTCGGCTGCCTTCCCCATTTGTGCCTTCACCCGCCTCCCGCCGTGCCCGACCCCTCCGCTCGGCAGCGCCCAGTCGGCTCTGCCCAGGCTCCTGGCTGCCCTGTAGGAGTCTGAGGGTCCCAGCTGTGTGTGGGGGGGGTTCTGCCAGTGAACCCCTGGCTGCATCATGGCCTTGAGCCTGCTCCTGGCCCCCCAGTCCTGGCCCCCTTCCCCCCTGCCCTGGCGCACACACCCCGGGCCCTCCACGGAGCCCCAACCCCCTACTGCCCATGCACACAGCCCCCCGACTCCCCACAGAGCCCCCACGCCCGGGCACACAGTCCCCCGACTCCCCACAGAGCCCCCACGCCCGGGCACACAGCCCCCCGACTCCCCACAGAGCCCCCACGCCCGGGCACACAGCCCCCCGACTCCCCACAGAGCCCCCACGCCCGGGCACACAGCCCCCCGACTCCCCACAGAGCCCCCACGCCCGGGCACACAGTCCCCCGACTCCCCACAGAGCCCCCACGCCCGGGCACACAGCCCCCCGACTCCCCACAGAGCCCCCACGCCTGGGCACACAGCCCCCCGACTCCCCACAGAGCCCCCACGCCCAGGCACACAGCCCCCCGACTCCCCACAGAGCCCCCACGCCCGGGCACACAGCCCCCTGACTCCCCACAGAGCCCCCACGCCTGGGCACACAGCCCCCCGACTCCCCACAGAGCCCCCACGCCCGGGCACACAGCCCCCCGACTCCCCACAGAGCCCCCATGCCCGGGCACACAGCCCCCCGACTCCCCACAGAGCCCCCATGCCCGGGCACACAGCCCCCCGACTCCCCACAGAGCCCCCACGCCCGGGCACACAGCCCCCTGAAACTCCACAGAGCCCCCCCACCTGGGCACACAGCCCCCTGAAACTCCACGGAGACCCCCACGCCCGGGCACACAGCCCCCCCAGGCCCCACGGAGACCCCCACGCCCGGGCACACAGCCCCGACTCCCCACAGAGCCCCCACGCCCGGGCACACAGCCCCCCCAGGCCCCACGGAGACCCCCACGCCCGGGCACACAGCCCCGACTCCCCACAGAGCACCCACTGTCTGGGCACATAGCCCCCTGACTCCCCACGGAGCGCACATGCCCGGGCACACAGTCCCCCCAGGCCTCACGGAGACCCCCACGCTCGGGCACACAGCCCCCTGACTCTCCACAGAGACCCCACGCCGGGCACACAGCCCCCTGACTCTCCACAGAGACCCCACGCCGGGCACACAGCCCCCTGACTCTCCACAGAGACCCCACGCCGGGCACACAGCCCCCTGACTCCCCACAGAGACCCCACTCCCGGGCACACAGCCTCCCGACTCCCCACAGAGCCCCCACTCCCGGGCACACAGCCTCCCCAGACCTCATGAAGACCCCCACTGCCTGGGCACATAGCCCCTTGGCCCCCCCACGGCTCCCTCTCCTTTGTCCTGCTTCCAGGGCCCAAGGTGTTATCTGCTGTCACCTGGTCCTCAGGCCGAGCGTACTTCCCCAGCGAGTTGTGCCCGGCCTCCCCTCCTTGTCCAGATAGTGCTGCAGTGCCCAGGGAAACTGAGGCACGCGCACACACACACACACACACACAGCGTTCCCATGGAACAGCACAGGACAGTAGACTCACACAACAAGAAAGCAAGCACAGTGAATAGTCCCCACTTCGTCCCACCCCCGCTCCCAGGGAGTGACCCTTCCCCCGGGTCCCCCCCTCCGTCCGCGTGTCCCCCGGGCCCCGAGCCGCCTGGCAGCTGGCGCTCTCCCCAGGTGAGTGAGCAGTTCGCGCGCTACGTCGACCAGCGCATCCAGGAGAGCCAGACGGACGCGGGCAACGTGGAGTCGCTGCACCGGCTGCAGCAGAGCCTGGAGCCTCTCCTCTTCCTCTCGGGCCTGGAGCTCGCCAGCACCTTCGAGCACTTCTACCGGTGAGGGGGGGCCGGGGCTCCCCACAGCCCAGCCGGCCCAGGCCTGGCTGCCAGGGGCTGGGCAGGGCCCGCGGGGGCGTCTCCCGGAGGCTGCGCCTGCTGCCCTGCCTGGGCCGGGTTGCCAGGTGTCGAGTTGACCGACAGGCCCCCGGGGCTCTGGCCGGGACGTTCGGATTTTCCCCGGCCAGGAGGTGAAAATCCCGGGTGCCTCCCGGGTGCGCGGGGAGCTGTGCGGCCCGGCGCAGGGCGGCAGGGTGGCGGGCGGCCGCCGCAGCCTGGTGGGGCCAGAGAGCCTCCCAAGTCTGTCTTAAAGGGGCCACGCCGGGGGGTTTGTTTTTTTGCTCGGCTCTCAGGTCCTTTTTGTTTTCTCAACAACTTTGGTTCCCCCGTTTTGTTCTGAACAGAATTTTCTCCGCGGTGGTTTCCGGTGGGGAGCAGGGTGCTGGGTGTTTGGATTCAATCATCTGGCAGCCCTGCCTGGCCCCGGATGCAGGCGGGGGCAGGGCGGGGCGGAGGGGCTGAGGGCGCGGGGGGCTGACCCAGCTGCCGTTGCAGGTATTACCTGGGCGACCGGCTCCTGGCCCAGGGCAGCGTGTGGCTGGAACGGGCCGTCGTGGAGCAGCTCGGGCTCTGCTTCCCCAACCGCTTCCCCCAGCAGATGCTCAAGAGCCTGAGCGAGTCGGAGGAGCTGCAGCAGCAATTCCACCTCTTCCAGCTGCAGCAGCTCGACCAGCACCTGCTGGAGCTGGACGCCGGCCAGGAGGACGCGGTGAGGCCTGGGCGGGGCTGGGGGTGCCCTCCCTTCCCGGGGGGGCTGGGGACGCGGCGGGGCTGGGGGTGCCCCCTCCCTTCCCGGGGGGGGGGCTGGGGACGCGGGGGGGCTGGGGGTCCTCTCCCTTCCCGGGGGGAGGTCTGGGGACGTGGCGGGGCTGGGGGTGCCCCCTCCCTTCCCGGGGTGCCCAGAGGAGCTGGGGGAGCCTGAGCGCGGCGCCCTGCTGCGTCCCCAGGCGATGGAGGAGCCGGCCGCGCTGGAGGAGGAGCCGGAGGTGAAGGTGCTGGCCCTGTCCCCGCGCTGCTGGACCATCTCCCCGCTCTGCTACCTGGAGGAGCCCGGCCGGTGTTTCCCGCAGCCCCTCTGCTCCTATTTGGCGCGGTTTGCCGACTTCTACACCAAGAGTGAGTCCGGGCGCGGGGCTCTGGGGTCGGGGTGCAGCAGGGTCTGGGGTCGGGGTGCAGCGAGGTCTGGGGGGTGGGGCTCTGGGGTCGGGGTGCAGCAGGGTCTGGGGGGAGGGGCTCTGGGGTCGGGGTGAAGCAGGGTCTGGGGGGAGGGGCTCTGGGGTCGGGGTGCAGCGAGGTCTGGGGGGTGGGGCTCTGGGGTCGGGGTGCAGCAGGGTCTGGGGGGAGGGGCTCTGGGGTTGGGGTGCAGCGAGGTCTGGGGGGAGGGGCTCTGGGGTCGGGGTGCAGCGAGGTCTGGGGGGTGGGGCTCTGGGGTCGGGGTGCAGCGAGTGATGGGGCTTGGGGTGGGACTCTAGGGTCAGGGTGTGATGAGGGGTGGGGCTGGGGTTCTAGGGTCAGGGTGCTGAGGGGGCGGGGCAGGGGGCTGGGCTCTAGGGTCGGGGTGCAGTGAGTGATGGGGCTTGGGGTGGGACTCTAGGGTCAGGGTGTGCTGAGGGGTGGGGCTGGGGGCGGGGCTTAGGGCAGGGTGCTGAGGGGGCGGGGCTTGGGGCAGGGTGCTGAGGGGGCGGGGTTCTAGGGTCAGGGTGCTGAGGGGGCGGGGCTTGGGGCAGGGTGCTGAGGGGGCGGGGCTTGGGGCAGGGTGCTGATGGGGCGGGGCAGGGGGCCGGGCTCTAGGGTCGGGGTGCAGCGAGTGATGGGGCTTGGGGTGCAACTCTAGGGTCAGGGTGCTGAGGGGGCGGGGCTAGGGGCAGGGTGCCGAGGGGGCGGGTCTTGGGGCAGGGTGCTGAGGGCGGGGTCAGACTCCCCAGCGAAGGGCTGGGAGCGGCAGTGGTGCTGGAGCTGGGGGTCCGTGGGGCCGGGGGCTCTGCTGGGACCGGCCGTGTCTCTTGCAGGTCAGAGCTGGCCGGGCCTGGAGCACTCGAAGCCGCGGCGCCTGCAGTGGACGTGGCTGGGCCACGCCGAGCTCCGGTTTGCAGGGGGCACCGCCCTGCACGTCTCCACCCTGCAGATGTACATCCTGCTGCACTTCAACAGCGCCCAGGTGGGGCCCGCTCGGGCCAACGGGGCCCGGCCCCCCCCGTCCTGTGCGGAGCCTCCCCTGGCTCGGGGCCCGGCCCCCCCGTCCTGTGCGGAGCCTCCCCCGGCTCGGGGCCCGGCCCCCCCGTCCTGTGCGGAGCCTCCCCCGGCTCGGGGCCCGGCCCCCCCTGTCCTGTGCGGAGCCTCCCCCGGCTCGGGGCCCGGCCCCCCTGTCCTGTGCGGAGCCTCCCCTGGCTCGGGGCCCGGCCCCCCTGTCCTGTGCGGAGCCTCCCCCGGCTCGGGGCCCGGCCCCTCCTGTCCTGTGCGGAGCCTCCCCCGGCTCGGGGCCTGGCCCCCCGTCCTGTGCGGAGCCTCCCCCGGCTCGAGGCCTGGCCCCCCTGTCCTGTGCGGAGCCTCCCCCGGCTCGGGGCCTGGCCCCTCCTGTCCTTCCAGCCGCAATGTGTTCCTCTCTGCCCCCCGTCCCAGCTCCCGTGTCCCCGTGTGGCTCCGGCGGGGGGGGCCGTTCTCTCTTCCCTCGCCCCCGTCCAGCACCGCAGCCCCGAACCCTCCTCCCACCCTGGCCCCTCTGCCGGCCTCCTGCCCCTGCTTCTCCACATCCTGTCTCCTTTGCTTGCTCGGCAGGAAGTGGCCGTGGAGTCGCTGGCCCAGGCCACGGGGCTGTCTCCCGCCCTGCTGAGCCAGGCGCTGAAACCGCTGACGGGAGAGGCCGGGATCCTGACCCAGAGCCTGCCAGAGGGGGGTGCGTATGGGGAGAGCGGGGGGGCCGGGTTAGAAGAGGGGGCTGAGCCTGGGGGGAGGGTGGCCAGGCTGGTCCCAGAGAGGGCTCATGAGGCTGGGCTCTGAGCCGGGAGGGGGGCTGGGCCTGGATGGGCGTGTGGGGATGAGGGGGGGGACTGGTCCCCAAGCAGGGTGGCAGGGGTGTGCTGTGGGGGGCTGGCCCTGAAGAGGTGTGTGGGGATACGGGGGGGGAGGGGCTGGCCCTGGGGGGGCGTGTGGAATACGGGGGGGCTGGTTTTCGAGCAGGGCCGGTCCCGGGCCCCGCTGAGCGCCGCCTGCCGGTCCCAGGGCTGCTGCGGCTGGACGAGGCGGCCCTGGCCCGGGCGGGGGGGGCGGGGATACGGGGAGGAGGGGCTGGCCCTGGAGGGGCGGGCGGGGATACGGGGGGGGGGGGCCGGCCCTGGGGGGGCGTGTGGGATACGGGGGGCTGGTTTTCGAGCAGGGCCGTTCCCGGGCCCCGCTGAGCGCCGCCTGCCGGTCCCAGGGCTGCTGCAGCTGGACGAGGCGGCCCTGGCCCGGGCGGGGGGGCAGGCCCTGGGGGGGGCGGCGGGGATACGGGGGGGGAGGGGCCGGCCCTGGGGGGGCGTGTGGGATACGGGGGGGCTGGTTTTGGAGCAGGGCCGGTCCCGGGCCCCGCTGAGCGCCGCCTGCCGGTCCCAGGGCTGCTGCGGCTGGACGAGGCGGCCCTGGCCCGGGCGGGGGGGTGGGGATATGGGGGGGGGAGGGGCCGGCCCTGGAGGGGCGGGGGGGATACGGGGGGGCTGGTTTTCGAGCAGGGCCGGTCCCGGGCCCCGCTGAGCGCCGCCTGCCGGTCCCAGGGCTGCTGCGGCTGGACGAGGCGGCCCTGGCCCGGGCGGGGGGGGGGCCCTGGGGGGGCGTGTGGGATACGGGGGGGCTGGTTTTCGGGCAGGGCCGGTCCCGGGCCCCGCTGAGCGCCGCCTGCCGGTCCCAGGGCTGCTGCGGCTGGACGAGGCGGCCCTGGCCCGGGCGGGGGGGCGGGCCCTGCGCCTGCTGCCCCCGCAGACCTACCTGGCCGTGGAGGCGGCCGAGGGCGGCGCGCTGGAGCGCAAGAGGAACGTGCTTTGCTGCCTCATCGTGCGGCTGCTGAAGGGGGAGAAGGAGCTGCACATCGACAACCTGGTGTTCAGGGTACGGCCCGGCGGGGGCGGGGCAGGGGCGGGGCCTGCTGGGCGCCCGGCCACGCCCACTAACGCTGCCTCTGCCCGACAGGTGATTGACGCCTGTCAGAAATGGGAGTCCGGCTCCGCCCCCAAGTTCCTCAGCTTCTGCTGCAGCAGCACGGACGTGCTCTCCTGCGTCCTGCACCTGCTGAGCCAGGGCTACCTGCGGCGGCAGGAGGCCAACCCGCAGCTGCTGGAGTACGTCTCCACGGAGCCCACCACGCCGCACCGGGGCCAGGCCCAGATCGTGTTCCAGAGCACGGAGAGCCGGCGGGAGCCGGGCAGCACGGCCCCGCTCAGGTAGGGCGGCGTCTTGGCGGGTGGGGCCTGGCCGGTCCCCAGGCGGCTGACGGGCGGTTGCTCTGTGCCAGGTTGGATGCCCGTGGGGCCGGCCCCGAGGAGGTCCTGATGGAGACCCTGCTGTTGCCCATGGGGCGCACCATGAGCCAGGAGGAGGTGGGGGCGCTCATGAGCGAGACGGTGCAGCAGGTGTGCGACACCCTGAGCCTGTCGGCCGACCGCGCCCAGCACCTGCTCATCCACTGCAAGTGGAACGTGGACCTGCTCGTCCAGCGCTACACCGAGGAGCCCGAGCTGCTGCTCATTTCCTCAGGCCTGCAAGTGCAGAACCCCCAGCCGCCCCCCAGCCCCGTCACCCACTGCCCCGTGTGCGTGAGCCAGCTGGGCCCGGACGACAGCCCCCCCACCCTCTGCTGCATGCACGACTGCTGCAAGGTGAGGGGCCGCTCCGGGGCTTCCTCGTGTCCCCGGGTCGGTCAGCCCGTCACACGCTCTCCGCCGGTGAGGCCTCTGGGCTTGGTCCGGCGCCGGGAGGGGCCCCCAGGAGAGGTCTGTACCATGGGGAGGGCGAGACGTGCTCCCTGACTCCGACCGTGTCTCCCCGCCCCAGTCCTGCTGGAACGAGTATCTGACGGCTCGCATCGAGCAGAACCTGGTTCTGAACTGTACCTGCCCCATCCCCGACTGCCCCGCGCAGCCCACCACCGACTTCATCCGCTCCATCATCTGCTCCAAGGAGGTCATGGCCAAGGTGGGTCGGGGCGCTGCCGGGCGCGGCTGGGTCTAGTCCGCCCTGCGGGGGGGCCAGGGGGCGCGCTGAGCTTCTAGGCCCCCTTCCCCCCCTCTCTCGGTGACTGATAGGGCCAAGAGCTCCCTGTGAGAAACCGTCTGTCCTCGAGTGAATGTGCGGCTGTGCAGACAGGCACTTGTATCCAGGCCTCCGCCCCGCCCTCCACACTGCCCTCCCGGCCCTGAGCCCCTGCCCCACGCCGGAACCAGCCACCCAGGGACGGGGCTGTCGTGTAGCAGTGCCCAGGGGGTCGAATGAGGGAGAATCGCTCAGAACCAGGCCTGCCTACAGCCTGACACGGGGGCCCTTCCCCGTAAGACACCGAACCATCAGCCGAGCGCTTTGGCTGCCACCTTGGCCAGCAAGAACCCGCACAGGCAAATCCCCCCAGACGCCCCAGTGTTCCCTGTGCCCCCCCTTAACCCGTCTCCCCACCTCCCCCCAGGCACCCCAGTGTTCCCTGTGTCCCCCCTTAACCCGTCTCCCCACCTCCCCCCAGACGCCCCAGTGTTCCCTGTGTCCCCCCTTAACCCGTCTCCCCACCTCCCCCCAGACGCCCCAGTGTTCCCTGTGTCCCCCCTTAACCCGTCTCCCCACTTCCCCCCAGACGCCCCAGTGTTCCCTGTGCCCCCCCTTAACCCGTCTCCCCACCTCCCCCCAGACGCCCCAGTGTTCCCTGTGTCCCCCCTTAACCCGTCTCCCCACCTTCCCCCAGCCCCCCCAGTGTTCCCCCCAGCCCCCCTCACACAGGGCAGAGGTTCTAACCCACCCTCCACCTCCCCTCAGAAACCCCAGTGTCCCCTGTGCCCCCCTTACACAGGGGAGAGGTTCTAACCCATCCCCCACCTCCCCTTAGACCCCCAAGTGCTCCCTGTGCCCCCCCAGCCCCTCCTCACACAGGGGAGAGGTTCTAACCCACCCCCCACCTCCCCTCACACACCCCAGTGCTCCCTGTGCCCCCCCAGCCCCGCTCACACAGGGGAGAGGTTCTAACCCATCCCCCACCTCCCCTTAGACCCCCAAGTGCTCCCTGTGCCCCCCCAGCCCCTCCTCACACGGGAGAGGGTCTAACCCACCCCCCACCTCCCCTCACACACCCCAGTGCTCCCTGTGCCCCCCCAGCCCCGCTCACACAGGGGAGAGGTTCTAACCCATCTCCCCGTCCCAAAGGACCAGCCCCGGTCCCAGGGCCATTTGTACCCCAGATCTGCCCAAAGAGCTCGCTGGGCCCGTCCTTGCGGGTCTAAAGTCTGAGGGGTTCGTAGTGGGGAGGCTGAGAGCAGGAGGGCAGGGGAAGCCCCGTGCTCGGTCCCGGCCCTTAGCAGGGATGGACCCAGCCGCCAGCTGGAGCCCGGCCTGTGTCAGTGAACCCTTCCCGGCCCTGTCCAGGGAGCGAGGGGCAGAGGAGGAGCCCCCAGGGCCCTTTGCTCCCCTTGTTCTCCCGTGGGAAGGTCCCTGCCAAAGGGAGCCGGTCCCGTGGGCAGATCCCCTGTGGGTGTGGTCGGTAGGCGAGGGGCCACGGGGAACCTGCTGGTCTGCCGGGTGCCAGCACAATCCCTCTGATGTGAGTTGGCCACTGTCCATGCAGCTCTGCTGCTCCCTCGGTAGCCGCCCCGGCGCTCGGCGGGTGGCCCCTGCTGCCGTCCCAGGCCCAGTCCTGCAGGCGCGTGAGCAGCACAGAGACGCTCCAAGTGCCAGGCTCCGTCAGCCCCCCCCCGGCCCCGCCCTGGGGGCAAACCCACCCCAGTGTCTGCCTGGTCCCAAGACACCTGCCAGTCTGGTTAGGGCAAAGCCCTGGGGCCTCTTTCTCTGCCCTGGCGCTCGGGCAGCAGCCTAGCCCTCCTGGAGCTGTGTGCGAGGACCGCGACATCCCTGGGGCCAGCCCGTTTCCCACCCTGGCCCTGCCTGCCCCGTGGTCGCCCCCCCCCTCAGGGCCTGGGCCTGGGCCATGGGTCACGGCAGCGCCGCTCTCGCTTGCTGCGGGAGGTTGGTCGCGTCGGCCTGCGCGGGGCCAGTGGGTGCCAGGGACCTGCGGGGGGGAAGCGCCCTCGTCCCTGGTTTAGCGCTGGGGCTGGGCTGCAGAGCAGGGTGGCCGGGGTGGGGATCCGCCCAGAGCTCCCGAGTCCGTCTGGTGCCTGACCCCCCTTGCTCCCTGCAGTACGAGAAGGCGCTCCTGCGGGGCTACGTGGAGTGCTGCTCCAACCTGACCTGGTGCACCAACCCCCAGGGCTGCGACCAGGTCCTCTGCAAGGGGGGCCTGGGCTGCGGCGAGGCCTGCTCCAAGTGCTGCTGGATCTCCTGCTTCAACTGCAATTTCCCAGAGGTAGGGCCGGGGGTGGCGCGGCGGGGGGGCCTGCCCTCGCCCGGCTCCCTGCTGCCCCGTCACACGCGCTGTCCCCCGCAGGCTCACTACCCGGCCAGCTGCAGCCACATGTCCCAGTGGATGGACGACGGGGGCTACTACGACGGGATGACGGTGGAAGCCCAGAGCAAACACCTGGCCAAGCTCATCTCCAAGCGCTGCCCGAGCTGCCAGGCTCAGATCGAGAAAAACGAGGGCTGTCTCCAGTGAGTGCCCCTCGCTTCCAGGGCTCGTGGCTCCGGTTTCGCTGCTGCAGCCGGCCTATCCGCGGGAGGCTAGCCCCGTCGGCTCCGGGCTCGTGGGGTGCGTGGAGCCCTTTGTGCTCCCACCTCCATGTCCAGAATGACACCCCCCCCACGCCGGCGTTGGTGAAATAAATGGGTGGGGCTCGCACCCGCCTCGCCACTAGCACGGGGGTACGGCCTGGGAGCCTCCGCTCGCCGCTGGTCTGTCCTAGTGACCTGCCCGGGTCCGGGCTGCCCGTAGGCGCAAGGGCTTTGATGTCCAAGCAGGGAGCGGGAGACTTCCCGGGGGGAGAGCCAGAGGGGCCCGCGGGGCCTGGGCCAGCTCCGGCGGCCCGCGCAGTGAGGCTCGCTTGGCGAGGGGTGGGCCAGGCGGCAGACGTGGAGGGCGAGCGAGGAGACTTGGGAGCGCTGGAGGCCCCAGAGCGCTGCCACTGCGGCCGGGGCCCTGCTTTTTGCTCCTGCGGGGTAGAGTCGCGCGGGCCAGGTTGCACCGCCCCGTCCAGAGCGCCGCGGGGCCCTGCTGTCTGGATACGCCACGTACGCGCCCCGCTCAGCCAGCCGGGAAACTGGCCCGCGGAGCGCAGAGATCGGCCCTGCTCCTTCTGTCAGAAGCGCAGCGCCCGCGGGAGAGCTTTGGCCTTGGGGGCCGGGCCCCGCTCTCCCTCCGTTCTGTCCCCCGGGCTGCTCCTCGGACACGTAGCGCGCGTGGGGCTTCCTAAGGCGCTGGCTTTAGCGGAAACCATGACACCAGCACCGATAGCCGGAGCTAAAACTCGTGTGTGGGGCGCGTGCTCTGCCCTTCCCAGCCTCCTGGAGGCCGCTGGACGAGAACAGGTGTGGGGGGCACTTCTGAGAGGGCCAAATCAGGGTGAATTGCTCAGACCTAGGGCCATGTACAGCCCCAGACTGGGGCCCTTCTGGGAGGCCCCAAACCAGCCACACCCAGCACTCCAGCTGCCACGCTGCTCAGCAAGAAGCCTCACAAGAAATCCCCTCAGACACCCCAGTGCTCCCTGTGCCCCCCCAGCCCCCCTCACACAGGGGGGAGGTTATAACCCATCCCCCACCTCCCCTCAGACACCCCAGTGCTCCCTGTGCCCCCCCCCAACCCCCCTCACACAGGGGGGAGGTTATAACCCATCCCCCATTTCCCCTCAGACACCCCAGTGCTCCCTGTGCCCCCCCAACCCCCCTCACACGGGGGAGGTTATAACCCATCCCCCATTTCCCCTCAGACACCCCAGTGTTCCCTGTGCCCCCCCCAACCCCCATCACACAGGGGGGAGGTTATAACCCATCCCCCATTTCCCCTCAGACACCCCAGTGCTCCCTGTGCCCCCCCCAACCCCCCTCACACAGGGGGGAGGTTATAACCCATCCCCCACATCCCCTCAGACACCCCAGTGCTCCCTGTGCCCCCCCAACCTCCCTCACACAGGGGGGAGGTTATAACCCATCCCCCACCTCCCCTCAGACACCCCAGTGCTCCCTGTGCCCCCCCCAACCCCCCTCACACAGGGGGGAGGTTATAACCCATCCCCCACCTCCCCTCAGACACCCCAGTGCTCCCTGTGCCCCCCCCAACCCCCCTCACACAGGGGGGAGGTTATAACCCATCTCCCACCTCCCCTCAGACACCCCAGTGCTCCCTGTGCCCCCCCAACCCCCCTTACACAGGGGAGAGGTTATAACCCATCCCCCACCTCCCCTCAGACACCCCAGTGCTCCCTGTGCCCCCCCAGCCCCCCTTACACAGGGGAGAGGTTATAACCCATCCCCCCCCTCCCCTCAGACACCCCAGTGCTCCCTGTGCCCCCCAGCCCCCCTTACACAGGGGGGAGGTTATAACCCATCTCCCTTCCCCTCACACACCCCAGTGCTCCCTGTGCCCCCCCAGCCCCCCTTACACAGGGGAGAGGTTATAACCCATCCCCCACCTCCCCTCAGACACCCCAGTGTTCCCTGTGGCCCCCCAGGCCCTCTTACACAGGGGAGAGGTTATAACCCATCCCCCACCTCCCCTCAGACACCCCAGTGTTCCCTGTGCCCCCCCACCCCACTTACACAGGGGAGAGGTTATAACCCATCCCCCACCTCCCCTCAGACACCCCAGTGCTCCCTGTGCCCCCCCCAGCCCCCCTCACACAGGGGAGAGGTTATAACCCATCCCCCACCTCCCCTCACACACCCCAGTGTTCCCTGTGCCCCACCAGCCCCTCTTACACAGGGGAGAGGTTATAACCCATCCCCCACCTCCCCTCAGACACCCCAGTGCTCCCTGTGCCCCCCCATCCCCTCCTCGCACAGGGGAGAGGTTATAACCCATCCCCCACCTCCCCTCACACACCCCAGTGCTCCCTGTGCCCCCCCAGCCCCCCTTACACAGGGGAGAAGTTGTACCCCATCTCACCAACTCCAAACAGACTCCCCCGGCGCCAAAGGACCAGCCCCAGTCCTAGGTCAATTTATACCTCAGATCTCACCCGAAAGAGCTTGCTGGGCCCGTCCTCCAGCATCTCCCGTCGAGCGGCCCTTAGTAAGGGAAAGGAAAGGCAGCCGTTCAGACTGTTCAGGGAGCCTAACGCCGCCCCATCAGCGAGCTCCTGGGGCAGGCTCGGAGCAGAGGCTGACTCTGCTGGCTTAGTCTCTGGGGCGCGGCCTGTGTCAGGAGGGGGCGTCGGTCCTTCTGGGCTCAATCCACAGCAAAGCTGCTTCTGAAGCGATGAGCTGGACTGCAGGCCAAGATGGAGGAGCCCCCAGGGCCCTCTGCATCCCCTTGCCCATGCAGGGGGAATCCCATGGTTGTCCCACGGTGTAGTGTGCCACGAGCAAGCCCCCCATCCAGGCCGGACTCCAGAGCAGCCGTCGCTCACAGGCTGGTCTGCGGGTTCCCAGAGAAGTTTCTCCGCTGTGGACTGGCTCCGCTTGTGGTCCCTTGTCGGCCAAGTGCTGCCAGGCAGTCGGGGGCAGCCCTTACCCCTGTGGATGATCCCCAGCCGCGCAGCGAGTCGCCCGCCAGCTCCTGAGTGTCTGGAATCGACGGGTTTACCCTAAGTAGGGACGGGCGGGAGCTGCACTGTCAAAGGGACCCAGTAGAGGCCGAGCAATCGCAAAGCTCTTGGCTCAGGCTTGTAGCAGGGCAGACGGAAAGGGCTGGCTTGGGTCAAGTCTCCAGGACACGCCCGTAGCTAGGCTGGGTCGCTCAGCCCGTCGGTGTGTAGCACGGCTGCTCCCGAGGTCAGAGGGTTTCCGTCTTCAGCCACGGGGCCGGCCGGCTGTGGGACGTCCATCCCGAGGCGCTGGGTGGAGTCGCACGGTTCCCTGGCCATGCAGGACCCTGTCCTCTGAAGGCGACGCCATTGCTCCCATGCTAGTCTGAACGTTCCTAGCCAAGCGCACCCGCTGGAGATGGGCACCTCCCCCGGCCGGTCGTCAGGCGGGCACCTTGGCCGAGCGCTGCTGGCGTCTCCCAGGAGCAAATATCTGCAATGCAAGTACAGCGCCAGTTCCCCTAATTTCAGATACAAAACCGCTCCGGGCATGCGAACCAGAGCTGGGATAGTGCTGTCCGTTAGCCGAGAAGCAAAAGCTCGTAGGTCAGTGCCGTAGGGTGTGTCTGCACTTGCACCCGATTTCGAGAGAGGGATGCAAATAAAGACATTTGAAATTGCAAATGAAGCTGGGATTTAAATATCCCATGCTTCATTTGCCTATTCGCATTACGGCGCTATTTCAAAATAACAGACGCTGTCACGACACGGTTATTTCGAGAGAAAACCCTTCTTGTGAAATAACCCTTATTCCTCATGCAGTGAGATTTACCAGCTATTTCAAGAGAAGGGTTTTCTGTTGAAATAACTGCATCTTAACAGTGCCTGTTATTTCGAAATAGCGCCATAACCCGAATATGCAAATGAGCAGGGCTTGACAATTTAGGTAATCTACTCACCACGGGCGAGTAGATTATAGCCAAGCACAGTGCCGCAGCGCGACCAGTGCACGCGCAGCGCGATCAGTGCACGCGCAGCGCGATCAGGGCACGCGCAGCGTGCTGAACCGCGTGGCTGGCGAGTGGGGCTCGCCGCGGCTTGGCGAGCCCTGCAAATGAGACATGGGATATTTAAATCCCAGCTTCATTTGCAGTTTCGAATGTCTTCCTCTCTCGAAAGAGGGTGCAAGTGTAGACATACCCATAGACTGCACACACATTCCCCCCCCCCCCCCCCCCAAGCCAGTAAATGTTTTAGCAGGCTGGCCAACAACCCGGCTCAGTCCTGGCTCACGCCGGGTCCAGGACCTGCCCCTGCTGCTTTTAAGTGTACTAGGAGCCAGGCAGCCCGGCTCAGTCCCGGTATCCGAGGCAGCAGTGTGGGACAACAGGCAGCTGGTCCCCGAGAGGAGCTGGTTTGTAAACGGGCTCCCCTCGCAGACCAGCTCCCGCCTGGCCCCCCGTGTGGCTGTCTCTGATAGAGGGAGGCAGCAGCGCGGCGTGGCCAGGGGCTCCACTGGCTGCCGGCCCCACCCTGGGGACTCTGGAACAGTCGAGTGAGCGATGAGAATCCCTGACGATTCAGTGAAGCGATTTCACGTGCGAGTGGCACGACGCTACGCAGAGGCGTAAGCTTTCCCTGCCCCCCCCCGCCCGTGCCCCGCCTGGCGCAGAACCCCGACGGCTGGGAGGGTCCGCGTGCAGTCGGGTAAGGTCAGGGAGCCAGCGTGGCTGAGCTGGGGGACCCGGCTGCCCTCCTGCCGCGCTGCAGCCGCAGCCCAGTCCCCGGGGCGGGGGCGTCTGCAGGGAGGGGCTGTGCTGCTGTACCCCCCCCCCCCCCCGTCTGGCCGCCTCCAGCTCCTCCCTCTCTCTCCCTGTGCAGCATGACCTGTGCCAAGTGCAACCACGGGTTCTGCTGGCGCTGCCTCAAGCCCTGGAAGCCGACCCACAAGGATTACTACAACTGCTCGGCCATGGTGAGTGGCGACCCCCCCCGGGCCGCGGCCCCCCCAGAGAGCCCTGCCGCTCTGGGTCACGGCTGCCGTTCCCCGCAGGTGAGCAAAGCGGCGCGGCAGGAGAAGCGTTTCCAGGACTACAACGAGAGGTGCACGTTTCACCACCAGGCCCGGGTAAGGGCTGCTCCCCTTCTCCCCCCCCGCCCTGCCGCCCCAGACACCGGCTCTGCAGTGGTGCGGGCCAGGCCAGTGGAGCTGGAGATGAGCACGCCCCCTCCCCCCCCCCCACTGCCAACGCCCACTCGCAGCCTGGCTGCTGGGTCCCTCCCCCTTCCCCCCCGAGCGTGGGGAGAGACTGGTGGGGGGCAGAGAACGAGTCAGGTCCAAGGACTTGTGGGGGTCTCTGCTCGCTGGCCGGGGATGGACGCGGCTGCTCCTCGAAGAGCTTTGCCAAGGGAGGGAAGAAACGGGGCAGGGTCTGTGCTGCCCTGCTCTTGCGTCGGACAGATCGCCGGGCGGTGCACCCTCCCGGGGCCTCGGCTTCTCATCGCCTTTGCCAGCTGGGAGGGGCGGGGGTCGGCCAGGCGTTCCCCAGCGGCGATCCCGGCAGGTCCCCAGTGCTGCGGCCACACCTCGCTCTCGGCAAGGCCCGGCGGTCACTAGCTCCGCGCTGGCTGACGGCATGGCCCTGCGGCCCTGGCTGGGGGGGCGGGACGGGGCGCTGTGACCTGACTCTCGCGGCTGCAGGAATTTGCTCTGAAGCTGAGGAACAGGGTCTCCGCCGTCGCCGAGGTGCCGCAGTTGCGAACCCTGACCTTCGTGGTGGACGCCTGCAAAGTGCTGGAGCAGGCCCGCAAGGTGAGTGCGCGAGGAGCGATTAGCGCGGCTCTGGGGGAGCCCGGCCGTGCAGCCCAGGGAGCCGAGTGCACGCAGGTGGGAGGGCCGTGGAGGAGCAGACTGGGCCGGGGTGGTGCCGCAGGGCTGGGACTAGAACCCGGGCGCCGTCACAGCTGGACCGGGCTGTCCTGCGTGCTGCAGCCAGAGTCCCCTGCAGTCCCCCCGGGTATTTCCCGCTCGGCCGCCACGTTCTCCAGCTGGGCGTCCTGTCCGCAGCCTGTCACTGGGCCGTGGAACCCTCTAGCCCCTGGGGCTTGTGTGGCGCCGCGCGGTGCCTCCCGCCAGCCTCCGCGGGCAGGTGGCACGCCCGAGAAATGCCGCCTTCCCGAGGGGCTAGCCCAGAGCTGCAACAGCAGAGCGCTGACTTCCCTGCCCCATGGCTGGACGCCCCACCCGCCTGCGGAGCGCTCTGGCGGGCTTCCCCTCCCCTCCGTGGCCCTGCCTAGCGTCCTGGAGCACGCCCGCTCCTGCCGGCCTCGCTCGCCGTCTGGCTTGGCTGCCCGGGGCGGGGCCTGACGCTTCAGGTGCCTTTGCGTCCTTCCGTCGTTCCCAGCTCCTCCGGCCTGGCTGCAGCTTGCGCCGGCCCCAGCACGGCCTGCACGTCACACGCATGGGGCCCTCCTGGCCCCGGTGTGGAAGGGGGATAGCTGATCGGGTCCCCTGGCCAGGCCAGGGGGCAGCAGGGATCGGAGATGCTGGCGGGGTCGTGATGGCGCAGAGGTGCCCTGCAGACCGGCCAAGGCCCGCTGGCCCTCTCCTGTCGGCTGCCGGGCCGAGTCAGCTTTCCACAGCTCCCCCCACCAGCCCGGCCTCGGTTTCACTCACCGCACTCACGCCAGGCTGGGGCGTCCCTGTGAGCCGGGGCTGCGCTGCCGGCCAAATCCGCCAGGGTGTTCCCGCTAGCGCCAGGCGGGGGCAGAAACGAGCCGCCAGCTCCGACCGTTGCGTCCGTGCTGGCCTCGCAGTGGGCTCTTTGCTGCTCCAGGTGCTGGCTTACGCCGCCGTCTACAGCTACTACAACCAGGACACGGAGAAGATGGACGTGATGGAGCAGCAGACGGACAACCTGGAGCTGCACACCAATGCGCTGCAGATCCTTCTGGGTGAGGCGGGCGCTGGCGCCTGGGAGAAGGGGAGCAGGCCGCGCCCACCCCCTCCTTAGCTCTAATGGAGCTGGCCGGGCCGGTCGGACTGGAGGCTGCCGCTAGGGGCGCTGTCCGTGGCCGGTTCCCCGGGGACTCTGTCACTGGGCCGGCTGCCCCGGGAAGTTCGGTGCCTGTGCTGTACGGGGCAGGCCCGAACCCCAGGCCGCCTTCTGGGCGCCTGTGGATCTCTGCTGGCGGCGGGCAGGCCAGGCCCGGCCCCGAGTCGCCACTGCCCCCCGCCCGGCCGAAAGGGAGGCTGCCTGCACTGGCCGGGTGCCCGCGGCGGGTGGCGGTGACCCTGCCTCTCTTGCCTTGCAGAGGAGACGCTGCTGCAGTGCCAGGACCTGGCCTGCTCCATCCGGCTGCTCAAGGCCGAGCATTTTAACACGGGCCTGGAGCTGGTGCGCAGGATCCAGGAGCGGCTCCTCGCCATCCTGCGGCACTCCACACAGGTACCTGGCGGGGAGGGAGCGAGCGAGCCTCCCCCGAGGCCCCCGCGGCCCCTTCTCACCTCCCCCCTCCCGGCAGGATTTCCGCGTCGGCTTCCAGGCCCGGCCCGACTCCGACCAGGGGGAGCTGAAGCTGTCGAACGTGCCCAACGCCCCGCCCTACAAAGAGTGAGTCTCCTGCGGGGCCCTGCCGGGGCAGGAGCGCGCTGCGGGGGCTGAGCTGCGGCATTCGGGGCGGGGCCTAGCTCCAGAGAGGCCGGAGCCTGGGCGGGGCTGACCAACCATGGCGGTAGAGCTCCCGGGGGCTGCCCAGGGAACGGGCGGGGCCGGAAGAGTGGGGGAGCTGGCGGCTTGCTGCCGAGACGAGAGCCTGGGGGAGCCGGGCCAGTGTGGGAATGACGCCTGGGACGGGGAAGGCAGGTCAGGCCTCTGTTCCCGTCCCCTCGCGGAGACCCCAGGGAATTCCAGCCCTTGGCGCTGCCGGGAGCCCTCGTCCGGCGCGGCGCTGCCTGTCTGAGGCCGGAGAACGGAGTCAGCCAGGCGCTGGGGCCAGACCTGCTCGGGGCATGGCCATCTCCGACCCAGCGGCTAGGGGTTCACCTGATGCCTGCGCCAGCCCGGCCTCTGCGAGGATTCTCCCTGGGCGCCAGCGCTGGTGGGCCCGGCTTGGCCGTCGGGGGCCTGGCAGGAGACGGGGTGTCCGGGGAGGGGCGGAGCAGAGCTGACGGGAGCAGCCTGGCAGCCGGCACAGTGCCGATGCAGCAGGCGCTGGTCACCCGCCTCAGGGCAGCCTCTGCCGGCGCCGCTCCAGTGGCCGTGGGGCGGGGGCCAGGCAGCTCCCCCGGCCCCGTGTGGGCGGAGGGGAAGGCCGCGAGGCCCGTCTCCAAGTTTCTCTGCGTCCCGCGTGACGTGCGCCGGCTCCCTCCCTTGCTTTGCCCAGGCTGAAGTTTGACGGGGCGTCCGACTCCCCGGACACGGACGAGGGGGACAAGGAGGACGAGGATGACGAGGAGTACGTCCCGGAGTGGCAGGAGGAGTACGACGACGAAGACCTGGACGACGACAACTTCTCCTACGACGACGGCTCGGAGAATCTCGAGCGCGACTCCTTCTTCTTCGACGACGAGGATGAAGCGTACGACTAGCTGGGCCCAGGGCCTCCGAGCCCACCTTGGAGCCTCGAGACAACGCCTCTCCTGCCTCCCAGCCAGCTCCCCCCATCCTGCTCTGCCCCCCACGCTCCCGCAGGGGCTCTTGGCTTCCGGTAAAGGGAAGCGTCCTTCCAGGGCCGCCTGCTCCGTGACCGTTGGCCTCTGTTCTGCCAGGTCCCGCCATGACTGTAGCAGGCCTGGCAAGAGGGTTTGCCTGTCGGCCTCTGCCCCTTTTCCAGCGCAGCGCCTCCCGGCCCACGGCAGAGCGGGGTGTCTGGCCCTGCGAGAGTGGACAGACCCATCGGGGGGGCCCCCTCCCAATAGGGTGTCCCACCTGCCTGGCCCTGCAGAGCTCACGCTGCCCCGAGACGCTCTGATTGACGTGCCAATGGATGGGGGGCCAGCCCCGGGGGAGGGCGGGCCCCACACACTGGCCCCTGGTGCCAGCAGCGCCCGCAGGCAGGCAGGGCAGCGGGTGCGTGTGGGGATGAGCTTGTCCAGTCGTAAGCCAAAGTGCCCCCGTGGCCCGCCCCGCGTGCCTGGCTGGGGTGCTGGGCCTGGAGGCGGTCTGTCTGCAAATGTGTTTCTGCTCATTTCCCCTGGGAGCTTTGGCCTTCTGGCGCGGCGGGGCAGGCGGCTCGCGGCCGTATAGATAGTATAAATATTATATATATGCGCAGAGCGGGCACTGCTCAGACTGTGCTTTATCTTTCGGAAACGAGAACCCTACCGACACAACGTCCGTTTGTGAAATAAACGGCTTTTCTTCTAGCGCCCGCCTCCCTCGTCCTCTGGGCTGGGGCCACTGGGGCCGCTCGGTCGGGCAGACTCGCGGCAGCCTTGCCGCTCTGCTGAGCAGCAGGGACCCGGGGGGGGAGACCCAGGAGTCTCTGGGCTGACGAGCGCCCCTCGGCCCACGGTGGATGAGAACTGGTCCAGGTGGGGAAGGGATTCTGGGCGGGACCTTGGCCCGTGGAATGCGCCTGTTCCTTCGCCTGAAGCCTCCCCTACTCTCCCCCCCCCCCCCACGCTGCCTCTGCACGAGTACCCCGGCCTCACCGGGCCCTGCGGCCTGACGGGACTCTCGGCGGCAGGTAGAAGAGAAGGGTTATTGGCTCCCGGGGCACAGTGTAGCCCAGACTTGTTGCAGGAGCCGTCAGTGCAGCCGTCTTGGGGCGAGCGGGGCCTTGAGCACCTCCCTGCATCCCCCACCAGCCCAGAGAGCTCGCAGCTCGGCCTGAGGCAGCTCCCCACCGTCCTTTGTTCCCGTTCTGGGGCAAGGTGGCAGCTGGTCGCTCCCCCCCCCAGGCTCGGGACAGGCCGGCCTGCGCTGTTTGTGTGCGCTAAGGGGGCAGCCTTCCCCCGGGGGAGCGGTCCCAACGCTCCCACCCCCAGGCAGGGCCCAGTGCAGGGCCCAGGGACACTGAGGCCCACGCTCAGCGTTACAACAGCGGCAGGGGATGTCTCACAGCGACCACAGGCCCCGCTACGCCGCCAGGGCCTGGGGGGGACGGGCAGGCGGCTGCAATCAGCTTTGGGGGTGGGCAGCGCCCCAAGCCCACCAGACCCGTTCGCTCAGCCTGGAAGCCCAGGCCTCCCGCAGATGGAGGGGCGGACGCCGTCCCAGAGGGCTCCTGTCCCCAGCCCAGCTGTGTTCCCGCCAGGCGGCTGCTGCCTGCGCCTGCTACCTCCTGGGCGGGGCCCTGTCCTCCCTGTCTCAGCCCCTCCCCACCCCACAGCGGGGCGGGGGGGGGGGGGAGGGATCCGCCCCACTGCCCATCTCACATCCAGGGTGTGCTGTGTCCTGACATCGCCAGCCAGGGGCAGCTCACCCGCATGGCCAGGCTGCCCGGCACCGCAGCAGGGGGGCCCTGTCTTTAAAGGCCCTTGGTGGGGGAAGGTCCCGCCCCCGCTG
Organism: Pelodiscus sinensis; assembly: GCF_052426305.1. NCBI lineage: Eukaryota > Metazoa > Chordata > Testudines > Trionychidae > Pelodiscus > Pelodiscus sinensis. The sequence continues at coordinate 199,600,852 of NC_143054.1, read as the reverse complement.
GCTGCCAGCCTGCCCTCGCTGGAGGAGGGAGCCGCCACTCCTGGCTGGGGCCTGAGCCCTGCCCAGGTGGCGACCGGATTGGGTGCAGCCCACCGGCTCTGGCAGGGGGCGGGACCCGGAGAGGACACACCTGGGCCGTGGAGCCCTGCTTGGATGCTGCTGGAAGGAGGCCCAGACGGCTTCTGGCTCGGGGTCTGGCCCGGGGGGAGCTGTGACCTGCCAGCCTGGCCCAGGCCCTCAAGCCTGCGTCCCTTCCCAGCCCTAGTGCCGGGGCTTGGGGCTGGTTGGCTGTGTCCTAGGTGCAGAGATGGGGGTGTAAGTGTCTTGGGCTGTGGCTGGGAGGATCTTATGCCTCCGGGCCCCTTGCAATGCGCAGGGGGTGGTCTGGGCCCATCCCTGGACGTTTGAAAACCTGCAGCCCTGGCCCTTGGCAGCCCCACGGCAGGGCCCTGCCCGCGGCATGGGCTCAGGGAAGCGCTGAGGGACCAGTGGCGCTGGGCAGTGCCTGTTCGAAGAGCTTCCTGCTCCGGGGTGGCGCCTCCTCCACGTGGCTCCTTGGGACCTGGCTCCTATTTAACTGCCAGAGGCTAGTGCGGAGAGACGGGCCCGGCACTGTCCCCACGCCAGCGGGAACGGGCTGCCGGCCGGATGCTGCCAGGCACGTGGCTCAGGCTGGCCTCCGATGGCCAACAGAGGCTAAAAGTAAACGTCTCTGTCCTGTAGTGGGCAGCGGCTGCCAGTCCAGCCGGCCATGCAGCCCCAGCTGTACCCACTGCCAGGCTGCTGGAAAGCGGCGAGTCGGGCGGACTGCCCTGGCCTGTGCCAAAGGTTCCTGAGCCGCCCAGGGCCAATGACCCGTGGACGGCTCCCGAGAGAGCCCCGGCCGTCCCCGCTTGCCTGGGGCCGTGGCCGGCATCTCGCGTGGGACGGGCAGCTGGAAAAACCACCAGTGCCTGTCACGTTACTGGATTTTAAGGGGAGCAGCCAGGTCACTGCTGCCCCCACGAGGGGGTGTTGTCCCCAAAAGCGTATACAAAGGGGCCATGTGAGGCGTCAAACGAAAGCGTGGGCTCTACTGGTTCTGTGTGTGCCGTTCATGCACTTGTATGATGTGTGTGTGTGGAGTTAGACACACGTACTCTGGTGATGCTGGAAGATTGTCTGAAGCAGAGCGATGAGCAAGGAACGCTCAGCCTATGGCTACGCTAATTAGCAAGGGGACAAGGAATCTCAGGAATGTGACTGATACCTCAGGGCTACCAGCATGGGACACAGGGACAGGCCACGGACCAGGTGACTCTCTCCAGCTTGGAAGACACCAGGGATGGAGGTAAAAAGCCATGTGGCAGACTCCATGTTTGGCCTTCAGTTTTGCTCCTGATCCCCAGAGGCAGCCTTGCAGGGAATCACGAGCCAGGAAGAACTGGGGACCCATCTTGCCATAGGATGTGCACCAAGGACTTTTAAGCCAGCAGCTATAACATCTCTGCTAGAGCCTGCGCTGAGAACTGGGGGATTCGCTGCATGTAACGGCTGATACTTTAGCAACCTCTCTCAGGCTTTTCTTTCTTCTAGTAATAAACCTTTAAATTTTAGATTCTAAAGGACTGGCCCAGCTGATCTGGGTAAGATCCAAAGTGTAAATTGACTGGGGATCTGTGGCTGGTTTCTTGGGACCAGAAAGACCTGGCCGGGGAAGGTGAGGTTGGGTTCTATAACCCTGCACCTGTGCGCTAGGCCCAGGGCTGTTTGGGGCACGGGTATTGCTGGGGTGTCGGGGGGGGGGGGTTGCTTGTGAGGCTTCTGGCTGGCCAGATCAGCAGCTGAAGCTCTCGGTGTGGCTGGTTTGTGGCCTATTTGGGAAGGTCTCCAGTCGGGCTGCAAGGAGCCCCCCCGGGTTTGAGCAATTCACCCTGAGCGGACGCCCCCAGCAGTGCCCAGCCCCGTCCCGTCCCTCCCCCTCCTTTGTTCAGATTCCTGGGCGAGGTGTCACCTGGGTGCTCCCCGACATGCGCCCAGGTTCCAGGATGGCCTGAGCTACTGTTGTGTCCATGCTAAGACGGGGCAGCCTCCCTTCAGGGAGTCACACCCAAAACTTCCGTCCCCAGCCAGGCACGGGGGCAGAGCCCGGAGAAACTGAGGCACACGGCTCACCGCTACAACAGAGCAGCACAGGACTCACGTGCACCATGACAAGTGAATACAACCCCCACTTCCTCCAGCAGGAATCAGACAGGCACCCAGCAACATTAGCACCCAGGTTTGTTCTAGAATCTGCTTTATTATGCTCCAGGTACCTCTGGGCTTTGGAAAAGTCCAGGTAATCTGGCTTCCAACTTTACATCTTGGGACAATTCAGATGAGCGGGGTGTGACCTGGCGGGGATTGTGTTGCTGAGGTGTGACATGGCAGGGATTGTGTTACTGGGGTGTGACGTGGTAGGGGTTGTGTTGCTGAGGTCTGACTTGCGGAGATTGTGTTGCTGAGGTGTGACATAGCAGGGATTGTGTTGCTGGGGTGTGACGTGGCGGGGGTTGTGTTCCTGAGGTGTGATGGAATGAGGGTTGTGTTGCTGAGGTGTGACGTGCCCGGGATTGTGTTCCTGAGGTGTGATGGAATGAGGGTTGTGTTGCTGAGGTGTGACGTGCCCGGGATTGTGTTCCTGAGGTGTGATGGAATGAGGGTTGTGTTGCTGGGGTGTGACGTGGCGGGGATTGTGTTCCTGAGGTGTGATGGAATGAGGGTTGTGTTGCTGAGGTGTGACATAGCAGGGATTGTGTTGCTGGGGTGTGACGTGGCGGGGGTTGTGTTCCTGAGGTGTGATGGAATGAGGGTTGTGTTGCTGAGGTGTGACGTGCCCGGGATTGTGTTCCTGAGGTGTGATGGAATGAGGGTTGTGTTGCTGAGGTGTGACGTGCCCGGGATTGTGTTCCTGAGGTGTGATGGAATGAGGGTTGTGTTGCTGGGGTGTGACGTGGCGGGGATTGTGTTGCTGGGGTGTGACGTGGCGGGGATTGTGTTGCTGGGGTGTGACGTGGCGGGGTTGTGTTGCTGGGGTGTGATGGAATGAGGGTTGTGTTGCTGGGGTGTGACGTGGCGGGGTTGTGTTGCTGGGGTGTGATGGAATGAGGGGTGTGTTGCTGGGGTGTGACGTGGCGGGGTTGTGTTGCTGGGGTGTGATGTGGCGGGTTGTGTTGCTGGGGTGTGATGGAATGAGAGGTGTGTTGCTGGGGTGTGATGTGGCGGGGTTGTGTTGCTGGGGTGTGATGGAATGAGGGGTGTGTTGCTGGGGTGTGACGTGGCGGGGTTGTGTTTCCGGGGTGTGATGGAATGAGGTGGAAGCCGAGCGGAACAGCTGGAGCGCTGCTGGGGACGCGCTGACACGCGCCCGACACAGACAGGAGCGGAGCTTCGTCGCGAGGCCGGAGCCATCCTGGGAACGTGCTGAGGATGAGGGACGGCTCGTCCGGACCGTGCGCTCCGGGGACCTTCCCTCCTTCCATCCCCGCAGTCCCTGGCCTCGCCTCGCCTCGCCTCGCCCTGGGAAATCCCTCTCAGGAGCCAGTGCACGAGGCCCGTGTCACGGAGCGTCACTGCAGCACAAGCAGCCGCCCTGCCCCGGGCCGGGGGGGGTCACGTCCCTTCCGCTCAGTCTCCGAACTCCAGGGGCTGCATCCCCAGAGAAGCTCCTCCCGACCTGTGAGCAGCGAAAGGCGAGTTTGGTCACAGACTAGCGAGCGGCTGCAGCGGCCCCTGCCCGGGCGGAGGGGAGGCAGCAGTGGGACGGGAAGGACAGAAAAGGAAATTCGACTTCTCCCCCCATTGCTTCCATTAAGAGCCGCCCCCCCTCTTTCGTGACGTGCCTGTTCTGACATCCCCACACACGCGGAATTGGTCCTGCTTGGATGGAGACTGAGGCTGCGTCTAGACTGGCACGATTTTCCGGAAATGCTTTTAACAGAAAAGTTTTCCGTTAAAAGCATTTTCGGAACAGAGCGTCTAGATTGGCACGGACGCTTTTCTGCAAGAAAGCCCCGATAGCCATTTTCGCAATCGGGGCTTTTTTGTGGAAAACAAATCTGAGCTGTCTACACAGGCCCTCTTACGCAAAAGGGACTTTTGCCCGAACGGGAGCAGCATCGTATTTCCGCAAGAAGCCCTGATTTCAGACAGTAGGACGTCAGGGCTTTTGCGGAAATTCAAGCGGCCAGTGTAGACAGCTGGCAAGTTTTTCTGGAAAAGCGGCTGATTTTCTGGAAAAACTGGCCAGTCTAGACACAGCCTGAGTGCGCTGCCTCTCCGATTAGGGACGGGCCTCTCCTGCAATCCCAAACCTTGCCGGTGGAGTGTGCATTTCTCACAACCCGCGAGGGACAGTTTTGAACCCACAACGTTCGCCCAGGTCCCTTTTCCAAAGTGGTCCCCGGGTGGTTGTAAAATCTCACGTCTCCTTTGCTGGTTGGATTTGCCGAGAACCGAAGCACCACAACAGCCCAAACGTGCTTTCCAGCTGACACGTGCGCACGCCAGACACAGGTCAGGGTAACTTTGGTCTCCTCTCCCTTACTCAAAGCGCCTCCCCGTGCGGCGATACAGCCCAGGGGCGCCTCTTGTTGGGCTGGGCTTTGAGCTGAAGCGGTTGCCGAATGCCATTTTTAGTACAGCCTGGTCGCTGAGCTGGGGCCTGTCTGAACTCACTTGCAACAGGCACGGCCCTTGGCTCCCTGTGGTTCCGCACGCCCCAGCTTGGGAGACAGCCTTTCCAGGGTCGTTACTTGCCTCCAAACCCGCCCCAGACCCGGGGTTGGGCCCTCCTTGCCCTGGAGGGGGCCAGCCCTCCCGGTGACCGGGAAATGCTAATCTGCACTTAGCCACTCTCACTTTTCAGGGCGTGTGCAGCTGCACAGGCTGGACTGACAGCGGCTCTGCATTGCCAGAGGAGCAGGCCGCAGCCAGAGCGCCTGGGAGAACGTGGCCTGTATCCTGCAATTGGCTGGCTGGCTCAGGGGGCTGTGCTAGTGAGACAGGTGCTGTGCGGAAGGAGGAGTGGAGGAGCGCGCGGTCCCTGGGCCCCCATCTCTCCGAGCTCATCCTCCGGGCTGCCTCCTGTGCATGGGCACTGAACCCAAAGCAGCAATACAGGGTCCGGGAGGGCACGGACGATAGTCCCACATGATCTCCAGGGTGAACTCTTGCAACCTGTATCCCTCCCATCTCCCGCGGTACCGCTGATTCACCACAACCAATAGAGCTGTTGCATACAAATTAGCTGCAGAGAAAGAGTGGTGATTGGCTGATTCCCCCCCTCCTCCCCGGCGAGGTCACAGTGGTTCTCCTTCAGAGCTGTCTGAGTGGCTGAGCTGAGGCTCTTAGCCTGCGTCCCCACCGCAGTTAGAGACAATCGCTAACTTAGGCCCCGTTTGAAGAAAGGATTTTGTAAAAGCTTCTTATGGGACTGCAATTCATTTTGACTACACCACATGGAACGCTGGACACATCTGTCGTTCCACTTTTAAGATCGAGACCCATTCTGATACAGAGGCTGCATTTGCTAATGGACCCAATCTTTCATTCATTTTAATTCTCACCGATTTACCTGTCAAAGCTCAGAAACAAAAATTCTTGACCCAAAAAGTAAATGTTGTAATTTTGGGGTATCCATGCTTCAGGGTTTGATGAGTCCTGGCTCTGAAAGCAAAACAATCTATTGATAACAATTATTTTACTATTTCTACCTTGTAATTGTTTTTTAGTAAAATGATCCGTTAGGATATTGGATATGATCTTTGCATGCTGCCTTACTGATGTAAGTATAATAATAAACGTCATATTCAAGCAGGCTTGTGTTTCATGACGTTGTTGTCTTTACAATTTAGTTTTACAAAATTATTTTTGTTTCCTCCTGTTACTTGTCCGGAGTAGTCCAAGGTGGGGCTTTCAAAGTCACAAATTTCCCGCTATGTAAAGCCAGTGGTTCTTAACCTGGGGGTAATTACCCTTCAAGGGGTAATGTGGCATATTTCAGGGGACAATATGTTTAAAATACAGTAGGTGTTCAATTTTGTTCAACATAATGTATGCGAAAGCAAAATATAATAAAAACGATTAATCGTAATTTTCTTTTTGTCTATTGCCATGTAAAAAGGGGGGGAGGGGTAATATTTTGGTGTATTGGTTAAGCTTAAGGGGTAACCATGCCGAAGAGGTTAAGAACCACTGGTGAAAAGTGAGAAACCCTCCGCCTGTGCAAAGCTGAAAGCACCGTTCTGAGGAAGCAGCTTGCAAGCAGGATTGCATTCACCTAGTGACGGGGCGTAAAGAGGAAATCCCACTCAATGAACGAGATGGGGGGGGGGGAGGAATACAGGCACAATAGCCACTGGATGGGTTTAGGCATGGGCAGTGGATCATGTAGGCAAGGGAAGGCGTTGCCTTCCCCAAAATGCCTACGCTCCACGGCCACCGGGGAAGGCTGGGGCCACGGCAGCCCCAGTGCTCCAGGGGGCCAGGAAGGATTGGGTTGGGTTGGGTGGGGCGTGGCTCTACAAGGGGTGGGGAAGGATCAGGGTCTCAGGTTGAGGGGGTGGGGCTGGTACCCACCTTCCCCAGCTGGGCCTTCCCCTGCCGCCCATAGGTTTAGGGTTATTTTTTTGAGGCTGGAGGGGAAAGGAGCCAGACTGTCGAGGGTGAGCCGCCTCAGGAAGCTGCCCTAAACTCTGACCCTGCTGGCTCTTTGAATCTGCCTCCATAGAGCTGTTCATCTCCTGGCACAGCCGCACGGCCGAGTCCATCTCTACAGGGGCAGGGCAGGGCGGGTTCATCCCAAGGTGCAAGGGCCGTGTGAAAGCTGCACATACAGCGTCTGTGTTCCCAGATGTGCACAGCTCCACGTACACGGCCATGTGGGTGTGTCAAGGCCACAGGCCTCCCTGCAGAGGCATGGGGGTGCAGGAGCCGTGTGCACGCTGCTGGAGCAGTGCACATTATGGGGGAGGGCAGCTGCAGGGGTGTGTGTGCGTACAACTGCAGGTCCATGGAGGATGTGCAGGTTTCTAGTTTCATGGCGTGTGAAGGGCAGTGCCAAGTCATACGTGGCTAGAGTGTGTGTGGGGGGGCAGGTATACATCTGCAGATACATGTGTACGCAGATGGGGGGGGGTTGCAGGGGATGTGCACAGCTGCACAGGGGTGTAGGTGGGCTGCAGTGGTGATGTGCACAGCTGCAGGTGCGTGTGTGGGTTGCAGGTGCAGTGTGCAAAGCTGCATGAGGGCGGGGAGAAGGGTTGCAGGGGTGGTGTGCACAGCTTCAGGTGTGTAGGGGGCTGCAGGGTCCGTGCACATGGGGGGGGGCCTGCAGGGGCCATGAATAGCTGCAGGTGTGTGGGGTGGGGAGCTGCAGGGGTCGTGCACAGCCGCAGACGTAGGGGGGACTTCATAGAGGCCATGCAGTTGCAGGAGCATGGGGGGGTTGCAGGGGCTGCGCACAGCTGCAGATACATGGGGGAACTGAATAGGGCGGGTGCACAGCTGCAGCAGCATGGGGGGATGCATGTGGTGTGCCCAGCTGCAGAAGCACGTGCTGGGGGTTTGCAGGGGCTGTGCCCAGCTGCAGGAGCACTGGTGGGCTGCATGGGGAGGCTGCACACAGATGCGGGGGGGGGGGGGTGTGCAGGGGCCGTGCACAGCTGAAGAAGCAGGAGGAGTGTGGGGGGGGGGGGGGGTTCTGCACAGCTGCAGGAGTATGGGGCACGGCAGTGCGGGGGGGGGGTTGCAGGAGGGGCACAGCACAGCTGCAGGAGCGCGGGGGGGGGCCGCAGGGGGGGGGGCGCGCCGCCGGGGGGGCGGGGCCGGAGGGGGGGGGGGCGCAGGGGCGCGCGGCGGAGGGCGGGGGCTGGCGCAGTGCGCGCGGCGGGCGGGGCGGGCGGGGGGCGGCGCCGCGGGTGATGTCAGGCCGATGCTGCTGGAGCCCGCGCGGTGCATTGTGGGCGAATCCCGCTGCCTGCCGCCGCGGAGCGCAGGCCGGCGCGCGAGGATGCGCCCGGGGGGGGCCCCGCAGCCGCAGCAGCAGCGCCCGGGGCCGGCGGCGGCGCGGAGCCCGGCGGGGCCGCAGTGAGGGCGGCGGCCGGAGCCCGGGGAGCAGGTGAGAGCCGGGGGGCGGGGCGGGGCGGGGGGCGAGTGCCGCGAGCCAGAGGACGGGGGCGCTGCGGGCCGAGGTCCCTCAGCGCGGGGCGCCCGGTGCACGGTGGGAGTTGTAGTTCCGCCCGGGTCCCAGGCTGCGCTCTGGGCGGGGCCGGCCCCGCGCGGGGACTCGCGCTCCCAGCACGCCCCTGGGCAGGGCGGGCCTGGGCCGGAGTGAGGGGCGGCGCAGCCAATGAGCAGCGGGAACGGGCCGGGACCCTGGGGAGCTAGAGGGGCGGGGCCTAGAGAGGCGGGACACGAGCCTCGCACCTGGCCTGGCGGCCGGGCCACGAGGGCTGCACTGGGGGGGGCGCTCTCCAGGTGGAGCGCGGGGAGGGGGGTCCCCTGGGGCAATAGGGCCCCTGGGGGTGCGGTTGGGAGGGGGTGTCCCCTGCGCTGGACCCAGGATCCCTGGGGGTGTGGTTGGGAGGGGGCGTCCCCTGTGCTGTACCCGGGATCCCTGGGGGTGCGGTTGGGAGGGGGTGTCCCCTGCGCTGGACCCGGGATCCCTGGGGGTGTGGCTGGGAGGGGGCGTCCCCTGCGCTGGACCCGGGATCCCTGGGGGTGTGGTTGGGAGGGGGTGTCCCCTCCGCTGTACCCGGGATCCCTGGGGGTGTGGTTGGGAGGGGGTGTCCCCTCCGCTGTACCCGGGATCCCTGGGGGTGTGGTTGGGAGGGGGTGTCCCCTGCGCTGTACCCGGGATCCCTGGGGGTGTGGTTGGGAGGGGGTGTCCCCTGCGCTGGACCCGGGATCCCTGGGGGTGCGGTTGGGAGGGGGTGTCCCCTGCGCTGGACCCGGGATCCCTGGGGGTGTGGTTGGGAGGGGGCGTCCCCTGCGCTGGACCCGGGATCCCTGGGGGTGCGGTTGGGAGGGGGCGTCCCCTGCGCTGGACCCGGGATCCCTGGGGGTGTGGTTGGGAGGGGGTGTCCCTTGCGCTGGACCCGGGATCCCTGGGGGTGTGGTTGGGAGGGGGCGTCCCCTGCGCTGGACCCGGGATCCCTGGGGGTGTGGTTGGGAGGGGGCGTCCCCTGCGCTGGACCCGGGATCCCTGGGGGTGTGGTTGGGAGGGGGCGTCCCCTGCGCTGGACCCGGGATCCCTGGGGGTGTGGTTGGGAGGGGGTGTCCCCTGCGCTGGACCCGGGATCCCTGGGGGTGTGGTTGGGAGGGGGTGTCCCCTGCGCTGGACCCGGGATCCCTGGGGGTGTGGTTGGGAGGGGGTGTCCCCTGCGCTGGACCCTGGATCCCTGGGGGTGTGGTTGGGTTGGGGGTGTCCCCTGCGCTGTACCCGGGGTCCCTGGGGGTGTGGTTGGGAGGGGGTGTCCCCTGCGCTGGACCCGGGGTCCCTGGGGGTGTGGTTGGGAGGGGGTGTCCCCTGTGCTGTACTCGGGATCCCTGGGGGTGTGGTTGGGAGGGGGTGTCCCCTGCGTTGTACCCGGGGTCCCTGGGGGTGTGGTTGGGAGGGGGTGTCCCCTGCGCTGTACTCGGGTTCTCTGGGGGTGTGGTTGGGAGGGGGTGTCCCCTGCGCTGTACTCGGGTTCTCTGGGGGTGTGGTTGGGAGGGGGTGTCCCCTGCGCTGTACTCGGGTTCTCTGGGGGTGTGGTTGGGAGGGGGTGTCCCCTGCGCTGTACTCGGGGTCTCTGGGGGTGTGGTTGGGAGGGGGTGTCCCGTAGCTGGGTCCCCTGTGGACGTAGCTGGGAGGTGGTATCCCTTGTGCTGGAGCTGCGCTCCCTGGAATTGTAGCTGGGAGGGAGTATTCCCTGTGCTGTGCCTGGGTTTCCTAAGGTTGTAGCTGGGAGGGGGCATCCCCTTTCCAGTAGCTGGGTTCCCTAGAGGTGAAGCTAGGAGGGGGTATCTGGGCTGTAGTTGGGTTTCCTGGGGATGTGGCTGGGAGGAGGTGTCCCCTGTGCTGTACCCAGGTCCCCTGGAGGTGTAGCTGGGTAGGGGTGTCCCTTTTGCTGTAACTGGGTTCGGTGGAGGTGAAGGTAGGAGGGGGTACTGTACTGTAGCTGGGCCCCCTGGGGGCAAAGGTTGGGAGGACATATCCCTGATACATTCTCCTGGGTCATAGTGGGGAGGACATGTCCCGGGGCAGTAGGCAGTTCCCTTTAGCTGTGATGGGGTATATTTAGGGATGCTGTGTGTTGTTGTGGGGCATCGCTGCGTGGGGCCCATAGCAGTGGGTTCCCTTGAGTATAGCTTGGGAATTGGTTCCCTGGGGTTCTAGGGAGAGGGGGTATTCATGGGGGAGGTAAGCTAGCCAGCATGCAATGTAGCTGGAGGAGAACATCTCCACGGGGTGGGGAGAGAGTTCCCATGGGGCATAGCGGGAGGGGTATTCCCAAGAGTGGTATCAGGTTCCTCCGGGCAGTGAGTGGGAGGGAGTCCCTGGGGACAGTTGCGTGGGTTCGCCAGGTATTGTAGCTGGGAGGGCGTGTTTGTGAAGGCCCTTCCTTGGGGGCATAACTGGGAGTTTTCCCCCTGGAGAGGTGGCTGGGGTGTTCTGTGGTGGTGGTGGGGAGATCCAGGGGGAGTAGCTGGGCTGGGATTTCTCGCGAGAGGAGAAGCAGATTTCTCTGGGATGTAGGCGAGTGGGGAATGGTTCTGCTGTGGCATAGCTGGGAACCAGCTTCCTCCCTCTCTCCTCCCCTAGTGGACGCCTGCAGGGTGGTAGCTGGAAGGGGTATTGAGTGGCAGTCGGGGTTCGGCAGCGTGTTCCACTTAGGGTGAATATGGGAGGAGTTACCCTTGGAGGCAGGGGAGGGGGCGATTCCCTTTGGGAGGGCATTTGTGTGGCCAGTAACCTTGGGGGTCCTACTGGATGTGACGAGTTCCCGCCACCGCAGCAGTTGCTGCTGCTTGGGTATCCGTAGGCTGGCGTGTCTCCTTCGGGGAGCATAACGTCCTCTTCGTAGACTTGCGCCGATGCCCTTTCAGTGGCTACTGACTGAACCCATGGGTGGTGTGAGGCCTGTGGGACTCCACAGTTGAAGGCTGTCAGTGGGGAGAAGCAGCGACTCCATTCACCTGCTTTGCACTGGGCCGTTTGGGCCCTGCTGCATTGCGCGTGCAGCCGGCAGGGCTTGGCCTTGCCACCGGCCGCACATGGAGCACAGAAGCCTCGCCACTGAGCAGGACTAGGAGGAGAGCCTCTCCAGTCCAGCAAGGCAGCCTCTGCCCTTTTACCTGGGCCCAGGATTCCGGGGGACGTTGGATTCTGCTGGAGAAGTGACCTGGAACAGTGAGAGAGGCTGGGCTGTAGCTAGGCAGGTGGGTGGAATGCCCTCAGTGTGTTTGTGGTCTTTGGTCAGGGCCCAGGCAGCATGAAAGGGCTTGCCCAGAATTCTCAACTAGCTTTTACCATCTGGCAAGATCCCTCAGTCCTTTCAGAGTTTCCTTCTGTGTCATCAGTCTGACGCCAGATGGAGTGTCCTGCAGCTTCACTGCGCTTGTGAGGCCTTTTGGGGGTCAGCTCGGCTACTGGAAAAGGTCTTAGTCCCATAGAAAGAGGGGTTGTCTGTCCCATAACCTGGTCCAGCGATGAGTGCTTGGTGATCAGTGTCATGACCTTGAATTGGGCCAGTGCTGATGGGGGCGCTGCTTCTGTCGGCCAGTATTTCTGAGCAGCCAAGTGGACTAGTTGCATTTTTTTTCAGGGATTGCTTACTCATTCCCAGTGCCGTGTTTTGCAGTGATCCAGCCGGTCTGTAATTGATATGCTCCGTATTCATTAATTCCCCCAGGCTTGCAATGGAAAGCATAGGCAATTTGGGAACCAGAAGGAAAGGTCATCTAGTTTCACTGCAGCACACGTGAGTGCCTTTGCATACTCCGTTAAAGTGCTGCCTTTCCGTGTCTGCCTACAAACTCCTCACTGAATCACAATGGAGACGCTTGAGCCTCCTACAATAGCACTGCATTAGGGAACTTGGTGTCCTTTTTTTCTCCGCTTGACACATGACAAGGGGATGTGCTAAACCTTGAGTTGGGATGTGCTACCTCCTACTGTCACCACACTGACAGCTGTAGGCCCTGCACATAAAACGCAGCCCTACAACATGCATCATTGCTGCCCTCGGTACTTATTACTGACATTAGAATTTTGCATCGGGGTTTTTATCTAATCTCTTTGAGTGTCCGTGTCAGGGTTGTTCTTCGGGGCTGTTGTCCACAGTGATCTCTTCCTTGGCGCATCGGGCCCATGCACGAGAGATCAGAGCGTTTTGGGCAAAAGCGTCTGTTGGGACCAACTGTTCCCTGCGTGTCCTTGGGCACCAACCCGCCCCCAAGTCAAGGGCACCAAGGGCCAAATGGCTGCAGGTGTCCCTCAGTTCCCTTTGACCAGCTGTAGCAGTGAGATGGCAGGAGGTGGTACCACCCACGTCCCTGTAGCACGCACTCTCTCTTTAACGAGGTCACCGTCTGGGGGGGGTGTTCAATTTGCAGACCCCCCCCTTTAATTCTTAACTTTTAATCAAATCAGATCTTTATTTTGTCACTTTGTTTTTGCCAAGTTAGGCACCTAGCGCCTCTGTTTCCTCAGCCCCTGAAGGTTGGAAGCCCTGTCTGGTGTGTGACGGGCTCATTCCCCTTATGGAGTGACACCGTTGGTGTCCCACGAGTGACAACGGCTGGCCTGCCTCAGCCCCCAAAGTTTGGCACCAGCCGGCTTTGCACCAATGCTTGGTATCGCCTCTGCACTGAGGCAGAGTGGAACAAACCACCACTGCTAGGGGGGTTGGGGGGGGCTCTCGTTACCAGCTGACCTTCCCAGAGCGGGAGAGGCCAGGCATTCAGCCCTCCAGCCAAGCCCTGCGGAGCAGGGTCTGAGACCTTGTAACCCAGATCTAAGAGGAACCAAATGTACCTGCTTGTTGAGGAACTCTCCTTGGTGCTGAAGCTGCTGGTGCCGGAGCTGGCTCTGCTAAACGAACCCGCAACAGCCCCGGGAGAGTTGCTGCTGTCGGCTGCTGCTTCCGAGTATCACACAGAGCCCTTGGCACTAACTGGCACAAGTGCTGGAGGTATCATGGGCCCCTGTGCTGGTACCGACAACTTCTCACTCTCCCTTCGAGAGCTCAGTGCCTCTTTCAGAGCACGAGTACTCCTCCTCCCTGCCCCCTGCCCAGCCTTGCTGCCTTGAGTGAAACCCTCTCCAGCCCCTTTTGACCCTCCTTGCCTACACCTAGAGCAACCTCCTGATGTCTAGCCCCTGATAGAGGCTCCCCAAACTACCTTTTACATTATCAACTGCTCCATGGCAGTCCTCTCTGTGTGTCTACGTCCTCGATTGTACCACTTTGCTTTTCCATCTTTCCCTTATTGGCTTTTTGGAATCCCCCTGGTAAACCCTCCAGAAGTATTGCTCCTTCCTGGGAAAGCCCCGGATCCAGCTCCCCAGCCAGCTCAAGAGCTAGGCCTTCGGGTGCTGTGGGTTCCTGCAGAGAGTGAAAGCCAGAACCGGAGCAAGCAGGAAACAGAGGGTGTGTCACTACAAGATCCCGTGCCTAGTTCCTCTCACATCTCCTAATGAATGGTCCTCATTGTCACATGATGAGATCTGCCCCAATTCCTCACCCAGATGACTTCTGGGTAGATTCCAGGGTCTGCTAGGACAAACACAGAGACTTTGGATATTAACGTCCATCACGTAATGCAGGCGTCTCCGACCTTTCCAAGCACGAGATCACTTTTTGATTTTAAGTGCAATCTAAGATCTACCTCAAATATAAATACACTTGCCCCATTTCCTTCCCTCTTCTTCTCCGAGGCCCCACCGCTGCTCACTCCACCCTTCCTCCCTCCCTCCCTTTCCCTAGTCTGGGGATGCAGGCTGTGGTCTTGGATTAAGGGATTTGGTGTGTGAGGGACTCTAAGCTGAGCCTGGGGAGGCAGCTGGGATGTAGGAGGGATTCTAGGTGCAGACTCTGGGATGGTGTTTGGATACAGGGGTGCTCGGGGGTAGGGCAGGAGCTTGGGGTGCAGGAGGGGGTTCATGACTGGGGTAGGGTTTCAGGATGTGGGCTCTATCTAGGCCCTGCTGACCTCAGGTGGCATTTGGGGGGTGCTGCAGTGGGGCTAAGGCAGGCTCATCCCTGTCCGGGCCCTGAGTCCTCCCGAAAGCAGCCAGCAAACTCCATCCCAACCCCAGTTGTGCCCCCTTGCTGCTCTGTGAAGGAAGGATTCAAGGTGGGGGGGGCACCTTGACATCAGTGCCCTCCTCTCCCTGCTCTTTCCTGTACAGGAAGCAGGAGGCTCCCCAGGGGGAGAGGCAGCAACAAGGCAAAGGGCAGGAGATGAGCAGCAGTGGGGGGAGGAGCAGCGGAAGCGCTGGCACTTGAGAGCCTCTTGGCCAAACCAGTCAGGATCCCGTCAGGCTCCAAGATCTCCCGGTAGATCCCGCTGTGCTGGTTGGTGAACACTGCTGTCAGGGGGAACTCCCCAGCCTCTCCACGTTTTGCAGTCCTTTCTCCAGCTACGCTGACCCTGGCCATTGGAGGGGATCCGGGGGCCTGTGAAAGTCCTGTAGCAGACTCCGGCCTCCAGAACGGCAGTGTCTTGACAGAACTAAGGCATTTTGTGTCCCCCAGGACAGTCTGACTCTTGATACCCTCTCTCACTAGAGTCCAGGAGAAAGCCAAACCGACTCGAGCCCAAAGCCACGCCCAAAGACAAGGACTCACCTCTTACGTCTTCATTCAGCAGCTTTCCAGCTCAAACTTGCCAGTTGCCTGGCATTATTCTCCACACACATCAGCTGGGGTAGTCTTGCCCTTTGTGAACAAACTCCCTCACAAGGCCAGAGCAGACCGGAAGTCGATAATATGTGGGGATCAGCCAGCATGTCTCGCTGAGCAGCCATGGCCATCGCTGATATAGCAGCATGCCCCATGGCGTGGCAAGGCCCCCCTCTGGTCTCCTCAGGCTCAGCGTTTCCCCCTCTGGCCGTGGAGGGCCTGGAGTAAATCAGTCCCACTCTTGAGAGCTTGTATTCCTCTCGTGGGTTGGTTTCCGGGAATTTACAAGGTGGGCCTCAGGGTAGGCCCAAGCAATACTCTTCAGCCAAACTAAAGAAGCTGATTCTTAACAATGGAAAGGAATATCTTTCCCTGTCCCCTCTCTGGGATCTTGCCTGGTTATGCTGGCTTCTGGGTGCCGGTCCTTCCCCAAACCGTTGGCTTGTTTTCCCCCCTACAGGGCTAAGAGCAGTCTTCCACCCAGGAGAACCCTTTTCGCCCTACACTACCTTTGCTCATGTAAGTTTCAGAGAGGTCATTGTTGAACCACTGGTACCATCTGGGCTGGACCACTGCCCATGGGACTGTTCAGTGACTCATTGCTCCTGCATCCTCTTACCTTCGGTACTGGTCTCTGCTTTTAGCCTCTGACCTGATACGATTTAACCGCCACCTTCCCTCCTGGATCTTTGACGTGGGAATGGGCTTCTGTGGCTCTGTGGGACTGCTGTGAGAACATGCCATGATTCTGGACCGTCATCTTGATAGCCTCTGTGCGTCGTTCTGGAGTCAATTTGGGCGATGCTTTGAACTTGTTCCTGAGGGTTATTTTCCTGGGGTGTCTTTAGGGAGACCATGTGAGTTTCTCTGTCTTGCCAGGGCTTCAGCAGGCTGACAAGGAAGATTCGCTCCTGCTTTTGGTGATCAGATTGCCAAACTTACAGCTAACCTTCCCAATGGCTTCTATTCCTTCATATGGCTCTTGCCATCTGGCCCAGAGTTTACTTTCTAGCCCCATTGCCCGCCTCCCTGCCTGGTATTTCTGAATCTTTTCTTGACAATCCTATAGGCCTGTGGGCCCTCTTGTGCTCCTTCAATGTGTTCTCGTGCTGGGGGGCAATTTGTGCGGCTGTGTCCCACACTTGCGTTGCATGTTCATGGATGGTACTTCCCTGCGTAAGCTGTGCTTCCCAGCCCTCGCTGGCAATGTCTAATGGGCTGTGAGAGTGGCAGCCACAGAAGGGGGAAACCCAATGGGCCATGTAAGTGAGGTCATCGCCTGTGCATTTGGCATTCTGGGAAGGCAGTCCAATAACATCAGACCTCCAGATAGACTTCTGGCCTAAAGAACCTCCATAGGATTCTGTCTAGGGTTCTTTCCAGCCCTCCATGTATCCCAAACACATGATGAGGTCTGATGTTGCCCTTTGGTGTTCTCAAGGTACCAGAAGTTGATCCCGTTCTTGCTTCTGTAGTGATGCTACTCTATATTAAGGATGTTAGGCATTGTGTAATTGACTAATTGAATGGTTGATGCATTTTTGCGTCGACTATCCGATGAGTCGATAAGGTGGCGCTGCCCCTTTGAAACGCCACGGCTGCATTTCAAAGGGGTAGCTCCACACGGAATAGCTGACCCCAGGCTCCACACAGTGCTGCTGCTTTGAAGTACCCCCCCTTCTCCCTCCCTTGCTGCCTCTATCTGATTGGGGGGAAGCGATTAGTTGACTATCCTGTCGACTGTCTGGTAAGCATTTGCTTATTGGATAGTTGACTAGTCCTTCACATCCCTACTCTATGTAACAGGTCCTTTTTATCACGACATACAGCCCTGCACCTTTGGTTTCTCCCTTCTTTCCAGGCATCTGTTTTCACATTGCAAATCATCTGGCCCACAGGGGGCCGTAACCGATACTGACACCGAGTTCTCTCCTGAGGCCTTTCTACCACGCCAAAGGCATTTGCGGTAGTGGCAGCGCACATACGCCATCTAGGCATGCACACACGCCCATGGCTGGACCCCAGGTTTATCAGGGGAATGTGCCAGCACCCATCCACCCATGCTCAGTCCAGTCTTCACCCTCCCTTGCTCCTTAGGCCTCTGGGCAAAGCATGACAAGCCAGCTCTTCTTCCGCCTCAGAGTCCTTAGGGGCTCCTGTCGATTCTGAGGCCGTGAAAGCGTGACATCCTCACGGGAGGCTTCAGACCGTCCCATCCCTAATCTCCTGTCTCAAGAGAAGTCCTGTAATGATGCAAGAACGTGCCTGAGGCTGCTTGGTCATGAACATGTTGTCTCTTGCCAGATTTCACCTGTGTCCTCTTCCAGGCTGGTTAAGAGCTGTCTGCCAATGTGCCAGATATCACATGGACTGCCCCTCACAACCGTCCCTTCCATACTGTCCCTGGATGGGGGGGATGAACCTTCAAGAGGTCTGCAGAGGGGTTCCATTCTGCTCCCTTCACTTTCTGTTACGGATGCCTCCATGACTAGACAGGGAACCATTTCCAGACCCAGCACGTATGGGCCCAGAAGGAATCCTCACTCAATATAAATATATTAGAACTTCAAATAGATTGTGAGTCTTTTATAGTGCTTCTGAGAAATCCACAGCTCCGATTCCAGCAGACAGAACCTTTGTAATCTAGTCTGTCACCAGGCTGGGGAACGCTTGCGCCTCCCCTCTCAGTCAGGAGCAAATGCAGATTCATAGAGTTCGGGCCAGGAGGCACTTTCGACCCTCTACTCTAGCCTCCTGGAGACCACAGGCAAGAGAATTTCGTCCAGTGGTGCCAGTTTGAACCCAATAACTTGGGGTTGACCAAAGCATCTTCCAGAAAGGCATACTGTCTGACTTTCAAGATACCAAGAGGGAGATTCTACCACTTCCCTTGGGAGCTTGTCCCTGCCAGCGTTTGTGCCGAGTTTCTAATTTGTTTTGTCTGGATTCATCTTTCAGCCATTCATCTTTCGTTCATTAGGCCTTTCTCTGTTTAGATTAGCTACCCATTGTGGAAGCCAAGGGATTTGTATGTAGCCATTTTGACCTTTCGGTTAGCCTAACTTATGCTAACTCTGAGACCTAACAACGCCGAGTACTGTGAGAGACTCTGCTTTCGTCTCTCGTCTCTCTTGTGCTTGAGATAAGGATAGAATGCTGGCTCTAGTGAAGACCTTGAGATAAGGTGGCGTCTGAAGGGAATTGTTATGGAAAGAGGAATAATTGTTTATTGTTATTATATATAAACAGACAGTAGATATATTGGCTTCTAATTGTTTTGTATTTGACGATCTGCCTAGCAGCAGCTTCTTCCCTTACAATATCGCTCAAATAAACTGTCTCTGACTACTTGTTGCTTACAAACCCAGAGTGAAGGCCTGTTTTCTTCCACGCCATTTAGGGCCTAGTATTTTGTCCACATGAAGGGATTTATACACTGTGATTAAGCTTCTTGATAAACTGAACAGGCTGAGCTTTGTGAACCTCTCACTTCAGCACTTGCATCATTTCTGTGGCTCCTTCCTGCACCCTCTCCAGTTGCTCAACATCCTTTTCAGAATGGGGACACCGAGAGTAGACTCGGTATTCTGGTATCGTCTCACCAATACTCAAGGAGAGATCTTGGAGTCACTGTGGAGAGTTCTCTGAAAACATCTGTTCAGTGTGCAGCGGCAGTCAAAAAAAAGTATCAGAGGGGTCGCCGTGTTAGTCTGAATCTGCAAAAGCGACGAGGAGTCCTGTGGCACCTTATAGACTAACCGAAGTGTAGGAGCATCAGCTTTCGTGGGCAAAGACCCACTTCGTCAGATGCATGTAGTAAAAAAAAAAAAGCAAATAGAATGTTAGGAATCATTACAAAAGGGACAGAATTAGAAAGGAAATATCTTATTGCCTCGATTATGAAACCATGGTACGCCCACATCTTGAATGCTGCTTACAGATGTGGTGGTCTCATCTCAAAAAAGATATACTGGCATTGGAAAAGGTTCAGAAAAGGACAACTAAAATGATTAGGGGTTTGGAATGGGTCCCATGTGAGGAGAGATTAAAGAGGCTAGGAGTTTTCAGCTTAGAAAAGAGGAAACTAAAGGGGGATATGACAGAGGTCTTTAAAATCATGACTGGTGTGGAAAAAGTGAAGAAGGAAAAGTTATTTATTTGTTCCCATAATTTCATTTGGTGATCCCTAGTTCTTATATTAATAGGCAGCAGGTTCAAAACAAACCAAAGGAAGTTTTTCTTCACTCAGCACACAGTCAACCTGTGGAACTCCTTGCCAGAGGATGTGGTGAAGACTAGGACTTTAACAGGGTTCAGAAAAGAGCTAGATAGCCATTGATGGACCTAACCTTCATGAATCTGTTAGCCAGGATGGGTAGGAATGGTGTCCCTAGCCTCTGCTTGTCTGGAAATGGCCGACAGGAGAGGGATCACGTGATGATTACTGATGCATATGCAGAGGTTAAATCATCTCTTATCGCTTACTCACTATCCTCCTGTTTTGTGTCCGCATCGCCTTGGGAGCTCGTACCGAGTTGCTTATTCGCACTGACCCATAAAGCCTATTCAGAATCACTGCTTTCCTAGATACAGTTCCCCAGTCTGTGTGCCTGCCCTGCATTCCTTGTTCCTAGATGTATGATCTTGTATCTGACTGTGTTAAAACATGTCTTGTTTGAAAGGTTATTTGTCTCTTCTGTGTCCGAAAGGAAGCAGACTGATGTATTTGTGTCCTATGTGAAGAATGAAGTATTTTCCAGTCTAATAGTATCCCAAGAGGTTGCTTTATAACATTTTAAAATCAGCAAGTTCAGGTCTGGTAAACTTGCACCTAAGAGTCCTAAAAGAGTTGGCCGAGGAGATCTCTGGCCCGCTGATGTTGATGTTAATAATAAATCTTGGAGTAATGGGATATTGTAGAAGATTGGAAGAGTGCCAATGTTGATGTCAATCCCAGACAAAATAATGGGAAAGCTGGTATGGAATTAAGAGTTAAAGGATGGGGATATAAACAATGCCAGTCAACATGGTTTTATGGAAAGTAGGTACTGTCAAAGGAACTTGATTAAATTCAGTGATAAGATTATAAGGCTGGTTGACACAGCTAACTCCATAGATTTAGACTTTTGTGAGGCATTTGACTTAGTTCTGTGTGACTTCAAGGACTAAACTCCTAGTGCAATGTAGTATCAGTAAATCACGATCTAAACAGATTGAGAACTGGCTGACAGGTCTCAAAACGTGGGAACAGTCAGTGGCTGGGGTGGTGGTGGGGCTCCCACGTGCATGCTTGTTGTGCATGGTGCGTAGCATTGGCGGGGGAGCAGTGAGGTGTGCCTGCTGAGGCGTGGCTCTTCCCTCGTGTTGGGGCTTGCTACAGCGTGGCACATGGAGGTCTCTACAGCACTCTGGTTTCCTTTTGTCACCCTCTCCCTGGAAAGGCTGTTGGGTTACGCTTTGAGCCATCTGTGTTACCTGCACAATCTAGGGCCCCCCACCCTGCAGCTCAACCCAAGTGTCCCGTGGGGTGGCTGTCACTCCTCCTCGCGGCTGCAGGGTAGCTGACTCCTGCACCAGAGCTGTCCCCGGCAGCCTGCCTCGCATCACCCTTTCCAGCAGCTCACTGGCACGACCAGGAGGTGAACGGTTTTTCCTAATGGTCTGAACGTGGCTTGTAAGCCGGGAGCCAGGTTGGGTTGGATACTAGGAGGACAGAGTCTGAGATAAGCCAGAGAGCAGGCTGAGAGTCCAGTGCTAGGAGGCAGGAAGGGCCAGGGCCAGGAGGCCCGTGTCTGAGAGAGGCACAGACCAAGAGAGGCCTCAGGAGGCGGCAGGGTCAGATACCGGGAGAGCGGAGTCAGGCAGCAGTAGCAGGTCACAGGGTGGCAGGTTGCAATGGACTAGCACCCAAGAACCCTGCAGACCAGGGTATGAGACCTGTGGTCCCTGAGATCCATGTTCCTTCTGCCTTGCCCACAGGACTCTCAGCAATAGCCTCCAGAACTCCAGCAAGGACCTGCATAATGGAACCAGCTGGGGGTGGGGGGACGGGGAGCCTGGCAGCGTCCTATGGGGAAAATGTCCGTCCCAGTGCTGATGTTCGTTGACATCCCTCAGTGCTCTGGAAGTAAAAGCACGGCTGAGAAGGTCGGTGGATGGGCAGAGGGGTGAATCGCGCGGCGGTCTGGGCAGTCGTACCGAGCCTCTAGCTCAGCTGGTACGACGGGCCCACTCCAAGCCAACGCACAGAAATGGGGACCGGCGTTCTCGTGAGCAGCGACTGACCGGCGTGGTCGCAATGGGCAGGCAGTTGAATGCAAGCGCCCGGTGTGAGGCTCTGGACAGAAGGGCTAACGTGATCCTTGGACAGACCAACAAGGGGGTAATGAGAGCGGCAAAGTGCCCCCTCTGTGCAAGGAGATTGACCGGGGACGTAGTTACAGGCCTTCCCGGGGAAACCAGAGCGGTGGCCTGGACCCAGCAGGTGAGAGCCGCTGGAAAGGAACGGCGGCAGTGCTGGGCCATTTACAGCCGGGAAGTAGCTGGTGATGGCACACAGCTAATTCTAGGCTGTGCCAGGATTGGGGGGCAGGCTTGGTGCTGGCTGTCTGCTTAGGTTGTTGGAACGGGGTGCTTACTAGGGTGAGTTGAAAGCCGAAGGAGTCTTCGAGGGCAGGTCAGCTTTGGTGGCTTTCTGCCCTTGTGGGCTGGTGGGACATCTCTGACTGCTGCCTGGATGAGGTAGCGATCAGATCAGGTGGGTGGTGTGTTGGTAACGTCTAGAACATCCAGATCTGGGCGGAAGATGCAATCCAGCATGCATCTGGCTGTGCGTGTGGGTCCAGGAATTCCCTGGAGAGTCCCATGGTTTGTGTGTGGGCTGTGAGAACATGTGCTGCTGTACCACTATCTCTGTGGGGTCTGAGCTCATTGAGGGCTAGGAACCTAGGGGCTTTTAGGACTATCCTGGCCAGCAGTTCTATCAGTTCCTCTTGGACGTTAGCAGAGTTTGCATCTGGATGTCTCTTCCTCACAAGGAGTCCTAGGTCTTACCCGCCCTTCGCCTTTACAGATCACAGGGATGCTCTTGAATGTTTTGTTTTTGGGGTGGAATGTCTTCTGTCTGAGGGTACGTCTAGGCTGTGGGGTTTTTTTGGGATACCAGAGGGATCCCGGAAAAACTCTGCTGTATCCAGGGAATGCGTTTGCTCGTCCGCTTTCTTTTGCAGAAGAGCAGACGCGCTCTTTTGGAAGCCCTGTCTTCCTCGTTCCACAAGGAAGAAGGGCTTTTCAGAAAGAGGAGGTTATTCTGAAATTTGGCCTAGTGTAGATGGGCCAAATTTAGGAAAAGCCTCTTCCAAAAAAAAAAAGGCGGAAAAAGTTACGGAAATTGCAGAACGCATTTTACGTACCTTTTTCTGAAAAAAAAGTTGTAGCGTAGACATAGCCTGAGAGGCTGGAAGGAAGCAGGGTGGCTACTCAGCTGCCTCTTTCATTTTGGGGGGGTTCATTCCAGGGTCTGTCCAGGCTTGTGCAAACAGAGCATCCTGCGGGGATAGCTGTGCTAGGGAGGTGGCACTGGAACAGATCTCGGTGGTGTAAGCAAGAAGGGTGCTTCATCCAAGATGAACTGGCGGAAGTTGCAGGCTTGGTGAGGACGGGGGTCTTGCATTCGGCAGCAGAAGCTTCAGTCTGTCGTCGTCTTGATTTTGCTGATCAAGGAACTGGCTCTGAGTGTGTTTGGATTTATCCAAGTGTGCAGTGCTTGTGGGGGAGGACTCTTCAAACCAATGACAGTCAGGAGTTGGAAGGAAGGGAGGTATTTGGGTCACAGGCCTTGTGGTTGGTCTGTCTGTCTGCTGCAGTATCTGCTGTCGAGCTAAGTGCTTTCCGCTGGGTTGCCAGACAGTTTTCACCTAGAAGGCCCCATCTGAGGTCTTTCTAAAGGTAATAAAATCTTACAGGGAATCTGGATTTCTTCTCCGCAGTTAGAGTTTTTATGGAGCTGCCTGGTGATTGATTTCTTTCAGAGAGTTGACATTTTAGGTGCGTGTTCTGCTATTTAGTAGAGTGCGAGAGTCTTTTTAGTTCTGTTTGTTTTTTATGAATGAGATGAGAGAATTATTTCTCCATTGGATAAACTAGGCTGGACCTGAGGAAGCAATTCTACTTGCAGAATATCCAAAATACTACCGTGCAACAAACTTACGCTGGCACTATTCAACAGAATGAAGCAATGCTCTGGATAATGAGTCCATCGTCTTGCAAAAGTATCGTGACCATTTGCCTATCCAGGTACAAAATCTCCTTTGTATTACTTTGCTATAATTATGATTAAAATGGAAAACCTTAATGTCTATTTCGCTGGCAAATAAAACCCTTTAGATTGTACCCTGACCTACGCTATTGGAGGCTTTTTCTCCCAATTGAATTTTGTGCTTCTCTGCTCTTTAAGGGCACATCTACACAGCAGAGCTAAACTCGAAATAAGCTACGCGACTTTGAACTACGTTAATTGCTTATTTGAGTTGAAATAGCTTATTTCGACTTTTGGCGCTGTCTACACAGCAGTTACTTTGAGAGCATCTTCTTCTGACTTCCTTTACTCCTTGTATAATGAGGGTTACAGGAATCCGAGTAAGAACTCCTCCAGCTCAACGTTATTTCGACATTATGTTGAAATAACCATTTGTGTGTAGACACGGACTATGTTATTTTGGAATAACGTCAGTTATTCTGCAATAATGCTTCTGTGTAGACATAATCTAATAGGGCTACTTTGTGTCACCCGCTAGAGCGACCCCAGATAGTGTCAAAATACATCCTCAGGATGAAACAGGGACTTGGCCATCAGCAACAAACTGCATGAAAACTAAGTCAAGGGGCTGCATTCAAGGGGCTTTTCTCTTAGTGGAGGTGTAAATGAAAAGGTCCTGTGTAACGCTTTGGAAGATTTGGTGGCATAATTAGAAGACGCATGCTTGAGTCATAGAGCTTTCTGATCTCCTTGTGATGTGTTTTTCATGTCTAGCGTGAGGTTTTTCATAGATTTAGGGATGGAAAATAGATTTATCTGCATAGGTTTTATATGGTACTTACTGCAATCTGCTGAGTTTTCGCTTGCAATCAGCTCTGGTTTGTATCCGCTACAGACTGGATGTCCAAATGTTGCAACACGGGGACCTGCCCATCATTAGCATACGCATGTTGGTATTTACTATTTATAAGTGCACACAGACAGCCATTGTGTTTACTCCTGCTTCCAGAGATTAAGAGCAGTTGTTTGTAGGCCGAGGTGTGAGGGGATATGTACACCGCCAAAGGGAGAGTCACGTTAGCGTAGGCAAGCGAGCGTGAATCCACCTCGCACGAATCAACCGCGTGCAAGACAGCACAATGTGGGTTTCAGTGCAGGTAGGGACTGGAGATTCAGCTTGCTAGCATATGCACACCCTGAAACCCACGCTGGGCTGGCTTCACTGCTGCTGTTGCCCACCGTAGCCTAGTTCAAGCTAGCTGGGGTAAGCTAACCTGTGCGTAGCTCTTGGAGACACCGTGTAAAAGAAGTAACTCTCCTGAGGCCTGAGTCTGATCTCTCTTGCTTTGGTGGAAATCAGGAGTAACTCTGACCGTGAGATCAGAATGAAGTCATTTCAGCCTGGTCTCCGCTGGCTTTCCCCCTGAATCTCCTTCCCCCCTTTTTGCTCTGGGTCCAGTTCCACCACTGGTGGTAGCAATGGGAGAGGGGGGGCATGGTTACACAATGCCAGTGGGTCCTAACCAGTTGGTGGTCCCGGACCGTAGGGTTGCCAGATGGTTTAAAAAAAATAACGGACGAAAATTTGTCGAGCAAAAAAAGAAAAAAAAAAAGGTTGGGGAGGATTCAGGAGGTCAGCCCCTTGAAATTGCCAGCTCTGGGCCACTGCCTGTTTCGCCTGCCCCTAAGACCGGCTGTGCCAGTGGGGGCCTGGCACTCAAATACAGCGTGTTCCTTCCATTGCTCCAGCTGGTAGCGCTGTGGTGGTGACGGCGACGGTAGGAAAATAAAAAGCTGTGGCAGTCACAGGCTTCTAGGCCCCCTCGACTTGAGTCTCAGGGTCATCGCCACCCGGGCCGGGGGCGTGCCGCGCCGCTGCCTGGGCCACGCAGTGGAGAATTCTGCTTTGCTGGTGCTTGCGCCACTCCCTTTGCACAGCGGTAAAGCACCCTCAGATGGCACGTTGAGCATCATGTAACGCTGGGATCTACTCTCAGCCTTGGATGAAACCGTTTGTGTTTCTGCTCAGACTACTGGTTTTCAGGCTCCGACACCAGTAGGCTGCACTCCAGTACCTCTAGGAAACGGCGTGCAGCCCAGACAAGAGTCACAGGTACACCAGCTCGTGGAAGTGTTCCATGCGGTGTGTTGGATGGTACCTGGGTGGACCTCCCCGGTGTTCCATTCCATAGAGCCAGGATGGAAAGAATGAGAGAGCCTGTGGCTGCTCTCAAGGAAGATGTGGGAGACAGTTTGCCAGGAATTCCAGGCTATGTCGCAATTAGGAGCTGTCGAGGAATCGCTGGACAAGTGGAAAGCTCCATCAGTGGCTATTAGCCAGGGTGGGCAGGGATGGTGTCTTAGCCTCTGAGTGACAGGGAATGGATCAGCGTACTTGGCTAGGTGGACCTTTGGTCTGACCCAGTGTGACCGTTTTCGTGGCTAAACCCCAGGTGCTTGTGGGTGATCCCGGACCGTGGGTTCATGTGGTTCATGTATTGACAACTGGACGGGGTAAACCATTTCAAAATTTGATGTATACCCCATGCCCAGGGTCACCCACAGGGAGAGAGGGGCTAAGAATATGAAACTTTGAGCTGTCAAGAGGGCAAGTTTGATGGCTAATCCAACCTAGTGTTGACTGGCCACCCAGGAAGTCCCCTGTCCAGGGTATACTGTGGTGACGTGGAGGTGGCAGCTACACACTCGGTGGACAAAGTATAAGCCCTAGTGGGCTCCCACAAAGAAGCAGGTCTGGTGGTTTTAGGGATTAGTGGGGTACTACCCATGATTCATCCTCAACTTCACTACCATGGCTGCCCACTTGGCAGACTTGGTATAATACACTGGGCCAAAAGCTGTGATGAGGAATTGCAAGACCAATTGGCCAGGGAAACAGCACTGTTCCACCCAGACGGTGTGAGGCCCTTTGTTCTCCAAACAGATATGTCCAGTCTCAGGCTTGGAGCCATGCAATCTCAAGAATTTGGAGGAGACGACCACCCTGTTAACTGTCTTAGCAGGAAGTTGTTCCCACGGGAGGTGGCACACTCGACATTGAGAAGGAGGCCCTGGCGAGGCTAGTCTAGACTCCGAGCCTCTTTCAAAAGACAGCGTCTAGACGACAGCCAGTACTTTCGAAAAAGCGGCTCGCTTTTTCGAAAGAGAGCACCCAGGCAGTCTGGATGCTCTCTTTCGAAAAAGCCCAGTTTGCATTACATTTTCAAAAAAGGATGCTGAGCACTTCCAAAAAAAGGCGTTCTTCCTCGTAAAACGAGGTTTTCTGCGGTTGAAAAACTGCTGCGTTCTTTCGATTTACTTTCGAAAGAACGCGGCAGCAGCCTAGATGCAGGCGAAGTTTTTTCGAAAAAAGGCCACTTTTTTTCCGAAAAAACCCTGTAGTATAGACACACCGGTGGTGAAATGGACCATTGATGCCCTAAGCTATTACTTGTGAGGGCAGCCCTTCCACCTAGTAACTGACCAGGCACCATTTCTCTGGCTAAGCTCATTGAAAGACCCTAATCCACATGCTATGCAGCGATACCTCCCACTGCAGCCTTACAGTTTTCAGGTGGGGCATTGGGCTGGCACAGAAATTTAAAAAAGGGCTTCTTTTCATGGGATGTTGGGGACACAACCTGGCCTCATGCCCCTGCAACCCAGGGCTGGAAGAGGGGTGTGTGTGGTGGGATGTACAGCCCTCACACTGGGTCTGAAGAGTGTAAAGGGCAGGACGGGGCCTAGGTAGCCCTGCCTCTCCAGCCATGTAGAACTCCGGAAGGGGAGGGCTGCCGGGACCCCCTACCAACTGCCCTATTACAGGAGGGAGCCCGTTTTTCTCTCTGTAGCACTCACCTGTACCTGCACCCTCAAGCCTGGTGCAGCTTCCCTTGTTTCTGCCCTTCCCGGCAGCCCCAGCCTTACCCAGCTGATGCCTTTTCTGGATCCCAGAGGAGCTCCTTCTAAGTCCCACTCCCACACCAGTGTAGATGAAGTGGGTTGGAGCTCTGTACCGGAGTCCTCACTGGGCCACGAGGCCTATTGTTTAGGGTCCTTGATGCCACCTCCCTGTGGGCTGAACCCAGCCCCCGGGAGAGCGCTGGGGACCCCGACTCCAGGGGTGCGTCTCCACGGGAGCTGAAAGGGGTACATTCCTGCCCCAGGAGATGAACCTGCAGTAGCGTTGATGGAGCTACATGTTAAAAATAGTGTAGCCACCGCGGCACGAGGGGTTAGTACACACCTAGTGCCTTGGACTCGTGCATGCTAGCTCCGGTCACCATTCACGCTGCCCCGGCTGCGTTCTGGGTTTAGCACTCTCTATCTGAACGCACGCCTTCCAGCATCAGAGCAGACGTACCTACGGAGCGAGCGAGCGAGAGAGACTGAATTAAGGAGGGCTGAGGATTCCGGTTTCAAGGGGAGAGACAATGAATTGGGATTGAGGGTTGGAGGGCCGGAGAGCATAGGGATGGAATAAACTGCACCCCAGAAGGGGCGTGTTTTAATTACTGTTGGACTGTGATGCTGCATTATTGAGAAGCCCAGGGAAGAAAAGGGAAACTGAGGCAAGGCACCACCGAGCCATTCCTGGATCCTGGGAGCCTCTTGGAAAGTGGCTGGCCCTGGTTGATCAGACCAGGATTCAATATCTGTATCGATGCTCTGGCAGAGAATACAAAAGCAGCTCTGAAAGTTTGCAAAAGACACAAAGGCTGGAGAGGTGGTAACTAGAGATGGGGCCAGGCACTTACGCAGGGTGCTTGCAAAATGGGGAGTGAACTACCATGAGTTTTAATACAGCCTATGGCAAGGTCCTACATCTAGGGACAGAGAATGCAGGTTACACTTGCAGGATGCAGGGAAAGAGCAATGTCAGAGGTGATTCTAGCCTGCTCTGTTCTGTTTGACTATCCTGGTTCTCATGCCGCCCTCATGCGTGCAGTATTGGAGCACTTTCCAGTGGTGCAGCAACACAGCTGAGCATTGTGAGCTTGGGCTGTGTGCCTGGGGAGATCAAGCAGGAGTAAGGAAATGGTATTTCCTCCATGGGTAGCACTGATGAGACCATTGCTGGATAGCGGTTCCGGTTCAGGTGTCCACCCTCTGGAAAGGATCTTGAAAACGAGGAGTGAGTCTGGAGAAGAGCCACAGGGACGCTCCGGGAACCGGGAGCCTGCTTTGCTGCAGATTGCTGAGCTTGGCATGTTTAGTTGTTTATCCACAAGGTGACTTGATTGTACCTGTCTGGGGAGGGGAGTTCTGATAGCGCAGGGCGGGGTGGTCTGGAACCCAAGGTGCAGGTCTAGAACCTGGGACCCTAGAGCACAGACATGCTTATGTCACCACCAAGGGAGAGGGGTAACGCAGCTTCTCCCGAGTGGCTGGCTGAGCAATTGTGCTGGCTCCATGTTGCTGCCACATTGGGCCCTGCTTCCTGCAATTCAGAGCCAACCTGTTCCTGATTCCTGACTCCTTCCTCATGCCTAGCTCCTGCCCTGCGCCTGATCCTTGCCGCTCTTTGGTTCCTGCCCTTGCAGCTTGCTGCTGACTGTAGGCTACCAATCGTGGCTCTGACTTCGGATTCCCATTCAAACCTTGGCCCTGGCACTTAGTCTCTGACCCTGACTCTGATTCTCAGCTTTGGTTCCTGATCCTGGTGCCACCCTTTGGCTGTTGACTCTGGCTCTGATCCCTGCTGAGCTTGCTAGACCTGCTGCTTGCTCAGGCTACCTCATCCCCGTTCTTAACCCATAACATGATCCAGCGATAGAAGCTGCAGCTTAACAAATTCAAGCTAGAAGAAAATGCACGTTGCTACCAGTGAGGGTGACTAGCTGGAACCATGCGGTAAAGGTTCGTGGTGGAGTCTCCATTCCTGGCCCTTTTGAAATCAAGAGCAGATGTGTTTTTAAAAGATTTGATCTAGCTCAACAAGAAGTTCCTGGCCACAGTGCAGGAATCACTGGGTGCGATTCCCTGGCCCGTGCCATGCTGGATGTCAGGCAGGTTCTCCGCATGGTCCCTTCCAGCCTTGGAATCTGCGGCTGTATAAATCTGCGGTCTGACCCTGGAAGCCGTCCCGCCCTGGCTCACATGCGGATGTTGAGAGGTGCTATCCAGTGCAACAAAAGAGAGGTTCTTTTTCAAGCCTGGCTTTTTGCAAGTGGGCGACGTGGCTGTGGCCTCTCCCTTCTCTGGACAGTTATTTAGCTGTAATTTATCCCTCAGTGTCCTCTAAATTCCAGTCAGCAGAGGAAGTGTGGGTGACCTCCCCTGGTCCGCGAAATTCTCTGGTTTGGAATCGGTCAGGTCCCGCGGGTGCCGGACTAGAGATGTTCACCTGTATTTTTATCAGGATAACTTTTCCTCTTGTTCTTTCTCTTTCCTTTTTAGCTTGTTCTCCATCCTAATTGCCCCTCCTCCTCATTCGCTCTGGTTCAGTTTGTGCCTCGGTGTTTCTGTGGCACGGCCGCTGCAGCTGCTGAGTGGTGGTAATCCAGTCTCTGGCTGGCTGAAGTTGGGGTGTCTGGCTGGAGGGGCTGCCTCTTCTTTGAGAACGACGCTTGCAGAGCAAACGCTGCAGAGGCGCAAACCAACCTCCCGCCAGGTTGGCACGTGCTCTGTGTGGATTGGCGGGGCATCCCCTGGCCTGGCTGTGGCCTCAGTGAACAGGGGCATTAAGCTCCATTGACCAGCCCCATAAGGATTCCCTCCCTGAGGGGTGCCCCTTGTTGGAGGGAAGAGTTGGGGCTCTGTGCCACTCCTGCTGCATGAGATGTGGCTGGGAAAAGGGGCATGCTCCCCCGCACAGGTTCGTAGGTGCCAGAGAGAGCTGAGGGCAACCTGTGAAAGTCTCAGCCATGCTTGGGGCCACGCCGTGGCGTGAAGCCACCTTTGCCACCCCTTGCCTCCTGCAGCGTTTTTGCGCTGAGCACAGACCAGAGGAGCGGGCCCGGTATCTCCAGGTCGCCAGAGTTGCTTTTGTTCTGGTGACACTGGAGTGAAGTCCTGAGGTTCCCCCGGATCTGTCCGCCTGCCCTTTGCGATTCCAGAAAGTGTCGGAATGCTCTGACCCACCCTTTCCTCTTATCTGGTCTGCACTCCCCTGGGAGCCAAGAGCGGGAGCATGGGGCTGGGGACTGCAGGTGGGGGCAGGGCTGGTGCTGCAGCTGGGGCTGGGAATGGGGCCACAATCAGAGGCAGGAGCTGGGGGCCACTGCTGGAAGTGGGGCTAGGGCAAGGAGCTGGAGACCACGGCTGGATGTGGAGCGGTGGCCAGGAGCTGGACCTGGTGGCAAAGGCGGGTGCAGAGTGGAGCTGGGTAGCATTCCTTCCCTGCCCCCTTAATGGCTGGCCCATGTCCTGCTGTGCCCCCCGAATGTTTCTCCATGCCCCCAGGCAGGTGTACCCCATAGTTTGGGGACCACCATTCTAAGGCCTGGCATGTGACCTCCCAAAAGGTCAATGGGATGAGCAGGGGAGTCCCCAGCGCAGCTAGGAGCATCTGCCAGAGCAGAAATAGTCGTACAGAAATCTTTGTGGCCTAAAACAGCCGTTTAGTACCTGTCAGAGATGCTGTAACAGCGTACGACTGGTTACTTGGCCACTGCTACTCCGGCTTCTGCAGAGGAGTCGCCGTGCGGCTGAAACACACGAGGTCCGTGCACTGTACTCCATTGGTCACCTCGTTGTTTCCTTCGCTGTCATCCCATGCTCATTCCATGCTCTTCGCAGTTCTCCTGTGGCGTTCTTGGGCGGCGGCGGGAGGTTTTTTACACCGAGACTTGGGCACAGTTTTAATCAGTTTCCAAACGGCGCCTCTTGACTGTTAAAAGTAGAAACGTCTCCTTGGGAGTACAGGGGGGCTTAATCCTGAGAGACACTGAGCACTGCCACTTCCCTTTGGCAACAGTGGGCTCCATCGAGGCTGGTTGGTCACCTATGGGTCCTCCCTTTTATTTCTGGCTGCCCACAGACCTTTTTGTTGTGCTAGTTTGTCCCTGCCTGGTTAGCTGCTGAGCAGCTGTGTCCCGGTGCAGCTGGCTGCTCAGTGCATTTCAGGTGGATTGGCATAGAGGAAAGGGTTTCAGCCATGCTGTCGTTCTCCTCACCACTCTCTTCTCTTCCTCTCCTTCAAGTTTTAAGGGGGAGCCTGCCTTCCAGAAATCCACCCTCATCTTGCTCATCCCACCTCTGTAGATACCCAACCAGGTTTGTGCTTTTTGTCTTGCCTGTTGTACAAATTGTAGTGCTGGTGGTGGTGCGGGGGAGGTTTTAAAACGTTCTAGGACCTAATATTAAGGTGGATCCTTCCTTTCGTGGAGAAACTTTGGTAAAGCGGAAAGAACCGTGGGCTCCAATAGCAAATAAACGTTGCGTGTTCTAACTCTTCTAATTTATAGGCTACCAGAGGTGAGAGTGTGCCCTGAAATAAAAAGGGATACTGCAGTCCTTCAGCAGTGAGCTTATCACACTTACGTGTGTCCAGGACCTTTGGTAAAATGGTGAGAGACGGCCTTCCCTGGCTTTGTTCTGTTGTGTGGAGACAAAAGCGCAGCGCGTCGTTTTCAGACTGTTTCCTTTTTGGCTGTGTCTGAGCAAATGCTGCAGCAGCAAACTTGAACTGAATGCGACCTAGTACAGGAGAGAGGCCTGTTGTCCAATGCAGAGATTTCAACAAGGAAACCTGTATTTAAAGCTTTTATTTGGACAGAACTGAACTCCCATAAAATGTGTTTAAGCAGTTTTATGGAGAACAACAACCTGAAAGTATTGCTTCAAAGGAAGGGCTTATTTTAATTGCCAGTGCACATAATCAGACTGCCTATACAGTACTTCCCAACTGGCTGTGCGTTAGTTGGCTTATAATCTGGCTACTGAGTGCCGGGGATATACACTATACCTCTTAGCATTCCCGCTGGTAGAAAAACTACCACATCGTCTGGTCACCAGAGTACTCCTATTGAAAATCATTCTCTCCAAGGGTGTGTCTTTTTCCTGAGCTTCTTTGCTGCTGCCTATCCCCGACTGCCTGCCTGTTGGATCCACATCTCTCTGTGCGTGGATTTCCAAATCCATTCCCAAAGAGTCATCAGCTGTATGTAGTAATCACCTTTGTTCGCTAAAGCCAGAATGGCAGCGTTAGCGTCTGAGTGCCGGACGGAGGTGGGGTAAGAGGGGTGGCTAGACAGAACTGTACTTGGGATGTTATTCAGCCCGTAATACCCAGGGCAGCGGCAGAAGCATTGTGGCGTGGTTGCAATAAGTACAATAAAGCAAAGTTTCTGCATGACGAGATTCTGCAATGCATGCTGGAGGAGGCCGGGGGCGGTTGGAGCCAAGTGGATTCTACCCTTCTTCAGGCTGGAGTTGGTCAAGGAATTTACCCCTTCACACTCTCGTTTCCTTCTCACCAGCTGTCTTCATCCATTCCGGTCAGCCAGAGAGCGATCACCCAATATCCTCATGCTGGATTTGAATGCAGCCTCTCTCTCGGCCTTGGTATCTCTACGTGGAGTAAAACGGTTACCTGAGACCCTCTTCCTGCTTGGAGCGGGGAGGCAGGAAGCTCTGTCTCTTTGCGGGCCACAGGCAATGCGATGTCACGATTTTACGCAGTGTCCTCATGCCTTTCATGGACACTTGAAATGGCCCCAAATGCTTGACCGAGTTCATAAGTCAAGACTGGAAGGGACCTCGAGAGGTCATCGAGTCCAGTCCCCTGCCCTCATGGCAGGACCCAGTACTGTCTAGACCAGGGGTCTCCAAACTTTTCAGCCCGAGGGCCGCATTAACTATCAAACAGCAGTTCGGGGGCCGACTATACACTTGAGGTCCAAATAAAAAACCATCAAAACATGGATGTTGTTTTTAATTATTTATTTAATATTATTTTATTCAGTTATTATTTAATAACACATTCATACACTACACATGAACACCTGTATTAGTGTGAATGGTGAAATTGTTTCCTGGATGCCAAAATAGCAGACATTTCTGGCTTTAGATTTGTTGTCCCTAACATCAACAGTGACCTGAGATTATCATCGGACAAGTTTGTTCTCAAATTGTTCTTCACGTATTTCATTCTTGAAAATGTTTGTTCACACAGGTATGTTGTTCCAAAGATTGAAAGGTACCTTGATGCAAAAGTTTTGACATTAGGAAAGTCTTCCTTGGGCAAAAACTGGTAAAAACCCACCAGTCCTATTTTGAACTTGTCCCTAAGGAGGTCATTTGCTTGCAACTCAATGACTTCCAGCTGCAGTTCATCTGGGCAACTGGCCACATCTGCTTCAAATGGGTTTTGAAACAATCTCACTTCTTCTGCCTTTGAATCCAAAAAGGTCTCCGCGGGCCGGATGAGAGGGCCTCGCGGGCCGCATCCGGCCCCCGGGCCGTAGTTTGGAGACCCCTGGTCTAGACCATCCCTGATAGACATTTATCTAACCTGCTCTTAAATATCTCCAGAGATGGGGATTCCACAACCTCCCTGGGCAATTTATTCCAGTGTTTGACCACCCTGACAGGTAGGAAGTTTCTCTTAATGTCCAACCTAAATGTCCCTTGCTGCAGTTTAAGCCCATTGCTTCTTGTTCTATCCTCAGAGGCCAGGAAGAACAAGTTTTCTCCCTCCTGCTTATGACACCCTTTTAGATACCTGAAAACTGCTCTGATGTCCCCCCTCAATCTTCTCTTTTCCAAACCAAACAAGCCCAGTTCCTTCAGCCTTCCCTCATTGCTCATGTTCTCTCGACCTTTCATCGTTCTTGTTGCTCTTCTCTGGACCTTCTCCAATTTCTCCACATCTTTCCTGAAATGTGGCTCCCAGAACCGGCACCTCAGTCACTGTTCCCATTTGACTTCAGCCATGTTTTAAAGAGAGGCCTAGGCCTTGTGGGGATCCGCAGCCTGGGGTAAATTTCACTGTAGTGTCTGCTGTCCCTCGGGGGCAGGAATAAGTGTGTGATGGGCCACACTCTCTAGTACGCTCGGACAGCTGTGCCAGAGCCCTAGGTCCCTTGCTGCTGGGGCCCCGGATGGTGCGAGCCAGGCAGCTCTGAAGGGCTGGCTGGGGGAGGCTAGCCCCTGCTCTATCCCCTCTGCCCAAGGCCCTGCCCCTTCCTGCTCCATCCCCTTGCAGAGGGGCCTGGCATTTCTGTCAGCAGCCCTATAAAGGCAGGCAGCTGGCCAGCCAGCAGCACAGGAGCCAGCAAATGGAGCTGAAAACAGGGAAGTTTCTAAGGGGAGTTTGGGGGAGGAGGTCTGTGGTGTGTCCCTCCCCCCCCCCCCCCCGCAATGCCTTGGACAGGCGTTTAGGAGCAAAGGCTGGGGCGGCCGTGGGAGCGAGCCGGAGAATGGAAGAGACGGGGAGACGGCCGGGTAGGAAGCTGCCGGTTGCGCGTTGTTGCATGGAGCGCCTCCTGCAGGGCTTGGAGATGTGGTGAGGAACGAGGGCTGCGCTGCGGGTGGGATTCTGAGTGGAGGGGGGCGGGCAGAGAAAGGAGGCTGGAGGGGAAGGTGGAGACTTGCAGATGGGATAGCGGGCTGAGGAACGAGGCCGATGGAAGTGGGTGACTGAGAGCCAGGTGTAGGCAAAGGTTGGCTCGCGGTGGTGGAGAAACAGGCTCACCGGGTTGAAGAGGAACGGGAGAGGCCGGCAGCGTCAGGCGATGGGAGAACAAGGAAGAAGAGAACAGCAGCTAGTCCTGCAAGAGTCACTGGGCAGAGCTAGAGTGCGGAGACCAGGGCGACTCGCAGAAGGCTAAGTTTTCAGAGGACAAGCAGACGGAAGGCCGGAGGTCTGCATCACCACCAGGCCGAGCTAGGTTTGCTCCAGGGAGGATTCCCTACTCAGAAGAATAGACAGGCCCATCGCCAGAGCAGATCCCCGGAACAGAAAGGTGGCGTGTTGCCCTCTACAAGGAGTGGCTATGGACTGAGGCCCAAGAGGCCCCGGCAGGGTCAGGAAAGAGTCCTCGGATCGTCCCGCGCCTGGGAGCTGACGACGCGGCTGGAGTCTGGCAGGAGCACCCCACGGGACACTGCGCCAGGCTGGGGAAGGCACTTGGAGAACAGGAGGCTCGGGATCTTCGGGGGGTTTCTACCTGGCCGCCAAGAGGCAGTACAGAGCCGGGACCAGTGACACCGCAGCCAGGCAGTGACCCCGGCAGTACGGGCGGGTGAGGGGTTTGGGCCAAGCCAGGCAGAACCACCTAAGCTGTGCACAGAGCCGGGGGACCAGAGCTCCTGGTGCAGGGAGGGAAGGCGGCCATCACAGGATCCTGGAGCCACGGTGGAGTCGCCCTCGTGTCTGGAGCACCGGGACTGGAGGGACGTGCTGCTGGGGAAGGACAAAGGCCGGGGGGGAGCGTGGTACGTGGCTGACGCTAAAGGGCTGTAAAAGGACGAGAAGGGAGGGAACAGATCAAACAATCTGTTCAGGCCAAAATCCCCGTGGAGAAGGAGGTAACAGGCTGCAGTGGAATAGCGCTTGGGGGCTGCGCCATCCCCGCGGAGCCGGTCTGGAGATGGAGAGAGACCTCTCCAATATGGCCAGGACATGAATGCCCCTGGGAATGGTGTGGTGCGGGGAGACTTTGATCTCCCAGACACTGACGGGAGGACAAGGGTTACGACTGAAGGCAGGGCCCAGACATTCCTGGATGTGATGGCCGACAGATTTCTTCACCAAATAGTCCCCAAACCAAGAAGAGGAGATGCCATTTTAGACTGAGTATCAGAAAGTAGCAATGACCTCAGCAGAACTTGCTGAATGTAGAGGACAACTTTGATTCTAGTGGTCGTGAATGGAAACAAAATGGAAGGTTACTCAAGAAAGCTGCCACTAGAGGCCTGGGGTTCAGAAAGGGAAACTTAAACAAAAAACGAAGGGCATGAATTCGGGAAGTGGACTGGAGTGAGGAACTGGAGAATCTGAAAGTGGAGGATGCTTTAAGTCAAAGTGGCAGAAACTATATGGAGCCTGCCTCTCAAGCAAGGATTAAAATTCATTGGGAAGGGTTGCAGGCCAAACCAGAGGCATGAGCATCTCAGCTGCTTGTCAAGAGAAACCAGAGCGCCTACAGGGAAAGGAAGAAGGGATGGATCCGTGAGGAATGCTGCCGATTGGAGGTCAGAGCACACAGGGGTAAAGTGAGAACTGCCAACAGCCAAGCAGAGCTGGATCTAGCAGAGGAAATTAAAAACCAACAGTTGATTGTTCTGTAGCCATATAAATACAAAGAAAACAAGGAAAGATGAAGTGGGACCTTAAGCATAGAAGGCAGAAACTCCTGGTTTATTCACCGTTGATTGTGCTGAGCCAAACTGCTCTCTCTTTGAGGTTACTAGTGGAATGCCTCAAGACTTAGTCCTGGGACATTTTGATTAGTGGCATTGGCACAAAGTGTGGGAGTGTGCGAATGAGATTTGTGGGTGACACAAAGTTAGGCGGCATTGCCAACACCGAGGAAGATTGGAATATCAAACAGGAAGATTCGGGCCACTTAAGAAACGGGTGTAATAGAAATGGGATGGAATTTTATAGTGCAGAGGGCAAGGTCAAGCCTTTAGGAATTCTTGCTGTAAGCTGGAGACGTGTCAGTTGGAGATGAGAGAATAAGACAGACCTGGTCGATCACAGGGTGACCGAGCGGCTAATGTGATGCGGCTGGGAAACAGACGAATGTAATCCTACAATGGGCCAGGCAAGGAATTTTCAGCAGAGACAGGGAGGTGTTGTTACCATTGTACCAGGCCCTGGAGAGACCTCCTCTGTGTGCAATTCTGGTCTCCCGTGTTTCAGAAAGATGGTTTCAAACTGGAACAGGTGCAGGGAATGGCCATGCTAGAGGGCGCAAGCTCTGAGTTATTACAGCGAATTCTTTCCCAGGTGACCAGCTGTGCCTCTCGCCCGTGTGCTCAGGGTCGCTGTATTTGGGATCAGGAAGGAATTTTCCCCTGCATCAGATTGGCAGAGCCTAGCGGGGTTTCACCTTCCTCTGCAGTATTGGGCACAGGTCGCTTGCTGGTGTGAACTCGGAGAATGGTGGATTCCCTGGAACTTTAGGTTTTTAAATCAAGAGTTGAGGACTTGAGTAGCTCAGGTTACAGGCCTATTACAGGAGTGGGTGGGTGAGGGTCTGTAAGAGAAACTCCCCCCTCCCCCTTTGAGTGTGTCTTCCCTTCTGCCGCACTTTTTCAAGTACTTGTTTTGCTTCTCTCCTTTGTTCCGTGTTTGGTTTGTGTTCCAGCTGATTTCACTGGGTCGAGTGGATTGCAGTCTCCTGCCCCAGAGGCATCCCCCTTTTCTCCTGTGCCCCTCGCAGGCATTTCCCCTGTTTTAGAGCACAGCTCTCTCTCCTCGGAGATGCTAGTTGCATTTTTATTTGGTGATCCTTCAGGTGGCCTCTTCGTATCCTGCCTGCTTGGTGGCCCCAGGTCTATCTGCGGAACTCACACGTTCACATCACACCACTGGTCTTACCCTTCCAGATGCCCATGGGGAACGCTCATCTCTTCCCCCCGATACACAGCCCATGCTTTTCTGACTGTTACTCCAACCTGAAGAAGTCTCTTGGTCGAATGACCGACTCTAACCTTATTTTCTTATTCAGCATATATGTTGTCAGCGATGTTTGATCTCTGCAGAGGAACTTGCTTTAGATCTAGAAAGAGAGTATGGGCCATATTGCTGGGAAAGGGGGCCGGAGCCAGCAAGAAAACTGTGACTAGAAGGAGTGTGTGCTCCAGGCTAGC
Organism: Pelodiscus sinensis; assembly: GCF_052426305.1. Classification (NCBI taxonomy): domain Eukaryota; kingdom Metazoa; phylum Chordata; order Testudines; family Trionychidae; genus Pelodiscus; species Pelodiscus sinensis. Next base: position 199,562,917 of record NC_143054.1, on the reverse strand, counting down.
TCTGAGGCCAGAAAATAGCCTATCGTCAGGGTAACCAAGTGTGAAAAGGGGAGTGGGGAGGGTTGTGGGTGTGATAGGATCTTATATAAGACAAAGCGCCAATAAAACTGGGACATCTGGTCAGCCTGCCTCTAGGGGCGGGTACGAGAACCACTCAGGTGCTTTTACATGAGCAAGACCAGCACTGCTATGAAGCTAAGCGTCACTTTTATGGCGGGATGGGAGCCCCGCATTCATGAACAAAACTGGCTTCCGAAGCAGGTGAACTGCTGGATGAGTGAGAGCCCCTCGCCCTGGACACAGAGACAGAAGGAAAGTTGATATTGTAGGAACGAGGCTTGTCTCTGTGCCTGAAAAGTGAACCTTTTTAGCAGGGCTTGCGTGTTACAAGGACTAATCTATACGTGGCTGGAACCCCTCCCCCGTCCCTTTCTTCTCTGCTTGGCTGTTTGCAGCGTGTGGGACCCAGGTGCCGCGCTAGCCCCCTTTGGCTTTCAGAGCGTGGTACCTGGCAAGTCTTGGTGAAGTGAGCGTTGGAGACAGTCAGCAGGAAACCGGAATAACAGAAAATGAAACAGTTGCTCTGTTAAAGCGAGATTTATTTTTTTTGCCGGGTACAATGACAGCTCTTTCTTCATTCCCGTCCCTTGTCCCCGAGACTCAGGCTGTAAGCAGGGACCTGGCATTGGCCCATCTTTTGAGCGGCTGGCTACGAGGCCCGCGAGCACTGAGACGCTGCATGGTGTAGCCAGGAACGTGGCATCTCCTCAGTTGGCGCTGGGGGCGTGGGGCTTGGCTGCTTTGGCCAGGTTTGTGCATGGGGAGAGCTGAGAAGGCGCTCTTTCTGATGAGCTCGAAACCAGAGCCCCGGGGGGAGAGGGGGTAGTTTCATTGGCCTCTGCCGCCCGCAGTGGCTTGCACTAACACTTTCCTTTTCTCCCTTTTGTTTTTCTGCCCAGATAAATGGCTCATTTCAACTGGGAGCTACCAAACTACTTTCTGGCTGGCAGATGCAGTGCCTCGTAGCAGCTATCCGGGAGGAACCAAACATGAGTGGGGGAGGGGAGCAGGTTGACATCCTGCCGGCCAACTACGTGGTCAAGGACCGTTGGAAAGTGGTGAGTAGCCCCGGCTCTCCGTTTCCAGCATTACTGGCCCAAAACTCTCCTCTGTGGGATGGGGTAAGGTCCTGGGACTGGTCAGACTGTGCTGCCGGGGGGCGGGTCTGGGCCAGGCAGGGGGGAAAGTAACTTACGTTTCTTACAGGTCCTGTGGTATCGTAGCCCCTCCCTTCCCCTTCCCCCCGGGCACTGTGCAGTGTGCAGCCAGCGTGGCGAGGGGCCAGCAGGACAGGCAGGGAGCCCGCCTCTCCACCTACAGCGTGGCGCTCCCACCATGGGCCCCTTTCTTACCGGCCTCCTTTCGCCTTGGGGGTCAGCCCGACAGAGAGGAAGGTGGTAAATAACACACCCGTGGGCTGAGACAGCCGACGGTTTAGAAGTGCAAACCTGCGGGGGGTGTCTGGCTAGGACGGTGAGCAAAGCTCTTAGGAGCCAAGATAGCCCACTGCCGGGTTTCAAGTCCCTGCTCCAGGTACTAGGGAGTTTCCAGGCCTGTTTTAACACTGGCCAACACGGCATTTCTTCCCCTAACCTCGGCCTCAAAAACGGCAGACCCCGTTTCGCCCACGCCTTCCAGAATCAGTCCTCTGACGGCAGGCGCTCGGCATGTCGGCTTGAACAGGTTCAGTCTGGCAAAGTCACAAAGAACTGAACACAGGGGCTCGTAATGGAAAGGGTCATTCAGCCTTAACTATGGCCTTTGCCATCAGCTTGGCTTATGATCGGGCCTGCCGATGGGGAAAACAGCGGGCTGGCTGGGAACTCTAGGACACTTTGAGTTGTCGCCAGATCATTGCTCCACGTGGCTCTGCGGGCTGGGGGAGGGGCACGATGGGCTGACTGCAAACAAAAGGAAGTTTTTCTTCATATGGCGCAGAGTCAACCTGTGGAACTCCTTGCCAGAGGATGTTGTAAAGACTAGGACTTCAACAGGGTTCAAAAAAACCCTAGATAAATTCATGGAGGTTAGGTCCATCAATGGCTATTGCAGGATGGGTAGGAATGGTGTCTCTAGCCAGTGTTTGTCTGGAAATGGATGACAGGAATGGGATCATGTGAGGATTCCCTGTTGTGTTCCCTCCCTCTGTGGCATCTGGTATTGACCACTGTCGGCAGACAGGACATTGGGCTAGATGAGACCTTTGGTCTGACCCAGTCTGGCCGTTCTTCTGTAGTGCCCGGGGCCCCGCCCTTTCTAGGGGCAGGAAGCCCCTCCCCCCCCACACCTGCCCCCAGGACCTGCCATGGCTGTCGGCCCCACTGCCTATGAGAAATGAAGAAGCTGAGGAAGTTGCCCTGTCCCTGTGAGCAGTAACTGCCGTCGATTGTTGTAGCAATACCCCAACTCAGCGTTTAGAATCCCTCACACGCACCCCCAAGGATCCTTTGAGCTTAGTCAAGGTGCCGCCCCTTTCCCATTCGTCCCCTTCTTCCTCAAAGCCCTCGGAGGAGGGGGCGGGAACTTCCCCCCCGGGCTCAAAGCGCTGGGCCACGCCCAAGGTGCGGTGTGCATGGCGGGCCCAGGGATCGGACTGGCAAGCAGGTTTCTATTGGCCGCCCTGGGGTACGACAGGACGCGAGCTTTACCGGCGCTGGGAAATCCCAGCGATGCGCGCGCACACGTGTGTCTGCCTGAGCAATCCTCACAGCTCTCGCGGGCCCTCACTGGGTGTGATGCATGCACGCTGCCTGCAGTTATGGAGTCCCCGGGGAATGTTCATCAGCTGGCAAAGCACGGCGCGTGGAATTCATTGTGTCCCTTTCGCGTGGGAGGGGCCTGGCTGCAGGCAGGCCTGTGTGAAGAAGAAATTCACTGTTGTCCTTTCAGGAAGGGAGGCTAGCCCACCCCAGGGCACGGTAATGGTTTCCCCTCTCCCTCTCCGCCTGTCTTATCTATTTCCATGGTATGCTCGCAAGGGAAGGGATCCTCTCTTGCCAGTGTTTGTGCAGCGCCTAGCACAAGGGGCCCGCTCTCACTTGGGACCTCCTATGAAGCAGGCATGCCAGAAAAGAGAACATCAACGAGGTGGAGTCCGTGTCGTGGACATGGTTTTATTGTGAGACTGGGGGCGGACGCTCTTCTCTGTTGCCGGGAGAAGTGTAATTGGGAGCGGTCCTTGGTTTCCCTGTGCGTCGTTTCATATTGCGTCAGAACGTTCCGTCCACAGCTTAGGGCAGGGCGATTTACCACGTGGCCTGGGAGCCACATGCGGCCCGTGGCCCGTTTGTTTGTGGCCCGCGGTGCGGTTTGGGTTGATGCGGGGCTCAACACGCAGCCCGCGAGCGGGAGACAAAACAAAAAAGCTGTCAGTGTAATGGGCTTCTGTTGAGATGCGTTTTAGTAGTGACATTCCTGGACCGGCAATTGCTCATTAGAAGTGCTGTCATATGTGTGGAAATCGGGTAACTATTGCATTGTATTAATATCAGCAGGACGGACTTAAATTGAGCCTGCGTGTTGTATAGTCTTACCTTAATCATTGTATTCATGCCAGTCAGTGTGAAAGAAGCTATTTGCATATATTTGCATATCTATTTGCATGTATATGCAACCACAGTTAAGTTGCAGCCCTTGTCATGTGCGGTGAGTATCCCTGTGGCCCCTGGGGCTTCCAAAGTTGAGTAGCCCTGGCTGAGGGCGGCGGTAATGGGATGGTCTCTATGCTTACCGTGTCCTGAGGCAGCTGGTAGGCCGGTGGTCTGGGCCACAAGGTTGCACTGTGCCTAACCACTGGCTTGTCAGTGAGCTGAATTTTGTAGCATTCCTCTGTCTGCTTTAGCTGTGGTCATAGTGTGACACTGAGATACCGTGTGCAACGGAATCTTGCTGCTTTTTATGGCTGTGGAAGGGAGGAAAGAACGTGAAGGACAGTCCGACGTCCTGCTATTGAAAGGAAAACATGCCAAGTGACCTTGCCGTGGGGTGTGTCGGAGGGAACCTAGCTTCTCTCCATACTTAGCTCCCAAATATTGCACTGATTCAGCTAAAAATCAGTGTTTAATCTGATATAGTTAAACCGGGGCAGCCCCTTGCATGGAAAAACTTAAATGGGTTTACAGTTAGTTTACAGAAGGATCAGATTTTTATCGATAAAATGTCATTAAACTTCAGTTTCACTGTACAGGTTGAACCTCTTTAGTCTGGCACCCTTGGGACCTGACCGGTGCCAAACTAGAGAATTTCCCGGACTACGGAAGGTCAATATTGTCCAGCAGCATGACCAGCACTTCCACTCCTTGCTGGGTTCTTAGAAGACATTTAAGGGTAAATCTGAGCTAAATAACAGCACAGAACACGGAGAGCCAGGCCTGGGGGCGGTAAACAGACTTTACGGCACTGCGGGAAACTTGGCCACACCCATGAAAACTGGACATCCGCCTCACTAAAATCATTCCAGACGATAGATGTTTCCAGACCAGAGAGTTCTGGACTAGAGAGGTTCCACCTGTACACCCACAAACTGACAAAATATTTCCGTTGATAGCAGAAATTTCCAGATAGGCAAAAAAAGAGAAGAATGCTGCTTGATAACTTAGTTTGCTTTAATCCTATTTACTGTGTTTTGACATGTGGTGTTGACAGTTTGGACACATCTGTACAGCAGGGCTGAAGCCAAAATAAACTACGCCTCTTTAGCTCCGTCAGTTGCGTAGCTGAAATCAAAATAGCTTATTTCAGCTTTTGGCGCTGTCTACGCAGCATGAAGTCCGAGGTAGAGCAACTCTTCCTCCAACTTCCCTTACTCTCGTGAAATGAGGGTTACAGGAGTCGAAGTAAGATGTTCTCCACCGCAACGTTATTTCAACATTATATCGAAATAACTGCTTGTAGCGTAGACGCGGACTATATTCTTTTGGAATAACGCCAGTTACTCGTTCTCGTATTCTGAGTGATAGCGTTACAATCAAACCGCCTTATGATTCCCTGGACTGGCAAGAAATTCACATAAGAAATGAAGCAGAGGAGAGGGGGAAATCTGGAAAAGTGCCTGGGCGAGACCATTATGCTACATGTGATTCAAACTTTGTTCTCATACCTGGCTAGTTTGAAATTAGCCAATGACAGACTTTGTTACAGAAGCAGAGTGGCTAATATGGTGGGCTAATAGCGGGGGACGATTCATGGAATCTCTGGGGACATGAGGTGTGTGAGAAGAGGAGCCTGACAGCCTGTCTGCTTGGTGCTAATTCTAGAGCCGAGGTGGATGAAGTAATGTCTTTTATTAGATCCACTTCTGCTGGGGAGAGAGGGAGGCTTTCAGCTACACAGACAGAGCTCTTCCGTCAGGTCTGGGAAGGGAGCTCCCAGCTTAAATGATTGTTAGCAAGTAGTTAGCCATATTGTCAGGGGGCAATCAAGGAAGAGTGGTCTATTAACCCCTCTGCTGCCGTAGGACAAAGACCGGATTAGTGGGTAACAGATTGGTGTAAAAATCCAGAGTTGCTATTCCAGGCCTGGGCAAAATACGGCCTGTGGGCCAGATCCGCCACCCCTAGCCACTGGATCCAGGTTGGGGAGGCAGTAGGGAGCCGCAGGCAGGCTCTCTGCTTGTCCCACCGCTGCTCAGAAACGGGGCTGCAAGGCACTTTCTCGTTATGAGCCTGTGGGGAGAGGAGAAGATTCAGACACGGCTCCTGCCCCCAGCACCGATCTCAGTGGCCGGTTTCTGGACAGGCATCCACGAAGCACAATCCTCCTGCTCAGTTACTCACTCAAGCACATGGCCGAGCAGCCAGAAACATGTTAAAGTCTGCGGGCAGGCAGGATGGGTTGGCTGTTGGCTGGTAAGTCTCCTGGCCAGAACCTGCCTCTGTCACCCCACCCCCTCCCTTCCCCAACCCTCTGCCCCCCACTCCTGCCCCGCTACTCCACACGCATCCATAATCCCTCCTGCCTGAGATCACAATCTGCTCCTACCCTAGGTCACATCCCAAAATCCTGCACCCCAGTTCCCTGCCCTAGATCACAACCTCCTCCTCAACCCAAACTCTCTTCCAGACGCCATTCTCCCTCCTGCACCCCAGTCTCATGCCCCAAGCTCCCTTCTGCACCCAACCTCCATCCCAGACCCTGCACCTCCTCCATTAATACCATGGAAGTGCACGGCCCTCTACCACTTTCAAAATCTTGGAGTGGCCCCCTGTCAAAAATTACTCTCCACCCCTGATCTACTCAGTCCATGGCTTTTAGTGTCTAGCAACGTTCTGAATTCAACTTTCCGGGCTTGGCGTTTGAAGGCGTCATGCAGGTTTCCTGTGATGATGACAAGGGATCAGTCAGCGGTAGCGTAATCGATTGTTCTGTGAAATGTGTTCACCTGGGGATACTATTGGGTCTTTGTCGGCTGGTGTTTTCCGGTCTGAGAGTGCAGGGATTGGCTGGCCCACTTGAAGAAATTATCTCACCCGCATTGTCTCTCTAATATCCTGGAACCAACACTGTACTGGCGCTAATTATGTCCCTCTCTGTGTCTGCTGTTCTTCCTCCGCACCTCTCTCTAGGGATGTGAAAAATGTTAAAAAATCTTAACCGTGTAACGGATGGAAATTCCATTGGTTATACGGTTAAACGGGCTCCGTGGGTTGCCAGCTGCTGGCCCCTTGGGCTCGGGGCTGCCCGCGGCCCTGTGAGCTCCCTGCTGCTGCCAGCCCCATGGGGTCCAGGATGCCAGCTCCATGGGCTTCTGGCTACCGTGGGGCTGGGCTGCTGGTACTGCCAGCCCCACCGGCTCTTGGCTGCCCACCCACACTCCCTAGCAGAGTTTAAATGGTAACAGGAACCAAGAAGCATCAGCTTATCAGTTGACTGTTTACACTCTTACACCCCTACCTCTCTCTGCCCCGTTACCCATGGGGCATTGTCCTCCCTGAAACGCAGCCAAGAAAGAGATTTTCTTATATTCTGGTTGATTTTAGCAAGCCAAACCCTGCTGCGCATCCGCCTGGCTCAGTGCCCTTGTACACCCTGGCCTCCTTGCCCTTTGGTTTCTCCTGCCTCCCTGCGGTGGTGCAGAAATTGACGGGCAGCGAGCGGGAGTGTCTCTGCACTGTGGTGCCCCCAGCATGCTGTGGAAGACAGAAATACCGATCATCACGTGGCTGCAGCTTGCAGGACAGCTGGTGCCTGACTCCTGCCCCAGCTGGTGGTCAGGACGCTGCTTCTCTCCCTCTTCCCACAAACGTGCTGAATGCAGCCGGAAGCTCCCTCTTACCAACTAGTCAACTTCTCCATCGGATACTTGCTTTGCTTCGCCCAGGCTGTAAGACCGACACAGGAAAGCTTCTCCAACACAATGGGAACAGCCTCTATTCTCCTCCGTCAGCTCCCCCCTCAAAGCAATCCATTCTGCACAGCGTCCACAGGCAGGAGGGAGGGCCATCACTACTGTTCTCTTGGCGGGACAGGCTGGTGGTTCCTCCTCCTCTACTTTCCCACCCAGCTGCTTATTGCATTCATCGACCCGGCCTGCTGTCTGCACAGCGCTCTGATACAACCCATCGCACACCGAAAACTCTTCAGCAGGCGAGCAAGTGGCTGAAATGTTGGGTACCACCAGTGTTGAGGTTACCCAGGCAAATGAGTTTGTCTGACTTGTGCATACGTATCACAATGCCGTTTGTCATCCTCACTCTAGTATCTGAGGCCTTCCCAAAGACTGCTTGATTTTTCCCTGCCCTGGGGAGATGAAGGGGCGGTGTCATGGGTTGGGAAGCTGACACAGAGAGAGATCCAAGTCATAAGTGGCCACTAATTTTTGGTGCCCAATTCGAGACGTTCAGGCTCTGGTTCTTCAGAGTCCTTACCGTGATGTAGCATGTGGTGTGGTCAGAGCATAGCTCTGAGTGAATTCAGAGCAGCTGTGAGAGCGATAACGCCGCTGCAGATCTAACCCCAGGGATTTAAGCCGGCCCCGCAGTGGAGGAGGAACACACGAATGGTCACGTGTCAAACACTCAGTGGAGGTGACTTGTCTGGCATTGCACAGGAAACCTGTGGCATTGGCAAGGACACTCTCCAGTCCTCCAGGGCTGCATTCAAGTGCCTGAGCCATGCAGCCACCTTTCCACTTCCTGCCAGTCCTTGGCCCAGTCTTTGCACTTTTCCCAGCTTCTTCAGCTGATAGAAAGAGCAAGGGGACTGGTAGGAACCCGGGGGCCTGAGGAAATGCACCTAGAATACTCCAGGAGCTGGTAGAGGAGGTATCTGAGCCTTTAGCTATCCTCTTTGAAAAGTCACGGCAGTCAGGAAGGACACCAGAGGACTGGAAAAGGGCGAATCTAGTGCCCATCTATAAAAAGGGAAATAAGAACAGCCCAGGATACTACAGACCAGTCAGTTTAACGTCTGTGCCAGGGAAGATAATGGAGCAAGTAATTAAATAAATCATCCGAGAACATCTGGAAGATAATAAGGTGATGGGGAACAGCCAGCATGGATTTGTGAAGAACAAATCATGTCAAACCAATCCGATAGCTTTCTTTGGCTGGAGAGGGATGGCAGGAGACAAATCGCTTGATCGTTGTCTTCAGTCCCCCCCCTCCGGGGCACTTGGTGCTGGCCACTGGGCTAGATGGACCTTTGGTCTGACCCCGTACGGCCGTTCTTATGCTATGTTTGATAGGCTAGCGAGCCTTGTGGATAAGGGAGAAGCTGTGGACGTGGTATGCCTAGACTTGATACGGTCTCGTATGACCGTCTTATCAATAAACTAGGGCAATACAATCTAGATGGGGCTGCTATACGGTGGGTGCATAACTGACTGGATAACCGTTCTCAGACAGTAGTTATTAATGGTTCACAATCCTGCTGGAAAGGCGTAACAAGTGGGGTTCTGCAGAGGTCTGGTTTGGGACCGGCTCTGGTCAATATCTTCATCAACGATTTTCACAATTGCATAGAGCAGGGGTGGGGAACCTCAGGCCCAGGGGCCCCCAACTTGCCTGGATACGGCCCCGAGGCTCAGCATTGGGGAGCTCGTGTTGGCGCTCCAGCCACCCACCCACCCACAGGGCTGGAACACACAAAATCTCTTAGCCTGGGCCCCCTTAGGCGCCAGTGTGCCAGGGGAATGTGGGGAGGGTCTTTCTCCTTCTCTGTCAGGGGCTTCTCACTTTGCTTCTTACTTGTGTGTGGCCCCAATTGATTCTTCTGTGGGTCGGCGGCCCCTGAGCCAAAAAAGATTCCCTGCTCCTCACAGAGACAGCACGATTGTTAAGTTTGCAGATGATCCCAAGCTGGGAGGGGCTGCAACTGCTCTGGAGAAATGGTGGGAGGTAAACAGCATGAAGTTTAATAAGAACAACTGCAAAGTGCTCCACTTGGGAAGGAACAATCAGTCTCACACAGACAGAAGGGGAAGCGACTGTCTAGGAAGTAGTCCTGCAGAAAGGGACCTAGGGGTCAGAGTGGACCACGAGCTAAATATGAGTCAGCAGTGTGACACTGTTGCAAAAAAAGCAAACCTGATTCTGGGCTGCTTTAACAGGTGTGTTGTGAGCAAGACACGAGGAGTTGTTCTTCTGCTCTACTCTCCGCTGATTAGGCCTCACTTGGAGTGTTGTGTCCAGTTCTGGGCACCGCATTTCGGGAAAGATGTGGAAAAATTGGAGAAAGTCCAGAGAAAAGCAACAAAAACGATGAAAGGTCTAGAAAACATGAGCTATGAGGGAAGACTGGTAGAACTGGTCTTGTTTAGTTTAGAAAGGAGAAGACTGAGAGGACATGAGAGCAGTTTTCAAGTATCTAAAAGGGTGTCACAAGGAGGAGGCAGAAAAACCCTCCCTCCCTTTCTTCTGTCTTTTCCACCCCCTTCCTCCCCCCCCCCCCCGGCCCTTGCTGCAGGTCTGGCCAGGGCCGCCTGAGCCGTTTTGCTTGTTTCCGTCTGTGAGGCTCAGCAGGAATATCGGGCTGCACCCCTCATCCCCGTTCCCTCAGGTCCCCTCACCCCAGTGTGCACCAAGATCCAAGGGAGAATAATGAGAATTACTCCGGAGACTGTATTTGTTATTCAGCACTTTATTGGCCGGCTCAGCATCGCTCGGTGGGGGAGCACCCGCCTGCCTGGGCCTCGCTGTCTTGTCTCTTTGCCTTTCCATTGCCAGCTTCCTCTCTGTTCCCTCCCCCTTCCCTGGCTGTGGTGTTTGCGTTCCCGTCCATTCAGTGACTCCTAACATTCCCTCCACCCCCCCCCACACCGGGAGCTCCCCCTCTCTCTCCCTCAGAGCCGCTCTCAAATGACCAGCGGTTGGTGAAGACTAACATATGGAGCATCTTCATTAAGTTCTAGCGTTAACTGCCCAGTGAGATTAATGGAAGGGCCGAAGATTTCATGCCTTCCAGAGTTCTTGTTCCAGGTTTTCCACAGGCTCAGGCTGTCTCGGGGGAGCACATGTGGAAGGTTTGCTTTGCAGGAGGACTAGAAGTGAATGCAGGCCTAATGGTTTGTAGCACCGGCCCACACATTAGGACCATGAAGACCTATGCTGATATTTCCAGCTTCTGTACTCGTGAGCAGCTGTCTCCCCTGGCTGCATGTCCTCTGTCTAGAAAGACCCAGGGTTAGCTCCTTCTAGATGCACGTGCATCTTTGAGACCTTTTGGTTTATTTGATTCTGCCCTTTGTTAAAATCTTAGAAATGAAACTGCTGGCTTAAAAGTCTTTGCTGTACATCCTGTCAGGATGGGTCCCCAGTTCTTTCCGGCTCGTGATTCCCTGAAAGGCTGCCTCTAGGATCAAGAGCTGAGCTGAAGACCTAGATGGAGGCTGCCACATGGCACTTATAACCCTCTCCTGGCATCTTCTTGGCTGCAGCAGGTCACCTGGTCCGTGGCCTATCCCTGTGTTCCATGCTCGGAGCCCTTAGGTATCAGTCACATTCCTGAGATGTGTATTGGCACCTAGAGATTCATTGTCTCCTTGCTAATTAGCATAGCCGTAGGCTGAGCTTTCCTTGCAGAGTCCATGTTTATAACTCCACATACAGATATCATACAAATACATGAATAGCACACACAGAATCAGTAGAACACAAGCTTTCATGTGACACCTCACATGGCCCCCTTTGTATACACTTTTGGGGCAAACAGCCCCCCGCCCCCCAGATGCAGCAGTTATCTGGCTGCTCCCCTTAAAATCCAGTAATGTGACCGCCTGCTCACTGACTGTTGTCTTTCTCCAGCTCTGACCAGCTCTGGTTTTGTTCTGGTGTGTTGAGTGGGGCAGCAATCCTAGAATCCTAGAACACTAGGACTGGAAGGGATCTCGAGAGGTCATCAAGTCCAGTCCCCTGCCCTCACGGCAGGACCCAGCACTCTCCTCTAGAGCATCCCTGATAGATGGCTGTCCAATAACCACTGACGGTGCTAACAGCTCTGAGTGGTACCCTTCCTGTCTTAGCAATCTATCTATTGACTTTGCTTTGTATCTGCTTAGGTTTAAGTACCATTCTCCAGATACTTACTGATGCGCTGTCTCCTACCCCCTTTCCCTTTTATTCCCTCCCCCCTCCCCTTCCCCTCTCCTATTTATTTTGAGTGTACACATCCCAAACTCGTAACTCCAGGCATCTGAAGAAGTGGGCTGTGCCCAGGAAAGCTCATGATCCCATCTACATGTTTTGTTCGTCTACAAAGTGCTACCAGACCATTTGTTGTTTTTTTCTGCGATGTAGAGGGCAGGCATCCACTGGTTGCTGTGTTTGGGCTGTGGGTGACCCCTACTGGCCTCCGTCTGTAAGCACTGCCCAGCGGGGGGGGGGGCCACCTGAGGTCAGGTAGACAGAGACCCAACCGGTCTGTTGAGGGCAGGGACTGAACAAAGGAAGTGAGTGTTCGGGGGAAGGGTCAGTTTCAGCTGGGGGGAAACCAGGAAGCGGACAGACTAAGCAGAGCGTTGGGAGTTTAGGGGCCTAGGAACCCCATCCAGAGGGGTCGGAGGCATCCTGGCGCTGACTCCTGTAGCCACATCACGTCTATGCTGGGTTGTACCCTGGAGAAACAATAAACCTGCTCTATTCTACTGGCTGGCGGAGTCTGTTCCGGAAGCGCTGTCTAGACCATCCCTGGCAGGTGTGTGTCCAACCTGCTCTTCAATCTCTCCAGCGATGGAGATTCCACAGCCTCCCTGGGCTTCCTTTAGTCCAGTGTTGCCCCTGTTTAAACGCTTCCCTTTGTGTAACTCCCTTTCGTCTCTACATTGTTTTGTGTCCAGCCCTGTGCAGAGCGGGTTAGTGCCAAGTGCTGCTCTGCAGGCATTCAGTGGAGGACACAGCAGTGCATTGGGTTTTGGGTTAGTGCTTTGTCAGGATGGACTTTAAATAAATCCCCTCCGTGCAACAGGACTGTTGATGCAGCAAGCAGGTTGAAGTGTGATGTGCCCCCAAGATAGAAAATTAAAAATGAAATTTCCTTCTGCAGGCATTAGTGGGTCTCTTGGGCATTGTACGAAATGTTGTGTGTTGCTGCGTAAGGTGAAGACGTAAAGGTGACCTTCAATGGGGAAGGAATTATAATTGTCCTTTTTTTATAGACTTTTTATGTTTTTTCTGCAATTTTTTTTACATGGCAAATTTAGGACTTGGCTAACCTGTTTTTGCTGGAAGACTATGGAAGATTGGAGAACTAGCATCATGCTAGAGGGAGGAAGTGAAATCAGAGCAAACAAAGTAAAAGATTTTCATTGAAACTTCAGAATGCTTTGGGTTTTATTTATTTAGCACCGATTAGAGTAATGTAAGTAAACAGTGGAGACCAGTGATGTCTTTGACGCTGCATCAATCGATCCACCGGCAGTCGATTGATTGCATCTGCTTAGATGCAATAGGTTGGTCTCTGAGCGCTCTCCTGTCAATGCTGAGACTCCCCCGGGACGAGAAGAGGAGCCAGCGTCAACAGGAGAGCAGCCCCTGCTGACCTTACCTCACACTAGGCACCATAATAAGTACGTCAACTTCAGCTACACTATTTATATAGTGGAAGTGACAAAGATCAGATTGGCAGCAGGGGGTAGGGTAGACTAGGCCTAAGCATGAGGTCCTAGTCTAGTTGTCTAGTCCTCCAAGGAGACATCCAGCACAGACAGAGAGGCTGTTCCCCAGTCTGGCACTTCAAGTGCAGAAGGTGAGGGGCCTGCAAGAGACTTTAAAAATACCTTGCCTCTCTAGGTTCTGCTTAAAAAACTCCCCAAGGTCACAGATCCCCATGGGACGTAGCTGTCACCACCCAAGTGAAAAGGAAGAAATCACTTGGGAACTTATTCCAGAGGAGTACCCAAGCTTTTTGTCATGAGAGCTTGAAGAAACAAACTGTAATCTCTGATAGCTGACCTCTCAGTCCTAGGCATGCATATACAGACCCTTCCAGGACACAAGAATCAGATCATAGCCTTAAAAGAGGTGTTTTTATTAACCAAACAAAAAGAGATACTTGGTTGCTAGATGTTATAAAGACAAAAACAGATTAAAGCGCAGAGAATTGTTACAGTGTATGTGGGAGAGGGGCACACAGAATCAGTACCGGATAGGATTACCAGATGGTTTAACCAAAAATACCGAACACTTCCCCTCCCCCCCGCAAAAAAAAAAAAAAAAAACTAGGGGAAAATTCTGTTGACGGGGGAATAAAAGGGGAAGGACAAAGTTGTTGAGCAAAACAAAACAAAAAAAAGGATCATGAGAGCGAGAGTTATTAAGCAAAAAACAAACAAACAAACCCCACAGCATTAAAACAGCATGGCCCCTTTAAGTGCGTGCAGAGTCAGAATAGGGATAGGAGGAGGGGAGAGGTTGAGCACTAAGACCCAGGGAAGGCATTGCTTCCCCTTGCTTCAGGTCTTTAGGGTTTTTGCCAACGGTCATCTTGCTTGGTTGAGCCAGAAGGCAGCTTCCCTGTGGAACCAGATAAGCAAGAAGTCCAGGGGGCGGGGATCCAGAGGCCTGGGGGGGGGGGATTGGGCCCAGTTGCCAAGTGTGTCATAGGGTTGCCAGGTGTCTGGTACTTTCGCCTCCTGGCAGGGGGAAAAACCCAGAAAATACCGGACATTTTAGGTCTCCAGTATTTTCTGAATTTTTTTATCGGACAGGAAACAAAAATACTGGACTGTCTAGGTCAGTACCAGACACCTGGCAACCCTAGTACTGAAGAGTTCAACCAAACAACAAAATAAAGAAAATCACCTGATTGCATCTAAACACACATTCACTATCTACTCATGTAACCATATTTCCAAGGTCCAGTCCAATTCTAGGCCCAAGTATTCCTTTTTTTAGGCATGCTATCCCTGTCCGGATCAATTCATCATTTCCCACCAGCTCCTGGTTTAAACTCGCCCAAAGGAAACCAGCAGGCACGTTCCCTTTCATTTCAAATCTCAACACTTTCTTCCCATTAGTTCTCCTGGCTCCCTGCCAAAACTTTCTAGCTACCTGGGTTTAACCTGTTAGTTACTGAGCGCTGGGATGTTTAGAAAAGGACAGCACTCCTCCTGTCCGTCACAGAGGATAAGACTTAAGCGTTCTGATATTTCCAAAGCAAATAGAAATTGAAAAAATGCAACATCCATAAACCCCAACTCCCTTTCAGGGGTTCTACATTGTAAAGAAGCAAAATGGGCCTGAACCCAAATTCTTTTCTCCCTTGCAGATTACCCTTCCAAGAGAGCGAATTACAGGGTCTTTTCAAAAACTTCTTTGTCTTCTCTGCTAGTTCCATGGGGCCAACCATGCAGTTTTTACTCGGACCCCTTTGAATGGAAGCTCTGTCTGAGTAAGGACGGCAGGGTGGTACCTGTAGGGAGAAAGCATGAAAGGAAAGAGAAATGTGCTATATTTCAGTTCTGTTTTGCATGTGTCTTTCATACCGACTGTCTTTCCAGGTGCCCTGCCAGCTACGGTGTTAAATAGAAATGCCAGGCGGAGAGCAATTAAAAGGGGCTGTCACTGGAGAGGAAGTACGTGTCCAGCCATGAGCTGGTGAGGCTGTTCTAATCCTCCCATGGATGCTGCCGCACGAGCCGTGCAGCACTTAGATGTCAGCCTTGTTGGCAGGGGCGGGGCAGGCTGGGCAGAGTGCTGTACGTGGAAGAGAGATCAAGTGGCGCCGGAGAAAGGGAGGCCGAGCAGAGGGAAGAGACCCGAAAAGGCAGGCAGGGCTGTGGCCACAGTCTGTTTACATTGGCAGGAGAGATGATGAATGTGCTGGTGTGTACAGTGTGTTAGCACCCTGGGCACGTGGGTAGCCCATTGTTTTGTGTCCTCCCCCACCCCCCACTTATTGGCATTCTGTTGGGAACAGCAGACTCCCTGAATGGTGCAAGGAAGTGACTGAGGTCGTGTCCGTTTCCCTGCGCCCACGGTGCGGCTTTGGAGAGATCCCCTTTGGGATGCAGCTAGTGCCGTCCTGCGAGCTCTTTCTGACTGTGCCAGCCCAGCTCTTTGATGTCTAGGGGGAGTTGTGGCCCTCGGGGATGCCAGCAGCTTAGTATGGTGGCTGTAGTTTAAATAACCCCCAAAGGGGAATATTGGCACTAAGGTGAGAGTCTCGGATTGTCCCTGCAGTAGGGAGACCGAGCTCCAAGTTCGGCTTTGCTACAGCATGTGGCTAACAGTGACATCTGCCTGAAGGAGCCCTCGGAGCCCGGGTGTCAGACAGACGGCCGCAGGCTGTGTCCGGTCTGCTTAATGTGTCTATGCCCTGCTGTCACCATCCCGGGTTCCTCCCCAGGTCCAATGCCTGCCCCGCCCTGCCCACGCTTTCCCCAGGAGGTTAATAGAGGTTTGTGCAAAACCAGTCTTTTAACTCATTCCTTAGCTCCCGGCTTGAGGCCCACCCCTCCCGGGGGGTCTGGCGCCGCCTGCCCCAGGCTCCCAGCTTGTCAGTTCTTCTCCCTGCCTGTCGCTGCCTTCCCAGGGCTGTGGCTCAGTCCGTCTGCCCCTCCGACAGCCCACGAGCAGCCCTTTCTGGGGGGAGCTCGGCTCTCCTGACTTGGCTGGACTGGATTCACTTGCTCTGATCCGTGTGTGGGTGCTGGTCCAGCCTCTGCGGTGAGAGCTGCAGGACACGCGCAGGCGGGACAGAACCCTTTCCTTCTCAGAAACCAGTGTCTAGCCCTCACGGCTGCAAATAAAACCAGATCTGATCCATGCAGAGAGATTTCACAGCATGTGCCGATGGGCTGGAATAATGACCAAGTTGGGGACACCCCCCACCCCAATATGTCCACTCCAAGGGGGCTGCCTCCGACAGCAAGGCAGGGCTGGCGATTGCTCGCAGGGAGCGTCGTGACTCCGTGTCAGGGCACTGGGTGTGGTCACGCAGGCGTCTAGCCGCAGAACTGCTTGGTGCTTGTTGGGGGCGGATCACGGTCTGTCCAGACAGTTGCCCCTGTTTTATTCTTGAGGCTGGGGACGCCAGGGCTCACCTCCCCTTGTGATGTCTAATGAGCCTCGGCTGGCTAACGAGGGAGCATATTCTCCTGTCTAGGATCCCGCTCATTCATCCTGCTAGGAGAGCGGTGGCCAAAGTACAGGACACAAACGTGGGCAAAGGACTCTATGCCTCCCCTCATCTTCTGAGATATGGAAGAATGAGACTAACATGAGGAGTCATGATAACATGGGTGCTGTCCCCCATTCTGCCACAGACTTCCCAGGTGGCCTCAGGCAAGTCATTTAGCCTCTGAATGCCTGCCTTAGTTTCTGCATCTGTAAAATGAGGCTAACACAAACCTTCCTCCCAAGAGACTTGTGGGGTTTAATGAGCGGTCTTGGAAAGTGTAATATATGTCTTAAATGTTATTAATAAGGAGTGTGGGCCAATGTTGCCTCGGAGCTTTTCCATCCATATGCAAATTTTTCCATCCACGTGTGGAATAATTGTATGTGCACCAGGGCACATGCATGTGCACCACCAGGACAAACATTAGCTGTGAGTGCTCTGCTAATCAGCTGGGTGGCCCTGCAAGTGCCCAGCTTAGAAGGAACACTGTGGCCGAGGAAGGCTGATCCCAGCATGCCCTGCTCCATCCTGATCCCGTGCTTTCCGAGAGCGTTTTGGAGAGCTACGGAAGTTCCCATGTGAACAGCTTTTCCCTTTCGGTTGAATAGGGTGGAGCTGAAGGGAACTGGCCAGCCCAGGCCAGATGGTTCTCACGGGCGTCAGAGACCCGTCTGCTGGTAACGTGGGGGTTGTGTTGCTCCAGTCTATGGGCTGCAGATTGCTTCTCTTCCCCATGTCCAGGGAAAGTGGAAGGTGGACAAGGGATCCCGCTGCCTTGGTGATCCCCAGCTGTTGAATGGGCGGGGCCATAGGCAGCTGGCCTAAGTTAGAGCAGCCGTAGGTGTGTTCCTACTTGGGCTGGCATCCGGCCTGCCGCAAATCAGCCCTCGATGGCTAAACCCACCTTTGCCTTCCCCACTCTGAAAATGCACGTACGTGCCAGGCCGGCGGGGCAGCAGGGCGAATACTTCCGCGCCCTTTGCCAGGTGATGGGGATGTGAGAGCGCGGTTATTTTAATCCTTATGGGAGCGCTAAAATTCTTAGCAATGACACGGTTACACGGTGCCCTCTCCGAGGGGTGGGGCTGGCAGCCGGTGCGCTCTCGGCCTCGCTCCTGAGGAGCCCTTTGCTGCCCTGCACTGCTGTCTCTGATACAGGGGCAGTAGTGTGGAGTGGTAACAGCCCCTGTCCACGGGGGGCCCAAGCTCGTCGCAGACAGAGGCTGCTCTTGCATCTCATGGAGCAGCCTCTGTCCATAGCAAGCCCGGGCCTGCCGTGTGTTCACACTCCACTGTGCGTCCTTCCTTCCATCCTCAGACCAGCGGGCTGGGACTGAGCCAGCCTGCCAGTCCGAGTTTTAAATGCAGAGCACGTGATGGTGTGGGGGGGCTTGTTGCCATTAACCAGGACACGTAACAGCTAAGCAATCACTTATCCGTTAACTGGGAAGCCATTAATCATCCCTAGTAGTATCACAGCAAGGCTGGGAAGCTGGGCAGTGTCGGGGACCAGAGGTGTGGGACCCAGATCCATAGGACTCTCAGGAGCAAGACGTGCCCATCTGCTCCCCAGGGAGCTGCTAACAGCTGCTAGGGCGGCTGCAGAACCCTGCCAGAGGACTGCAGGGCTGGCCCGTGGTTGGTGGAACACTGAGGGTCCCGACGGGTCCACAGCGTCCGTCTGTACGAACCCAGCACAGATGCAGGGGTTTGTCCATGTGGCTGGGATCTGCCTCGCTCGGAGAGAGCCGCGTTGCTTGTGCTTCTGCTCCCCGGGCTTGTCTCCCGGCCATCCCAACCTGGCCTGGCTCTGCTTGTCATTCTGGGGGTCCGCTCCCCAGTCTGCCTCCTGGCACCGGCCTCTTGCTTTGTCTTCTGACCCGTGCCTGGCTCTCCGCACGCCTGTTTTGCCCACTAGCTCAGACCCCCCGTGCTCTGACCGTGACGGGCGGCCATGTCCTAGGCAGGCCGGGGAGCTGGCCCCGCATCGCCCTGCGTGGAGAAGGAGCCAGCGCCCCGCTCCCTCCTGCAGTGCGACGGTAAAAGGACAGTGTGCTGAGCCCTGCTTTTCTGTTCTGTTTAGCTGAAGAAGATTGGCGGTGGTGGCTTTGGTGAGATTTATGAGGCAATGGATCTCCTGACCCGTGAGAACGTGGCCCTGAAAGTGGAGTCCGCCCTGCAGCCCAAGCAGGTCCTCAAGATGGAGGTGGCTGTCCTGAAGAAGCTACAAGGTAAGACGGGAAGGACGTGGCGCCCGGCGGCGGTGTGTGACCGTACACGTGCCGTGGCAGGGGCAGGCTTGGAGACCAAGTTTGTCTTCGTTCAGCCTCGCGGAGCGTGTATTTGTGACGTGAAACGTTTCCGCACCAAGCTCGGTTACACTCGGCATGGCCTTGGGCTGCCAGAGTCTCAGACCCTCCTCGTCCGGCTCTGTGAGAACGTTTCCTCCAGTCCCCCGTATCCCAGACCTGGCTCTGAGGTTGCTTTATGGGTGACCAGGCTCAGGTGTAGCAGCCTGGGTTAGGGCGACCCACAACGCCAGCGAACATAATTATGCAGCAGATTCTATACCTAGACTGAAACAGACGAACATGCGTGCCTTACGTTTACCTAGTACTGAGTGCTGTACATTTGGTGTCCTGGTTTTGGGATCCAGCCCCTGCACAGCTCATGAAATGTCCTTACGCTATGAAATCTGCAAGTGCGCAAAGCTGCAGCCGCAAGCTGATCACGTGACGTTTCTGCTTGCTTTTTATTTACTCGCATGTTATTGACAAGGCCGCTCGTGAATTCATGCCTTTTGCATGGCTAACTCTTGTTTCCTTACTGTTTTCTTTCACTGTCCCTGCAAGGCCTGCATTTCCACAAACACCCCCCCTTTTAGTACAGCGGTGTTAGTTGCTAACCGTACAACCGTTAAAAGTACCCCGACTATCTGAACTATAGGGTGGAGGCTCACTCCTCTTCATAGCCCACAAAGGCTAGCCCCTCCCCCAAAAGGGGGACCTAACATTTTTTTTGGCTGTGGGCTGGGTGATGGATACCAACTGTTCCCAAGTATGTTTTAGTAACCCTTGTTTTAGTTCTTCTGTTCCCTAAACCCAACGAATTACAAGTTTATTACTGTGTCTGTCACATCCAGAAGCTTTGTACACCTATTGCTACTGGGCTTTTAAGATCCAGACTTAAGGGAAGAATACTCTAATATTCCTTCTTCATTGTTGACTGTCCTTCTAGAGTTACAGTGTACAAATGGTTAGGGGATTTCGAGGAGTTTTATCTAGCACCACAGCAAATCCAGCATGTTCCCTGGGCCCAGACCGGCAGTGGTGCCCACAAACTACCACACACCTCTGGCCCTTTCCAGCACAGGTTGTTTTTACTACACCAGCTTCCTAGCTCCTCAGCTGTACCGTGCGATTGGCAGCCTGTGCCCCCCAGAGTGAACCCACATACCTGCGACACCCATTAGCATCTCTCAGGTTCAAACCACGGAACAAGTCTTGGGTTTTCCAGACCTTGTCAATAGTTTGCAACAATAGTTGAGGAGGCAAAACAAATGCAAAGTGTCTCTTGTCCACTTTTAACTTTCCCATGGCAATGAAAGGGGGCAAGTTTTCTTGCTCCATATCACTGAAGCCTGGTTTTACGTTGCATAGCATGTATCCCCCACACTGCAGAGTTATTGGAGCACTGTGATTTAATCCCATGCCTGCTTAAAAGCAATTACAACCTGTCTATTATGGACAGATAACAAAGCTTAATGAGTTCTCGGTTTTGCTCATTCAGTGGATGTGAGATTTTTTTGCTGCTCTCTTCTGTTGAAAAGCTTGGTCATGTTCCCACCGCAGCTGTGTGCCCGCTGGGCTTCAGAGAAACAGTCCAGTTCATGTGCCAGTGTTGTTCAGTTTCTTTTGTTGTGTTTGCTGCTCCCCGTGGGTAGTTGTACACCATGCGGAAGTAGACATTTGTCGTCAGGAAGCCCTTTCGACAGATCATAATTATATTACACCAGATATCAGTGCGCACGATCCGTTAGGTAACTGCTGATTGGTAACATTCAGTAACGCTGACACATAATGCAATGGAACATTTCTGTACCATATTTACCCCCCTGTAGATTTTAACCCAAGATCACGGCCCTGTTTGCCATCTAAGACACTTTATTCTTTTTTGTTTTGTTTGTTTTGACTTCCAAAACTCTGCCACGTAGAGTGCCTCTGCACTGCACCGGATGCTCGAAATAAGCTAAGCAGTTTGAGCTACGCAAATTGCATAGCCTATTTCGAGTCAGTTTCGAAATAGCTTATTTTGTCATTTGGCGCTGTCTACACAGCACCAGATTTTGAAATAACCCACTATTCCAAAACGTCCCTTACTCCTCGTGGAATGAGACTTAGAGGGACATTGGAATAGCGAGCCCGTTTTATTCCAAAATAACGGGCTTACTGTGAAGACGCGGGAAAGTTATTTCAGGATACCGCTGGTATCCCGGAATAGCGCTGCAGTGTAGACATAGCCCGAGTGTTTATTCCCTTAGCAGCATTTATGTTGCACCACAGTTAAAAGAAACTTCTGAATACAGTTTTCAGCAGCAAATGTTGTCATGTTTGTGTGAATGGGCAGTGCGTGATTTGAAATGGCTCTAGCATCCATAACTAATAACCTGTTTGAACAGAATTTGGGTGCCATTTCCAAATAGGATTTTGGCAGCTAGGCTTCCCTCCTATTACTGTTCTTCCTTGGTGCTGGGTTGGTTTATCCTTTCAAAGCACACGGCCACCTGAAAAAGAAAACGCAACTTATCGGAGCTCCTCTTGGGAGCCTATACGAGATTTGAATTAAGTAACAAGAATCCTCGAACACTAGAACCAGAAGGGACCTCGAGAGGTCATCAAGTCCAGTCCCCTGCATGTTCACCTTTCTTTTACCCCGTCACTGTATGCTCCATAGGAATGTACACTGCTTTCATAAGGAACTTCCACGCTTCACTTGCTATAATATTAGATGAGCTACGTTAATTTAATTGATTAATATTTTTTCTGCCATGCTTTCTGCCGTTGCTTTATTACTAAAAAAGGAATCCAGGGCCTTTCCTTAGTATCCTTCTTCGGGCTAGGGTTTTAGTCCCTATTTTCATTTACTGATTTATAGTTAAGAACATAAGAACGGCCGTACTGGCTCAGACCAAAGGTCCATCTAGCCCAGTATCCTGTCTGCCGACAGTGGCCAGCACCAGGTGCCCCGGAGAGGGTGGACCGAAGACAATGATTAAGCGATTTGTCTCCTGCCATCCCTCTCCAGCCTCTGACAAACAGAGGCCAGGGACACCATTTCTATCCCCTGGCTAACATGTAGAAACTAATTTGGTTTTAAAGAAAAGGTTAAACATTGTAAAAGCATGGAGGTGCCCAACGCGAAGGCCGCCAGGAGATGTTGGCTGCTGCCCAGACAGAGTCTGGGTCACCTTTGCAACTCTGAAAGATTTGGCTGGATTTGTAGCGGAATCTTTTAAAAAGCCAATTTATTTCGCTCGTATGTTTTACGTTTTCTTTTTAAAGGCTTTTAAAAAATTCTGCAGTCCCTGGGTGCGCTGTGAACAGTTTGAGACCAAATAAATATTTGACAATTGCTCGGCCTCGCCTTGCCAGCTGAGCCTCGGAAATGTCTTCGTTTCTACAGCATCTACAGAATCTGTTTCCATTATCAATCTCCTCTGATCCCATTCCATAAAAGATGGTCCCTCTACTAACTTCCTAAGTATTTAAGAGGGACATAGTTGCCACCCTCTGAAGATCTGCAGCTTCGAGTGAATATTAAATTAATTATTAAATTAAAGTTGAAGTTGAAGTTCATTCTGTTATCCTCAGTGGGTCCACCTGTCTGGCTTAGGATCTACAATTCTTAAGATTTAGGCCTGGTCTACACTTAAAAGCTAGAATTGGGAGCAGCCCTTCATTTCAGTTGCTCACATTGCCAAACAGTTATTTTAGTTTTATACGTAAGCTTTGCCCAGGGGAACGTTTTTGGCTTGGGGGCTGATGATTGCTGTGTTCTAGTCGTGTTTGGTTTTACTGCCATTTTAACTCCCTTCTTTTCCTTCCATGTCTCAGCTGTCGGAGACTTTAGGAAGCTGATTGTAACACTTTTCTGACTGGCATTATTTCTGGTTTCCATAGAATCATAGGCTCCTAGGGCTGGAAGAGACCTCAGGAGTTCATCAAGTCCAGCCCCCTGCCCAAGGGAGCTTTTTTTGCGTGGTTCCCCCTTACAGTTTGTTGTCTGAACGGATCAGTGCCCCTTGTGTTGCTCTGAATTATTTTTCTACACAGCTGTATCCAGGCTACATCCAGACCAGGGCACTCAGAAGCAGGGAAGCCAGACAGAAATCCGTATTCCATTTTTAACGATTTAGACTAAATCGTCCCTTGTCTAATGATATTGTCTGTCTGCCTGCAGCCGTCATTGACGCTTGAGTATTTATGCCCCATTGCTTTGAGAAAAAGGTTTGGTTTCCTTCTGAGTGGCTGTAAAGGGACAGAAACATAGCAGGAGGCCTTTGGCCCCCTTGTACAATTTGACTAGAAGGGTTCCACCAGCCCTGACTACCCAGGGTTGTACCAAAGGCTTAATCCCCACTCTGGCACGATGAATGCAGAAGTGGGGGCCCACAAAAGTACCCCAAAACCTTCTCTTTCCAGGGTTTGGTAAAAGCTTCCCCCCAAAATCTTAAAATCCTAGATTTTGGGGATAAAAATCCTCTGCCACCACCCAAGTAATGGTAAGAAAACAAGAAAGAGAATACTTGGGAAATCTCAGCCCTAAAGTAAAACCAGGACACACACACAAAAAATTAACCAATACCAGGTTAATAAAGAAAAAGAGAGAGAACTTTTATCATCACCACAATACTCCTGTTACAAGCATAATGACCAGCTGGAAAAGTCACCAATTAATATACTCCTGGGTGACGCCCATGGGCAACAAGCATACTTACAAAAGAGAGGAAAACCCATTTTTAAATGCACAGACATCAGATTCCCATTCCCAAACCATAAAACAATAAAACCTCATGGATTTATCTAAACTTTACCCCACTTACAGATAGTGAAGAGTCTTTTATTGGAGAGAGGCATGTGTCTGTCTCTCTCAGTATTTGGAGAGAAACTGCTCTGGGACAAAGGAAGGAAAAAACAAAAATTCCTTTGTTCCAGTTTGAAATCCCTATCTGCATTTCTATTGGCTGACTGCTACCTGGCTTAGGTACAGTTAACCCCTTAGTCCCCGGGCTGCTGGCTAACCCTCATGGACATGACACGGCGTAACTGGGTTTTATTATTAAACAAGCTTTTCACAGGTTTACTTCCACTTTGGAACACTTCCACAACCACGCTGTTTAGTTCCCTTCGAGCAGTGCAGTGTCAAATTGTGCAAATCCCCCTTTATCATTGCGTAAAGCTGTTCCTTAAACGGCTTGCCTATCGCTCAGTGACAGGTCCCTCCGCCGTTGTCTCTTTCTTGCCATTCATTAAGTGCTCTTCCTCCATGGTTGTCCCTGAGTCTTATTCTTTCAAGCTCCAGTGATGTTCTGGAGCATTCCTCCATCAGCTCCTTGAGTATTCTAGGCTACATTTCATCAGGCTAGTTGGGGCTTGAGAGGGAAAGCGAGGTCCGTAAACGAGGCAGGCTGAAATGGGGCCGACAAAGGGCTTACAAGGACTAAGAGAGGCTTCACAGCTCTGTCGGGGCAAAAGTGCTCTAGACCAGTGTTTTTCAACCAGTGGTGTGGGTACCCTTAGGGGTACTCGAGAGAAGTCTGGGAGGTACGTCAATACAACTGAAATGTGGAGAAAACTGAATTTTTGTTTTCAGTTTTACAGCGCTTTATTTTTGTACTTTTTACACCCAAAAATGTCATTGCCTGCCTGGCTACGACTACGTTGTTTAAACAAATGTGTTGCAATGGTAGAAAAAAAAGTGTGTCTGAAAACTGTAGGTACTGGGGGTACTTATACTTTTTTTTAAAAAGCGGGTACTTATTTACATTTTGTGTAAAGGGATACTTTATAACAAAAGGTTGAGAAACACTGCTCTAGTAAATCAGCAGGGAGCGTTGACTGAGCTACGTTTTTTTTCAAGATTTGTTCTCAAGAAGCAAAATCTTCAAGAGATTTGAACAACTGAGAGCGAGGGGGGTGTGCGAGTGAGTTATCGAGCCGAAGCCGGGAGGCACCTGCTGGAATACTCACGCAGGCAGAGCCACCACATCAGGACATGGGTGCCAGGGCAGGCGGGGGACTGACTAAGAGATGTGCCGCAGATTTCTGACCATTCTGTGGGGAACCACCCAAGGCGTGGAAACCAGTCTCGATCCTCACAAATGGGCACAGAGCACGCCGGGTAGGTCGTCTTGGGGAAGTCCAGCTGGCAAATCGGTCCCTCCAATAGTGAGGAACAGAAGCGTAGTAAATAGTGGAATTGAAACAAATAGGGTGGGTGTATGGATACCCAGTCTGTGCATCTGGGATGTCTGTAGCCAGTTTCTTTCGTGCAAGCTTCCTGCCCACATGCTTTGCGCCGTTAAATGGCGGTGTGTCAGCGCTACGGGGAAGAGAAATGCCGAGGGAGAGGAAGCGAAGAGGCCCATGCGGTGGCTGTTTTCAGTGGGAGTTGTGGGGGTGGCGCAGGGTTCCAGACGGGGCGGCCCATGGGATGTCAGGGGCCCCTGAGCCTGCAGCTGAGAGGGGCGGGCGGTTTTTGAGAGCTGTGATTGTATAATCGTCAGCAACACACTAGTGAAATGTTCTTAAAACAGAATGTAAAGTAAGGTCCTGTTGCCTGACACGGGAAGGGTTGCCTGGTGTCCGGTTTTCACCCGGACAGTCTGGTAATTGCATCTCCTGTCCGGTTAAAAAAAAAAAAACCCCAGAAAATACTGGATATTTAAAATGTCCAGTATTTCCTGTCTTTTCTGGGACAGAAAGCTGGTGGGGACATTTTCCCCTGCTGTGTCTGATAGGGGGGAGCGGGCAGCGTGGGAATTTAAAAGCGCAGCGTCTTTTTTTTCCTCAACCAATTTTTTTCCCCTGCCATGTTCGGGATTTTTTTGTGAAGGTGTCAGGCAACCCTAGACATGGGGAACTCAGAAACTGCCAGTCTAGACCTGGGGCTGGCAAATGGCCTTCCCACGGGAGTGGCTCTTTCACAGGTTGTAGTGCTGCGGGTAGGCCTGGCAGGCGGTGTCCCTTGTAAATTAACTAGATCCACTCTGGAGGCGACAGAGCAGGGCCAGGGAGAGGCAGGTGGGAGTGGGCCCGAGCGATGCACAGGCGTGTGGCAGCCTGGTGGTGGGGCCGGGCCGGGCGACAGGCGACCCGTCGGCCGGCAGCAGTGGAGAGGAGGGTGTGGCTGAGGCCCAGGCAGAACGGGAGGCGTGGAACTGGGGACTGCCCCGGGGGAGGAGGGAGCAGGCTCGGGGTTTACCAGATGTGCACGAGGAGTCGTTGAAGGGAAGGCAGTGGGGCTGGGCTGCGGAGTTCTAGCTGGGATGCCGTGCTGCCGGCCGCAGGCGGGCTCTTGGGGGGGCGTCTGCACGTTCCCGCTAGTGGGCTACAGGACGCTGCCTTTGGGAGCCGCGGGCTGCCCCTCGCAGCCTCTCGCGCTCCAGACACGAGGGCGCGAAGGGGCCGGTGGCAGCGCACAGCCCCGGTGCCCTGCAGGCCTCCCCCTTCACCAGCATCTCTGGTGCCTGTTTCTGCCCCCGCAGGCCTGTCTGTGCGATTGCCAGCCTCGCCGGCCTTGGGAAGGACAGCTCCCCCTCCCCGCAGGCAGGAGACCGGCCGGCTAGGCTCGGGGGGCCGTGGGACGGTGTCTGTGGGAGCCCTAACGCTTGGCTCTCAGCCCCTCGTCGTGGGGCCAGGGAAAGGCTTTTGTGCCCAAACTGGCACCTGCCTCTTGATCTGGGGCCAGGGCCCGGAGCGCAGCAAGTTGCCCCTCTGGCACAGGCACCGTGGGTCAGAACTCAGGGCTGCTCGGTGCTGGCAGCAGCCTCTCCGGGCCACAGGCTCCCCCAGCTTCGGGAGAGGCCGGGGCCGTGATGGGTGCGGTGGGTCAGGCTACCCGCAGGCTCCACAGGCCCCGTCCGCTGGGAGCGAAAAGGAGCAGGGCTTGCCGGCACGTTCAGTGCCTGGATCTGAGGAGAGGCTGGAGCGGGGCGGCGACTGTCCAGGGCCGCTGTCGCCTGGACTCTCCCCAGCTCGCCCAGAGAGCGGGGAGCTCTGGCTCCGGACCCCCTCCAGCTCGGTCTGACCTCCCCGCCACCCCCGCCTAACCTGAGCGGGCTCCCTCGTCAGAGCTGGATCCTGCCCACTTTGCTGGGCTTGTCTGGGCGGCCTTGGCCCCGCCAGGAGCGGATCTGGGAGCTCATCCACCCTGAAACCCCATCCTCCAGACGCACCCAGCCCTCCGTGGCCCCCCAGCTGTTCCAGCCGGCGGGGATTCCCCATGGCATTCCTGCCAGGGTTGCGCCTGCCTGCTCCTCTGGGATTTACTGAGGAATCGCTCAGCCTGGGATGCTGTGGCTTCTCCCGCCTCCCTCCCGGTGCAGTGCAGGGTCCCCCATGGCTGCTCGGGCCCTGGCAGTGGAGCAGCCATCAGCAGGGCATACGCTCCCGGGGAAATCTCTGGGCCCGGGGCTGCGTTGGAGTTGTCGCTAGGGCAGGCAAGAGCCAAGGCTAATGCCCAGCAGGGATTAGCCAGCGTCAGACGCGGGTGGCCATCAGCCAGGGGCAGGGAAGGGCATCGAGAAGTCGAGTTGCCAGGCAGGGGAGAGGGACACCTCTTGTGCTCATCCTGCCAGCTCCTCTCTCCACGTGCACAGAGCCTGGCTCTGGGGAGTGGACGAGGTTGAGGCCGGGGGATGTTCGGAGCGACACCGCCCTCCAGGAGTGTGTGGGGGCGCGTGTAGCGAAGGAAAGGAAGGAGCCGCGTTTTCGTGTTCTTATTTGACGGGAGGAATCCCGTGACTCTGAGAGGAGCTCGGTTTCCCCTTCTCCTGAGCAGCTGCGCCTGCTTTGAGATGCTGGCAGGGGGAGACTTAGTTGCTTGGCGTCAGGATACGTGGCTGTTACTTTCCAGAGCGCCCGGGACTGCTATAAAATGCCAGAGTTTGTTAGGGAGGGTTACAATACTGAGTCCCTTGGGGCATCCCCGCTGGGGCAGAGTTAAGGTTGTTTGGGGGGAGGAGTTGTGGGCAGGACATTACTTTAACTCTGTTCCCTGACTTTTGGAGGCCCCTGGGGTTTGTTGTTGTAATGCTAATGCTCTGTGAAGGGTAGGCACATGGGACGAGGCGCGGGGACCCTCTGCCGCGTGCCTGGTGGCAACACCTTTGGCTTCCCTTCAGTTACGTGCCATGTGCAAACCCGACGGGTAGATCCCCTTGGCCCTGCTCTGTGCTCCTGCTGGAAACCGTGCCTGTGCTGGGCGGGGCCCGCTGCAGTCACTGTCAGAAATGTCACTGGGTCCTTTGTGCCGTGCGGAGGGAAGCGCCCGGCTCTGCAGGGACGGCAGCGGGGGGCCCCGCTCGGCAGGCGTGTTCCACAGGCTCCGGGCTCGCTCTGTAGGCAGCGGTGGGATGGTTGCTCTGCGAGAGCCGGGGGGGAGCGGCAGGGGAGGACCTGTGTGTGCTGGGAGCCGAGCATCCTGCCTGCTAGCTCTACCGCAGAGGCACTGTGCTGCTGCAGACGGCTGAGCCGTGTGTGCTCTCTCCCTCGCGGGACGCCTGCTCCCAGGCACACAGACTCCCAGAGTTCACTGGGGCACTTCCCCCGCCCGGCCCAGCTGCTCCATGCAGCAGTCGGGGGCTGCGGTCTGATTGATTGCGCCAGGGTCCCATCCCCCCGGGCGGCGGTGCACTGTGTGGGGGAGGGGCCATGCAAGGTCCCTGTGCGCGTGGCCCGTTTGTGCCCACGTGGCTGTGTGCTGGCCGCTGCCGGTGCCGTTCCCTCGTGTCCCTGTGCTGCTCTCGTTCCTGGGGAACGCTGCGGGCGCGGCTCCGGGTCGCTCGGCTCTCCTCCCTTGGCAGACCCGTGGGGGGTGGGCCGGTAAATCTGTGTGCTCGCCAGGCAAGGGGCGTGCGTGCCTGGTGTCAAAGGGGGCGGGTGGGGGCTGGAAGGGGGTCTCTGTGTGCTGATTGGGAGCGGGCGGTTCCTTGGAAAATGCTTCGGCTGCCCCAAGGACTTGCTGACTTTCTGGGGCCTGCTTCCCCGCTGCTCTACAACGGGCACGGCTCCTTTCCTGCTCTGGACTCCCGGGCGGGGCCTTTCTCCCCAGCCTCAATGAGAGTGGGACAGGGTCTCCTCCTGGACTGGACATCACCTCCCAGGCCACAGAGGGAGGTGAAGTCACGCTGCCTGGGAATCGGGATAGTCTGAGGGGCAGTGGAATAGCCCGTGTCCCAAGCCCTTGTGTCCACCGCGCACACGCAGGCAGGTGAGCCGCATTCTGCCTTTCCTAGGCCTCTCCTGTCTGTCTGTGTCTGTCTGTCTGTTTGGGGCCTGCAGGACTCGTGCCTGGTGAGCGCCCTCCCTGTGTCACATGTGGCCAAGCACTGTGGCTAGAAACGCCCCCTGAGCCGCCCCCTCTCCTGTGCCGGGCAGGCGCCTGGGCCTAGCCACGTCTCGGGTGGGTGTTTCCAGCACGTGGGAATTGATTGGCCTGTATCCCCAAGTGTCATTTCTTTCCCAGTCTCAGGAGGACTCATTCCTGACACGCGGGGCGTGGGGATCACAGCGTGGGAGCGCTGCCCGGCCTCAGGGCACGAAGGGCCGTCTCGGGCTCAGTGACATCCAGAGACATAGGCACGGGAAGAGCCCGGGGGGCGGGGGGGGGGAGCACGGTTCAGAAGGCCATGGAGCATTCTGGAAGGTCAGTGAGCTACAGTTTGACAGCATTTTATTTAGGAAAAAGGCCAAAACTGTAATTCAAGTGACCTTTGACTTCTGAGACGCTTCCTGGGGGTAGTCAGGCATGTGAGGCATCTCGCGACCGCCTGTCCTTATAGGGTTGCCAGGTGTCCGGTATTGACCTGGACAGTCCGGTATTTTTGCCTCCTGTCCGGTAAAAAAAAATTCAGAAAATACGGGACACTTAAAATGTCTGGTATTTTCTACTTTTTTTTCCCCAGCCGATCGGCACAGCGCGGCAGCCATTTTGATGTAAATGAAGCAGCAGTTATTTAAATCGCCGCTTCATTTTCCTATGTCTAGAAACCTAATCTACTTGGCTCCATCAACGGAGCCATGTAGTCTAGACATACCCTGTGTGTGTCCGCCGAGGCTCAGCTCCTACCTCCACTGGCTGCAGACAATCCAAACCCGCCTCTCTAGGCCCCCGCGGTGTGTCTGCCAGTAAACCATGGGCACATTGCTACCTCCAAGCCCTTTCAGTGTCCAGCCCTGTGTCCTCTTGAAGTGTTCACTGACCCACTGCTTCTAAAGTATCAGCACCCCCTGTGACGGACCGGGCCGTGTCTGGGCACAGCTGAGGGCGTCCGCGACACCCCCCGCTCACCAGTCCCACCGGTCCGCTGAACTCGCGGAGTGTGTGTGGTGAAATCAAGCACGGGGTTGTCTAACAAAGCCCAGAGCTTCACGTGCAGCCAGGAGAAGTGCTGCGGGGGAATGGTTATGCATAAAATCATATCCTAATGCCCTCTGGGACCCAGCTGCAATTAGCTAGACACTCTCGTGCCTGGCCGAGGGCAGCTTGCTCTAGATGCTTTTCAGGCAGGCTGGCTGGGAGCCGCCTGTCATGAGGCAGGCCTGCTGTCAGCGCGCCTGACAGGCGAAGGATTCCGTGGGTTTCCTTGCAGCCCAAAGATCTCTCCCAACAGTCCTCTGGCTTGATTCATACACAGGACCCTCTCTGCTGTTTCCTCCTGTCAGTTTCCTTTCCTGTCCATTTTGCAAGCTCCTCATTGTTGCCTGTGGGTCAGTATGCAAATAAATCTGAGATCACATGGTAGGCAGATGGCCCGCCAGGGAGCTAGGCGTCCGCTACCGTCTGCCTGTAAGGAACGTTTCCACGGTACGTTGCTTCTCTGGGACCTGCTTTAACTCTGAGATCTTGAGAACTTAATTTTCAGAATAGCTACTCGGCTCCTTCATATGATCCATATGTACCCTCTGCAGTGACCAGGACAGCTGGAGGGAGCACTGGAAGGAATAACTCAGGGAAGGGTTCCAGAAGCAGCGACTGGTCACAGGTGTGGGAAGAAGTGTCTCTAGGTGGGAGGAGCCAGTGTCTCTAGGTGGGAGGAGCCAGTGTCTCTAGGTGGGAGGAGCCAGAGATTGCTAACTGACTGAGGAAGTACCTCCTTTGGGCTGTGGGATTGGCTGAGTGGCCAGCAGCTTTAGCCTTGGAGGAGTACTGTAGTTTAGCGAATATAACCTGCACCCGTGTATAACCCGCACCCGTGTATAACCTGCACCCGTGTATAACCCACGGTTTTTCTTTTTTATGTAAAAAAAAAAAAAAACCCTTAGATTACCCATGGCCGTGTATAGCCCACGGGTCCTGCATTCAGCCACTCACTGCACTCACGCCCAGGCCCCGCACAGCCGCAGCCAGGCACAACCCACCCTCCTCCAGGCGGGGGAGCTGCTTGTGAGTAAAAATAAACTTGTATACCCCGCGGACATGTATACCACACGGGGGGGGGGGGCGGGATTTGTAAAAATGTGTATCACCCGCGGGTTATATACGCTACTTTACGGTAACTCTGAGTACTCTAACTCTGTATAGCATTGTTAGAGCGACGCCTCATTCCTGTGCTAAGCTCTTGGTTCCAGTGGCTGTGAGTTCCAGAGGCTGATTGCCTGGGGTAGGTGATGGGAGACTTGAGACTCTGTTTCCTTGACTAGCCCAATCAGCCTTCCCTGATACCACTGTGCAGCCCTCTGGCGGCCCCCCCTTCTCTCTCCTCAGGCGGACTCCACGTGGGCGGCGAAGCTCTTCCCCTGCAGGCGCTGGGTCTGGTTTCTCACGTGCTGCTCTGTGCGTTTGTATTTCCCTGCAGGGAAAGACCATGTCTGCAGATTTATCGGCTGCGGGCGGAACGAGAAGTTTAACTACGTGGTCATGCAGCTCCAGGTGAGTAGCTCTGTTCAGGGGCACCCGGGACCCCGTGCAGGAAGGGCGTTGGGGCGGAGGCTGGCTGGGTGAGGGGCGGGGGGATCTCTTGATACCTGTTGCCTGTCAGATCCACGTGGGGTTCATCACGAGACTCTTCCTGTCTATAGTCAGCACCCCCGAGAGCTTAGGGAGCGGATGTGGCTCTGTGAAGGACCCAGGGCAAAAGCCGCCATACCACCCTACAAGCCGTTGCAGGTGAAGAGGTGAAATCCCTGGGGGGGGGGCCTGCTGCGGAGGGCTGGCGGGGAGAGACAGCGGATGGGAGGCCTTTTGGGGGAGGTGAGTAACCTCAAGGGAAGGGAGATTTAAAGCGACTCCTTCGCCTTGGCCGTGAGCCACTGTCAGACAGATTTCTATTTGACGCCTGCCTCGGCGCGTCTCCCGGCCAGCGTCGGGGGGTTCACACCCACCTTTGCCTGCTGATCGTTATTTGGCGTGGTGTCGGTGCAACAGGTGTGCCTAGAGGTGCCGGCTTCCCTCGGGGCTCCATCTAGTCATAAAAAAAAGGCCCCCGCTGCTCGGAAGAGCTTACGGCTAAAGCAGGCACGATGCGGCTGGTGGGTGCGGCGCGCAGTGGACGGAAGGGGAGGGTGGCAGCAGCGAGCAATGGGAAGCCAAACTCTCCTCCGCTAGCCACGGGTGCAGTGTGGAGAGTTCCCGTGACATTAGGCAAAGTGAGCGAACGAGGGGGACTGGTCGATCGCTCGCCACGCAGCCGCCTCGCCGGTCGCGTTGGACAGCTTTCCAGCGGGCGTGGCAGCAGAGGTGGGTGGGGAAGGGAACGGAAAGTCGGAGAAAGAGGCTGCGGGAATGAATTAGGGCAGGGGGTGTCGTGCTTATGGGGCAGCGTGGGAGAGGGGCCTAGGCGCTTGGGGGCTGGGCGAGGGGGAGCTGAAAAGCAAGTGATGGTGGCTGCCCCGGTAGATGGAGCACAGTGGGCGTGGCACAGGCTGCTGAGATGCGCCATGCAGCCGTGTGTTATCGAATAGCCGGGCCAGCACACCGGCAGGCAGCAAAATCGTGTTTCCACCAGCCTTCGAAGGGAGCATATGGTCAGAGGCAAAGGTCAATGCTATGCAGAGAGAACGTGCTCCTTTCGTAGCTGGGTCCCTCCAAAAGACCCGTCTTTTAAAGTGTAATTCTTCCCTGCCGGCCTGTCCGTCTGTGTCTTCCTCGTGGTGCTGGCCACAGCCAGCACCTTTTCCACCTGGGGCAATCTCCCATCACTCGGAATGCAATTGACAAGGCCGTTTTGAACGGGCAGGGAAATCCGCCGAGGCTGGGCTGTAAATATACCTCCCTGGCTGCTCCATGTGCCCCAGCGAACCCGCCTGGGACTGCTGTCCGCAGGTGCTGAACAACCAGCAGCGTCTAACCTTGCTGGTCTCTTCCGGCAGCCATCCTGAGTCGCTTCTGCTGCTCTCCGTGGCAGACGTTCCTGCCTGCTAACCCTGGCTAGCCCAGCCGAGCCAGCCCAGCTGGGCTGCTGATCGGGGGAGTGGGGGGTGGGGGGGAGAAGGAGCAACCACTGTGCATATCTCTCTTTCATTGGTAAAGGAGGTGAACATCTTCACGAGCTTTCTATGTGTAAAACTTTTACACAGAGTAAGGCGGATTTATTTGGGGGTTTGGCCTGTTTGGGGGTTGTGTTCCTGGGGCTTGTCAAAGGCCTTTTTGCTGAGTCCTTCCAGAGCTGAGCTGGTTCAGTGTCTGTGTTTCTCTGTTGGGGGCTGTTACCCCATCTCTGTGCCTTGTCTGGGGGAGACCAGAGCTTCTGGCCCAGCAGGGAGCCCCAGAAGGCAGGAAGATGGGTGTTGGTGGCTTGATCCGCACACCAGAGAACAACCCCCAGGGGTTTCTGTGATCGAACCCGTCACATAGGTAACAGACCAAGCTGGTGAGCAGAACGGCTGGTGGGTAGGAGCTTGCACTGTGCTAGGGCAGGCAAGGTGTAATGGTGAGTTCAGGTTGCATGTGCAGAGGTCCATGGCACAGACTGGAAAGAGGCAAAGCCAAACCGCAGCCCTGCGGCCTGGTGGAGAGGGAAGGTGGGGGCATGGCTGGGGGTGTGACTGCGTGGCGAGAGATACCGGATACAGGAGACGTGATTGTGACAGAGCGAAGGGAACTGTTCTCGCTGGGGGGCGGCGAGGCAGTATGAGGGCAGGCGTGACTGAGGGCAGGACAGAGGGATGGGGCGGAGCGGGAGAGCCAAGGCCTGTGACTTCCGGCAGACTCCACACGAGAAGAAAGCAGACCGTTTCTGGGGGCTCCCTGAGGCCTGTCCCCCAGATCTCACCTGTGTGTTTACATGACTGTCACTGAGCATTCGGCCTTTTCTTCGCCTCAGAAACCAGCTGAGGAGGAGGTTACATTGCCACTTACTCAGTAGACACATCTCTCCAGGAGCAATCTCAGGCCGGCAGCGGCCTGCGGCCTGTTGGTCGGTGCTAGCGTTGCTGGGACGGAACGCGCAGGAGAACCCTCACGTCAAGTTCACACCTAGGGCCTGGGGGTTGTGGTGCACAGGTTCCAAAAGGCATTAACAGCCAACCAGTGCTTGGTTTATCGACTGCCCTCGGCGGCTTTTCTGTGGAGCTCCCAGCCACGGGCTGCGTCGGTCGTGACGCCGAAGTGGGAATCGTTTGTATTCAGCACTCTGTGTGAGGGGTGGTGTGTCTGTGTGAGCCCACCCCGCTACTGTCCTTCCTAGGCCTGCTGTGAGGTAAATAAATGGGTCCTTCATCTTCGGGGGCTGCCCGTCTGGTACCTCTTATCGGCAAGTCATTCCCTGGGGCATGAATCGAGGAGACTCGCCCTCGCTGACCTGGGCGTGCACCCCTCTGGCCGGGGCAAGCCCAGGGCTGGCGGGCGTTCTCGGCCAAGGGGACGTGTGCGGTGCGGGGGCTACAGGCTGCATTCGCTGTTGCAGGGCCGGAACCTCGCAGACCTCCGAAGAAGCCAGCCTCGGGGGACTTTTACGCTGAGCACAACCCTGCGCCTGGGCAAGCAGATTCTAGAGTCCATCGAAGCCATTCACTCGGTGGGATTCCTGCACCGCGATATCAAGCCGGTAGGTGGCTCTCCGGGGGTTGCTCCGCTTTCAGGCTGAGCTGACAGTCATGCCTGGGACGGGGACGGTGGCAGTCTGGGCAGAGCGACTGGGTTGCCCCCACCGACACGTGAGCGGGGCGTAGAGTGATGCATTCTCCAGCCATCGCTCTGCTAGGAGAGTTCACTGCACAGCGGGGCCGTGGCTTCGCCGTCATGCAGCCCCCTTTTGCCCCCCCCGATCTGAGTCTGGAGGCAGGCTGCCGCCGACTGTTCCCCCGCTGAGCAGCTTTCCCGAGGCTCCGAACAGGCACGGTTCTGTGCCCCCCACCGGGGTCACATCATGCATCGGCCTTTGCCCCCGTCCTGAGCCATGGTTTAACCGGCGGGGGGGTCTGCGTGTCGGTTGAGCATGTGAGGCGCTGGGCCGACAGGCTGGAGGCACGCTGACCCCCGTGTTGGCTTCTGGGGCGTTCTGGTTACCGAGTGCAGGCACGAGGCAAAAAGATGATGGGCCATCTCCTCTGCCCCGGCAGGAGTAACACCCCCCCCCCAGAGTCAGGGCCGGGCCTTTGTCTCAGGGGTTCAGTTTGAATTCTTCCCAGTGGGTACAGCACGCTCCATAGCCACGCCCCCCGACCTGGGGCCTTCTGCAGGGGTTTCTGCTCTGCAGCCCACCTGCCCAAGTCTCAGAGCCAGCATGACGGAGCATTGTGCCCGCAATATGCCACTGTGACTACACCATAAAGAACAGCCCCTGCTTCCTGCCCATAGCAACCCCGCCTCAGTGCGGCTGCTCCCTGTTCTCCACCGAGCGAAGGGTGTGGCGTCCGAATGTTTCCCAGATCTGCTGAAGTGTGGCCGAGAGAACACCCACGTGGGTTTCACAGCCGCTCTGGATAATCCGTAGCCACCTCTCTGCCCGCTGAGTCCGAGATGGGGGAGCCGGGACCCCCCTTCCCTGCGGGGTTGCTTCGCTCCTCCTGGAGACGACACTTGGAGCCTCTGTCCGGGGGAACCAAACACGTCAGCCAACAACCCGCGAGCTAGCAGGGCTGCCTTCGCGTGCAGCGTGTTCCTGCGGGGAGGGGGGATCTGTTGGTGTGGGGGCCGGGAGAGCGCTGCGGCTTGTCCGGAGAGCAGCAGCCATTTGTTTATTCTGTTCCCTTTTGGCCAGTCCAACTTTGCGATGGGTCGCCTGCCTTCAACCTACAGGAAGTGCTACATGCTGGACTTCGGCCTGGCCCGGCAGTACACCAACACCAACGGCGAAGTCCGGCCTGTAAGTGACACCTTTTCCAACTCTGCTCCCGCTCAGGCAAGGAAAGGGGCTTCGTTGCTTTGCTTTGCTCTGATGTGTGTGGGGGCTGCTTCTCCGGCGGGGCGGGGGGGGCGGGGGGCGGCGGCTGAGCTGGGAATGGAGGCAGCTGGCTGCTGTCTGAGAACCGTGGGGTTTGTCTGTGCTAACCGGTTTCCACGATGCACTTGGGCCCAGTGGGCAGGAGGCCAGAGCGGGCGGCCTGCCCCAGCACTAGCACCACCCCATGCCCGCCTTTGCCCGGCCCAGCCTGGGGAGTGGAGCTAGGTGTGCTCTTAGCGTTGTCTGGTGGCGTGGCAGCGGGTGTCTGACACGGACCCTGCTCTCTGGATACACCGGGTGGGCTGTGTCTGTCACCACTGCCAGGAGCGTTGTTCCTCCCCCTGCCTGGCTGGTCCCTGTGTCTCGCACCCCCCTTTCAGATTTCTGAGCTGAGCGCAGCCCGGACTGGGGCCGTTGTGGGCGTGCTCCTCCTTTACCTGGTACACCCCCCGGCTCCAACTGTGTCCTGCTGTGGGGGGGGCCCAGTCGCCCTCTGGACTCTGCATTTCAGGAGCTTTCATTTGGGGTGCGAGTGGGGAGCAGTCCCCGGCGTAGGAGTACGCAGAGACTCCCTTCCGGTGTCTGTTACACTTTGTACGAGTGGGGGGGTCGTCAGTAAATCAAGCCAAAGCAGCCCAGACTAACATCCCGTGTTGCGCCAGCCGAGCTAGGGCTGCTATGCCGCGTGGCCAGGCAGTCCCCTTTGGTGGGAACACGCTGGGTCTGGTAGCTGGCGTGTGTTTGTCGTGGCGCTCTGCACCATGGTGGCTGTAGGGACGGTCAGAGCAGGACTGGGCAGTCCCCTGGTAACCGGACTCTCCGGAGTTAGCGCAGAGAATCTCACCCCAGCAGTTCTGGGGTCCGCACGCGGCCCCCGGGGCTCTGTGTTCCCCGTTGCCCATGCGCAAGGGTGCCAGATCCTGCTGGTTTCCGTCCACGTTGCTTTTTTCCCTACCCGTGTTACGAAAGTGACCCGCACATCACGCAAGGGCATGTGGCACGAGGTGGGTGCCGGTTGCACCCACTGCTGAGTGGGAGAGCCGTGCGCTCCTCTGCACCCCATCAAAGCACCCCGCAAATGCTTGGCAGGCAAGCGCAGTGAGCACAACCACCCTGTCCCAGAGACCGTCTTGTCACGACAGTCCCTCCCTGCGATGGAGCAGGGCCATGGCGGGCCTAAAGAGAGATGTGCCTCCCTCCCTCCATCTGCTACCCCCTCCCCCTGGGCTGCTCCCCTGGCCAGTCGTCTGTTACCGTCCCCTGGCGGCCTGTCCTGCTGGAACTAGGGTGGCTGGGGGGTGGCTCTTTTATCCTGGTTGCTGTGCTGGCGACAGTGGTACAAAGCACCCGTGGACTGGCCCAGCTCTCCACGCAGGGAGGGCGGTGCTACTTAAACCCCTGCCCGGACAGCTAAAGCCGCACCACGTTCTGCGGCAGCCACGGCCTCAGGCCTGGGGGGTGCTGCATGAGCGAGGGCCAGGGAAGGGCACAGAGCCCTGCGCTGGGATTAGTAGCAGCCTTTCCAATGCTTGCCTGTGTAGGTCCCAGACACTGCGCTCTAGGGCCAGGGTGGCCAACCCGTTCTGGGCGAAGAGCCAAGATAGCAGCGGGTCCAGCACGAGGAGCCAGGGCAAAGTTGTCGAGCAAAAAAGGAAAAAAAGAAGAGAGGGCTGTTTTTGGGAGGGTGCAGGGGCGGCTTCTGAGCCGGGGGTGAGGGGGTGCGGAGGGGCTTTGCAAGCTGCACCCAGGTGGGGAAGTGGGGGAAAGAGCCACATGCAGCTCACGAGCCTCGAGTTGGCCACGCCTTCTCTAGAGATTCGTGTGTCTGGTGGGAACCCCAGGAGAGCCTAGTCTCTGGTTTTAAACCTTTCTTTCCATCATTTTTCCCTCTGTGCAAGTCTGCCATGTGACGGCCAGTCCCCACGCCCTCCGTCACACTTCAGTAACCAACAGGAGGCTGGTAATCCAGGGTACGAAGCGCTGTGCACAGAGCTAACCCTCGTGCTCCTGGCCTGGGTCGTGGCTCCGCTCTGCTCTGGGCCGGAAAGAGGGCCCAGAGAGCGTCCGCTTGTTGGGATGCGTTCCCGAGGCCCCTTTCCCTCTGAGCGGCCGCTAGCGCTATGCTGAGAAAAGCAGCGCTACAGCTTGGGCTTTTGGGATGCCAGGAGCGTGGGCGGACTGTCCTTCTGGGGCTTGTTCCCCCAGAAGCTAGACGCACGCTGGCCACTCATCCGAAGCGCTAGAGCAGGCAGTGAACAAAAGCATGAATTGAATCCTACGGACAAGCGGGAGAACATCGACTCCCCTGTGTAATGGAGGCAGCCCGTCTTCCTTATCAGGCATTGGGACTTCCATGTCGGGGCCCTTGCTTGGGGGATAATAGCACGTTAGCCCACGATGACTCACTAGGAGGGGAGCGAAGCTCCGGAATGGGTTCCCCAGGGAGGGGTGGAATCTCCATCCCTAGAGGTGTTTAAGTCCCGGCTTGACACAGCCCTGGCTGGGCTGATGGCGTTGGGGTTGGTCCTGCTGTGGGCAGGGGGCTGGACTCGATGACTCCTGAGGGCTCTGCCCACCCTGGGATTCTATGACTCCGTCAGGCCTGCTGGGAGGATCCCATCTGCTGCGCGCTGCAACTCCCTGGGAAGCGGGTGTAGTACAACGCTCGTGCCCTCTAGCTGCTTTTGAAGCCAGCCAAGCCCTGATTTCAGTTTGCAGGCCCGGCGTGCTAACCCAGTCGGCAGATTTATTGTTCAGTTTCAGCGTGGGAGAGATTCCTTCTGCCCTCAGCTCTTTGGGCGGGGCAGGTCAGCCTAGAGCCGTGGGTCGAGCCCAGGACCCCTCTTCAATCGATTCACATTTCACAGCCCACCGCTGTGGGGGAGAACAGGAAAAGCAAAGCAGACCCGAGCCTTAACTTCTAAACTTTCTGCCAACCCCCTGCAGTCCCGTCGCGGCCGCCAGGGGTCTGTGGACCACCGGGTGGGAACCACTGGCCCTAGAGTAAATGGTGGCGTGCCAGATAAAATCCTCGGCTGAGAGGAAGAGCTACAGGAGAGGCTCGTGCCAGCGGATTGGGCTGGCGCGACACATGGGCAGCCCTGCACGCTGTTTCCTGTTCCCCACCAGGAGCGGTACGGACACGCTGGGAGGGAAGCGGTGGCCGATTTCGGGTTCAGCTGTTGATAGGACCCTGGCTCGGTATCTTCACTGGTGCCTGGCCCCGCGTAATCGCAATTAGCTGGGGGGTGGGGGCGGGCGGGCTTTGCATTTTCAAAACTATTCGTGGAACATTTTCCCGGTGCCCTGTTATTTCACCAGCTCCGGGCAGTCATGTGTTGGCAACCCAGAGGAAAGGGGGTCTTTTTTCCAGGGCCCACGTCTCCGGTGTGTCCCCACTGGCAGCGTGCTATTGTGCTCTGCCCGCTACTCTTTTTTTTGCTTAGTCAGCTGCAGTCCATTGATTAGATCTGTCTCCTTGTGATTCAGACTGCACTGCAGTAGTTTCCAGTGCCTTGCTGAAGACACGATATGCATGCACGGGTGTGGGGCTGTCTATGCAGAAGGAAAGCATCCTAGGTACACCGCCTCTTTAGACGAACATGGGTAGTGTTGCAGAGCAGGGGAATTAACCGCTTTTTACCTTTTCCGACCTTCATTTTCCATCTAAATCGACACTTGCACTTGGGTGCACGCCGTTAGAAACAGCCTTTTGTGCCTGCAGTGGGAAGCCGACTGGAAATGCATGTAGGTAAAGAAGAAATGGTGTTTCTTACAACTGGCCCTGATTTTCTTTCCCTTGGGGAGAATAAGCTGCCGATCAGGACTGTGCGTAGAATACATTGTACGCGCCCGCACTCCGAAATACTTAAATCCAAGCCAATGGGTCTGTGCTGCCCACTTTTCACGTGAGACATAAGAACAGAATGTTGTTCTCATGAGACATACGTAAAAGAGTTAGGTTAGACGCAAGTGTTAGTGATGGATTGTGTCCCTGTCCTGGAAACTTCACAATCCAAGGAGATGAGGACAGACAAAGGGCACCGGAACAGGATACACAATCCAGGCACAATGCAGGAGGTGATGGGCAAAGGGCTTGGTAGTTTCAGGGCTTTTTCAAAACAAGTTTGTATTTATGCTATACAAGTGTTGGATTTTGAGGAGGGGGAGTGGGTTAGTAATAGATGACATGGAGAAGAGGAGGAGATTATTATTGTCTTTTCTGTGACTATTTTGAATAACTTGGACATATGGGAATTGTAAAACTCTGTGTCTGAGGAGGCCAGTTAAAGCACCCATGTAAAGCCACATGGGGGAGTAAGACGGTGTAGGTACTGCAGCAGTAAGACCAAACAGATGTAAATAAACATTGTATTCCACCATGTTCATAGCAAGATGTGTTTGGCATGTATCCAGCTGCTGTCAGATGCATCACAGCTTCCATGTCACCAGGAATGTAAATGGTAGAATTGTGAATCATGATGGAGAATCCGCAGAAGTGTTCAGTAAATATTTCTGTTCTCTGTTTGGAAGAAATGGGAGGATGTAGTCACAGCTTACAGTGCTAATGAAATCCTTTTTCATTCCAGCTGTACTAGATAGGATCTTTAAACAGCACCTCTTAAAGTGAGCCATTTTTAAATCCACAAGGGTAGAGGTCATGCACCCAAGAGTTTCAAAGGAATTGGCCCAGGAATTTTCTAAGCCACTGATATGGCTATTTAATGAATCTTGGAACATTGGAGGTGTCAGAGGACTGAAAAAAGCTAATAATATGCCTATATTTAAAGTGACAACGTGGGAAACAATACACTGGTTAGCCTGACATCAGTCCTGGGCAAAATCTTGGACAGGCTGAAATGGGATTGTCAGTAAAGAATTAAAGGGTAGTAATATACTTAATGACAGTCAATATGGTGTCATGAAAAGAGACTTATCACCCAAACGTATTCTTGTTGGTGGGATCACACGTCTGGTTATAAAGGTAACGGAGAGATCTGGTGTTATTTTTGGACTTCGGCAAGGCATGTGGCTTTACTGCAGGACATGCAGATGAAAAGGTTAGCGCTGGACAGTCGGTGTGGCCTGTTTTAAAAGGGTTAAAATGATCAATCTCAACAGCAACTGTAAATGGGGAATCCTCATTGAATAGGGTACATTTGTTGGGGCCCCGGGGATTTGATTTTGGCCCATTGCTAATCCGTGTCTTTGTCAGTGAGCTGGAAGCACACACCCAGCTGTCGTGGGGGAAGCTCGCAGCGGGGACACACATTGCGGGGGCAGTAAATAACAACAGGTCAATTCCACAGAGCAGTCTCGATCGCTTGGGCTTATTTGAACTCCTGCGCTGTGCACGGGAAGGGGGTGTACTCTGGAGAACGGTGCCCCTGAGACGGACACGGAGGCATGTCTGAAAACCAGCTGAGCACCAGCGTCCAGTGAGATGCGGAGGCTGAAGGAGCTAGCGTGCTCCTAGGCTGCATAGGCAGGGGAGGGAGATAGAGGGGGGATAAGGAGCTTGTCTCTGGACGCGCCGTCCAGGCCTGGGGTGTGCACGCTCTAAAAGATTCAGCAAGACCAGCTGGCTGGCTTGCAGGCTGGATGTGGAACCTTGTCTGGTTCTCCAGGAGGTTGGGCTCCATGATTACAGGGGTCCCCTCTGGCCTGGAGGCCTGAGGACCTGGGTGCACGTTTTGGACCCTCCGACAGTCGGCAGAATGCTCGGTGACTGCTGTGCTGGTGTCGGAGCCGAGCTTGGAGGAGGAGCTCCAATGGGGCAGGAGCTGTCTGTCTGTCCTGTTTGCGCAGGGCCTCGCTCGGTGGGGTCCTGCCGCGACTGCTCCCCCTATGGCGTCGGGAGGGGGCGTGGCCTCCGCCGAGTCACGGGCGACCCCTCCCCCGCTGCAGAGGGTAGAGTCGTGACAGGCACGGCCAGCTGATGGATCACTTCAAATGCAGACTTGTCACGAAGTGCACGGAGCCGATTTACAATGGAAGCCCCCAGCCCCACCTCCCGATCATGCACAGTCTGTGAGCCATACAATGGACGGTGCAAACGGTCTGTCCCGTGTGTCCTCCTCCTAGTGAGTCCTTAATAATCCCTTCTACGGCCACACTCTGACCTTCAGCAAATCCCCACCCAGTCGCTGCATGGAGCACCCCGCCCCCGCAATCCTGTGGCCGCAGGCACGTGGAGCTGGCCGGCCGATGGAGAATGGGGCTGGTAGCGGTGCAGTGGGCCTGGCCCAGTGAGGAGGGACACGGAAGCGGGTGGAGGGGGTTTGGCGGCAGGGGAGGAGCTGGGATTGGCACTGGGGGAGGAAGGCCGAGCTGCCTTTCTCTGGGAGCCCCCGAGAGTTGATTTGATCAATGCGTTTGATTTGATTTGATTTGATTTGATTTGATTTGATTTGATTTGAAGGGGAGAATCAGAACCGCTCTTCCCAGGGCGGGAGGACCGACACCCCCGCTGCTCTGGGCTAGGGAGACACCCCACCCTGAGGACAAGCGAGCTCTGGGTGGCCCCGTCCCAAGGGCTGGTGGAGCCGGGAGCGGGCGCGGGGGCAGAGCGGGACAGCTGAGGAGAGGCGAATCGTGGGAGAGCTGCAGGATTGATTTGCTTTTTAACTCATTTCTGTTGAATTTTTCTCCGTTTTGAGTTATTTTTTTTTACCATGGTTTTCTTTGGGTTTCTCTTGTTTTACAGTTCTTTTGGGCTCTTCTTTTGCGGCTGTGTTTGATGCGTTGGCTTCCCATCCGCTGCTCGTTACCATCTCTGCCATGAGTTGTGAGTGAGCCATCGCCATGCTTTTGGGTTCATTTTGTTTTGTGCGTTTGTTC
This sequence comes from Pelodiscus sinensis, assembly GCF_052426305.1. Classification (NCBI taxonomy): domain Eukaryota; kingdom Metazoa; phylum Chordata; order Testudines; family Trionychidae; genus Pelodiscus; species Pelodiscus sinensis. Next base: position 199,519,857 of record NC_143054.1, on the reverse strand, counting down.
GCTCTGGAGTCCGGAATGAAGTCTCTTTGTGTTTTCCCTTCATGGTGTGTTTCTGTTTCTCAGCAGGATGGGGAGAGCCGCCTACCCTGATGCAGAAGCCCAAAGCTCTTGGGTTTTGGCCTCAGGGGCGCTTGGGCACACGGGGGGCTCCAGTCTTGGGGATCGGGGTGTGTCTCTGGGGCTCTGGTGTCGGGGGAGGCCCTTTCACCCTGGGTCCTGTTAGATTTCGAGTGTAGTTCTCTGTACTCGTTCCTTTCCCGGCTCCATATGAGGATAAAAGATGCTGCTGTTGTCAAGGGTTATGCAAATAGCACCCCTTAAACTGGGCATCATTCAGTCCCTCTGAGGGGCACTTAGCACAGCGGCAGCAGAGACAAGCCCGTCAGTACCCTCATCCCATGCCTCCGGGGGAGCCTGCCTGTCACACGGAGCCAAATCAGAAATACCGATTGTTTTGGTGTTTGTTTCTGTTAATTTCACTTTGCTTCCCCTCCCAACTGTTCTGCTAAGCCCTTTCAACCAGGACCGATTGCCAAGCACTGGCAGAGAGCCAGGGGACCCCCAGGTTTTCCAGGGTCCCTGGCAATCCCTTCTGGGTCTCCCTGCGATGCACACGCTCTGGAAGACAACGGTTCTCCTGTTTAGCGGGACGGGGTGGAGGCAAACTGAGGGGGGGGGCTATCAGAATGTAGGACCATCCGGGAAAAGCTCCCGTCACAAATGACCAGGGGTCACCACGTCCCACCGGTCTCTTGGCTAGTCTGAGCGCTCACCTCCAAGGTTCGGGAATGCTTTTTCTCCACAATAAAACCCTGCCCTGCCTTTTCCAGCTGATCACCCCCGGCCTTGTATTCGCTGCAGTAAAACCTCATTTCCCTGCCATGCGATTGCCTTTCCTGATCTCTGCTCCTGGAGTTCTTTGTAGGATCGCAGCTGACCAGCACCTACGGAAGTCCCATTTGAGGAGGGTCCGCCACAGACCTGTCACTGCTGGGTTTAGATTGGGGCATTTGTCTGGGATTGTAGCTACGTCCCTGGGGCCTTGTATCAGTGGGAACTTCCCTCCAGATTCTTCCCCCTGAAAGTACTTCGGTGGAGGATGTTCACTGAACGCCATCCCCCCGCCATTGACCCCCTGTTTGGCTCAGGTAGTAACATCTTCCTCAGTGCCATCAGAGGAGCTGCACAAGACTTAGCTGACGCTGTCTGGAGAAGCTCTACCAGGCCTGGAGACTTTGAGATGGTTTTTAACCGCTACCAGAAGCAATACAGCCACCTGGATCTGGTCCACTTGGTTGTTCTAAATGTACAGAAATGAACACCTCTCCAACAGACTAGGATCATCCCCTGCAGGGCACGCATCTAACATAGTCCCTCGGAATAAAACTCCTTACAAACACAGTATATTTCACATGCTGTACATTCCCACCGAGGGTGGGGCACTTTGTATTCTGGATTGTTCATACTCTGCAGTGAACCCAGTGCGCGCGGCATGTCTACACAGGGAGGACGACTTGTCCCTTCACCTGAACAGCGGGGTGTCTAGAAATCCTAACGTTTGCAAAATGAATCAAATGCTTTAAAGTTGGAATCCGATATTCATTTACAATCTGCTCGTTCTTTCCGGTCTTCTCATTTGATGGTTTTAAATTGCTCACGTGGGCATGGTCGTACTTTTGTCTTCAATTAGAATTGCCTAATTGTTTGAAAAATCCTTCCAGGTCCAATCTGAAATGCTACAAAGAGATTCCACATTAAAAATGCACGTTTTGCACACTGAAAAGAAGTCCAGTCCGAAGGCGTTGTTAATGTCTTTTGTTGGGAGAACAATACAAACGGGAACACAAAATAGAAAAGCAATTGAGCTGTGCTGTTTTGGCAAACAGCCCCGCCCTCTGGTCCCTTGCATATCCAGCACTCAAGAAAACCAAAAGGCTTTGGCTAGACCGTGCTCTTCCTTCTGGGGTTGCAGCTGATGGCCATTTCCTGAACAAAGTTTTCCAAGAGGAGAAAACCACGTGTTCTCACAAAGTGTTTGGAAAGCATGTGTCTCTGAGCATGGCTGGGAGGTGTGATGTTCAGAGCAAACCTATTCTACTAGCCGATAGCCTGTCATAAGACGGGATTTTCGGGTCTTTCCTCCATGTCTGTGTCTCTCTCGCTCTCTCTCTCCTCCTCCTCTTACTGCGTCCCTCTCTCGCTCTCTCAGCTCTCCTTCGCCTCCTGCCTCTCTCTCTCCATCTCTCTCTTTCTCTTCTCCTCCCCCTCCTGCCTTTCACTCGGGGGACCACAGAGCCCAAACGGGAACAAGCGGCCATTTGGGCTCCATGCTCCCCGTGCTGCATGGGGAGCGCGGAGCCCAAACGGTCGCTTGTGCCACTTGCTCCTGCGTGGCGGCCCGGCTGAGCAGCGCAGCAGTCAGCTGAGCGCCACGCCGGGAGGCGAAGGGGGGCAGGGCAGGGACGTGCGGTGTGACAGTGGCTCCGGGCCCCGCCCCCTGGCTGTGAACGTCACCGCCCCGCCCCCCTTCACCTCCCGCCGTGGCGCTCGGCTGACTTCTGTGCCACTCAGCTGGGCCGCCACGCGGGAGCCAGCGGCGCGAGCGGCTGTTTGGGTCCCACGCTCCCCATGCAGCACAGGGATGCTGCTTGGGGACCACGGCACCCAAACGGCCGCTTGAGCCGCGGGCTCCCCCGCAGCGGCCCGGCTGAGTGGCACAGAAGTCAGCTGAGCGCCACGGCGGGACACAACAGCGCCACCCAGAGGGAACAGCCAGCGTTTCAGCATTACAGAGTCACGGACACTGGGCTACTGTATATATGATGTGGGGATGTGAGCATGTACATGGTTAACAGATGAACCTGGGCTCGTCGGTTAATGTACACACACACACAACCCCCCCCCCATGTTGCTGCCTCTGTATCAGAGGCTGCAGTGCGTGGGCAGGGGGGAGGAGCCAGTACACCCGGGGAGCCAGCTTTTATGCCAGCTCCTGTGGAGCTGCCCCTCCCCTGCACTGCTGCAGGTGCCTCCCCCCGCATGCAAATGTGCAGGGCTCGACAAATAATACAATCTACTCGCCCATGGCGAGCCGGAAGAGCCGGGTTCGGGCGATTTGCGCATGCGCAGATTGCCGGACAGCGCAGCTGGCGAGTGGGGCTCGCCACGGTTCGGCGAGCCCTGCAAATGTGTAACCGCTGAAATGTTAATACCTGAGCCACATTTTCGGCGGTTACATGTTTACCTAAATAAAGGCATTTTAACATCCCTAATTGTGTATGCCTCGGCGGAGTGGCCATGTTAGTCTGCACCTTGAAAAACAAGCAGGCCTGCGGCACCTTAGAGATTAACACATTTATTAGGCCACGATCTCTTGTGGGTAACACCCACTCCGTCGAATGAGTACGCGATAGGGGGGACTGTGTGCGCACGACACGTTTGACTTTTCCAGTGACCCCAGTTGTTAGTGACGCAGTCAGACCAAGTGAGGACGTTCAGCGACGTGCGGTGGATCTTGTGATGGACAATGCAGCCAACGAGGCTAAGAGAAGGGGAGCCTGGCAGGAAAACGATGGCCTTGGTGAGAAAAGTTGGGCTGTTCTGCACATGCTGCCTGGTAGAAGACTTGGAAGGAAAGACCGGCAAGGGCCACGTTGCTGAAGGCCAGCCTGGTCCTGCGATATGATGCACGAGTCTGGATCAGCAAGGTGCTCCATGGGCATTTGTAGGGCTCCGGGGTTTAGCCACGTGGCTTCAGGGCCCGCGTGAGGAGTTCTTTCACAACAGCCACTTTGCAGAGACCAGCGTCGAGGTGGCCACGTATCTGTGGTGTCTCAAGAAGAAAAGCAGAACCTGCATTTGCAGCCTGCCCAGACGCTTGATCCAGGACGGCCCAAATCCATGGAAATCGGTGACGAGCAGAGACGGGAGAGAGTCTCTGTTCGAGGAGTATCTACCTGCTTTCCCAACAGGTCACGTTCCAGCTTCTGAACGCTCCCACACGTGCCCGCTGCCCCTGGCAGCTTGGGACTCAAAGCTTGCTCTCGAGTACACAGAAGAGGCTTACGCCAGTGAGTTCCATCTACCATATTTCAACCTCAGGCCACGCCTACTTTTCAGAAAGTCACGTTTTCCAGTGAAACCCTGAAAACCGTCCCAGCTGCTCCCTGGTAACGCTCTGGGAGGAAGAAGGCCGACTCACGGAAGGAGCATCCCCCTTTTGCTGGTGCACAATGAGCATCGTGCTCCCGGATTACAAACCCCAGCGAACAGGTGCAGCTTTCATGTTGGTTTTCCTTCTCCAGCTCCTTGAAACCGCCCTGCGTGAATTTGAATTATGGGGCTCCGTGGTCTAATGGACATGTGACCTTTGAGCGTGGATTTTAGCGGTGGCTTCTAAGGCTGCATTAGACATCCAGGCAACAACACCGTGTTTGCGAGATTACGTGCATACAAAAGTTCACCATTTAGAACTTGGATACTGTATTGAAATGCTCTCGGCAGACACTCTGCATTAACACTGAGGGAAATTTGTGGTGAGAGAGATCCAAATGGACACGAAGAGAACATTGTAGTATAATAATACAGTCCTAGGCCCCGATCCTGCAAGTACTTACACACCTGCATATCTTTAAGCACAGGACTGGAGCTAGTAGTACTAGGCGCATGAGTAAAATGAAGCGTTTGAAGGCTCGGGCCATAATTTTTCAGTATTTTGTGTTTTGCTTGCCTCCGTTTTGTGAGACTCCCTACTAGCTGTGACCTGGAGAAACCCAGCCTTCATCATTCAGTGCATGTTACATTTCATCAGAAACGGCGCTGGTTCCGATGTTGCCGTTGATGCTGATTTCAATCCGATTATTTAAGCGTTCAAGGCCTGCCCCTTGCTGCTCAGCGGATCGTCTAAGGCGACAAACTGCAGGCAATCGGAGGATGCACAAACATGGCCAAACTCTGCCTGCCCGCCAGCCAGTCCGTCCCTGAGCCTTGAGGATGCTCTCACGTTCTTCCCCTGCTTTTTAGGCCCCACTCCCACAGCGCTGCAATTGCAGCCCTCTCCAGGCTGGCCAGGAGGGTGGGGTCGAATCCCCTGCAGACCAGTCGGCACCGGGGGACGGGAGCTCTCCTCAAGGCCTCCCAAGTGCGGAGAGAACTGAACTGGCCTCTCCTCTCACGGCGCTCTGACATCCAAGCTCCTGGGCCAGGGTGGGGTTTCCAAAGTGACAGCCCTGGGCTGAACGCTGAGTCCATCTGGGTCATTGCCAGCTTGCCCCGGTCTCGGACCCTCTCGGGGCATTGCTTTGGAACCCCTCCACCCTGGCCTGGGAGATCCGAGCGGGCGTAGCCTCCTGCGAGGGATGCAGGTCGCGGTGCTGCCCTGCTCTCAAGACGGCTGTCGCCATCTCCTGGCTGGGGAAGGGCCTGGGGGGAGGGGGAGTGAAGAAAGAGAGCAGAGACTCAGGAGGGACTCGGGGGAAATCCGAGAACATCACAAGGTTCCTCCTCGTTAACACTGAACGTGCAGCTTCCGTGTGGGTAAGGGCTGAGGTCGGGGAGAGGGTTTAACAGCCCCTGGCTCGGGGACGGGGACTAGGCAGGGGACTGGGACGTGCTTGTCTAGGCACTTGGGGACCCGGAGAGGTGAAAGGAGAGGGTGTGAGCACCGGATGCAGGGCAGGGCTGGGGTGTGGCCTGGTGGCTCCCGTATAGGCATCAAGGGGGCCAGTGCAAGATGCTCTAGGGGGTTCCATCAAGTGTCCTAGCAAGCCCTGCTTGGCTTGGCTATGGAGACAGCGGGCAGCTGCCAGGAAGCATTGGGTGGTGTGTGACTGGGGTCTGCAGGGGGTTGTGAGAGGTAAGGGGGGGGTTGAATGGCCTGCAGGGAGGTACCAGGCAGGATCAGAGCAGCAAACTCCTGAGCCGGCCCCCCGGCACGCTGCCCCACCGCTCGGTTTGGTACGAGAAGGGGCACCTTTGGCTCTGGCACTCGCCTCCTGCTCAGCCGGCAGGGGGGTTGTGAAGGTGCAGACGTGGGCGATGCTGACGGCCCTGCTGCCCGGAGCGAATGGACGGTCCCTTTGGCTGAGTGCAGGAGTCTCTAGGGAAGCGCAGGCAGCTGGCCCGGGTGGGCTGTTTCTGTGGCCGCCTGGTTCAGGGAAGGCTGAGACGAGCTCTGCCGCGCTCGGGCTTGGACGGGCCAGGGGTCCAGCGGGGGCGTTGTCAGGAGTTTGCTGCCGCTGGCGCCGCTGATGCTGTTTCTGAGCTGATTTCTTGTCTCCCATCAGCCTCGCAACGTTGCCGGGTTCCGGGGAACGGTCCGCTACGCGTCAGTGAATGCCCACAAAAACCGAGTGAGTATCTCCGTTTCTGGGGGGCTAACCAGGAAGGGCTCCCCCCTGCAGCCACCACGGGCATGTCTGGCTACCCTGCCAGAGGCCAGCAGGGTGGGGCAGCTGCCTCGGGCGGGTGGCGGGGCTCTGCTTTGCAGTGGAGCCGTGTGGCTCAGCTGAAATCCCACGAGGGGGGCGTGTGGCAGAACCGGGACTCCCGCTGGGAGCCCGAGCGGCCACGCTGCCGCTTTCAGCCCTGTGTCGCAAAGCGGAGTCGATTGGCCTGGGCGCTGAGACTCGCTGCCGCGGGTTTTATTGCCATGCGGACGGAGCAAGTCCAGTGCGCTTAAGCTGCAGGAGGGGTCAGCTGGTGTGAGCTGCTGTGTCAGATAACTGCAGGGGAGGGGGAGGCTCTCGACTGCATGTGGAAAACTGCAAGCTAGTCGCTGGTTTTTCCCTCGTCGCCTGCCTGCCTTTGGGCGGTTACCACATTTGCTGCTGCTACCAAGAAAAAAACCAAACAAACTCCAAGCCACGTCCCTGTACAGCTCCTGTGCACCCCGGCCCAATGCCAGGGCCCTGCCGTTTGGCGAGAAGGGTCACTCCGAACGAACCCTAGAGTTTTTCCTCTGATGAGGACGTTACTTCTGCAAAATACTGAGCCTATTTCATCCCAGTCTCCCCAGATGTCTGGTCTCCCCCCTCGCACCCAAGCAGGGATTTTAAAAGTCGAGCAGCGTTGCCTGGGGTATGGTAATCTCTTCCCAAGTATGATCTATGGAACCAAAGTTTCTGCCAGAAGAGAATGTCTTGTGAGCTCTGGCCCTGTGCTCCCCTCTGCCCGATCGCATCCTTCCCACCAGGCTTTTCGCATCCCAAGTGAGGTGGCTTTTAGGAGGCGATTTGCAAATGTGCATGTGTCATTAAACACTGACGCTGCACTTTCTGGGGGCTTCCCAGGCAGCTGATTAACCCCCTGGCTCTCCCTGGGACGGGCAGATCAGTGTTCTCCCCTCACACACTGGGATGTGGTTGACTTTAAGTGTCAGAAACAGGAGGAGGAATCAGTCGCATCATGTTCTGCAGAACCCCAGCCAGGACCCGGCTGTCTGCAGATGGGCCGGAGGCCCCAGTCTGGGAATCCTGCGCTAGACCAGGCCTTTATGTCTAGGGCCGTGGCGTCCAACACGCTAGCCGCTGTGGCTGTTTGGCCGGGTGAGCAGGGCTAGCGGGTTCACACAATTATTGACGTGTTCAGAATAATGGGGCTTGCTCGCTGTCGTGGCTATTGCTTCGGAACTGGCTGGACTAGCTGTATCGCCCGTGGCGAGAGGTGTGTGTGACGCGGGCCCCGCCTAGGGAGCTTTGGAGACAGTCCAGTCCCGGTGGTGGTGAACATTTGCGTTCCCATGAGCTAGTGATCCCCCTTGATTATCCGTGTCCCCTCTCGATGCTGATTCTAGCCAGTGTGGGCCCTGCTGTCGGCAGCCCCGTTTCCCGACACGTTCTGTTGTTAGACCCTGGTTCCAGCTGCTTGTGTCTTTGCCGGGCTTCCGCTGCGTGGGCCGAAATTTCCCAGGGCTGCCTCAGCCTGAGCTTTTTGGGGAAGCTTTAGCCAGACCAGTTCAGCTGTTTGAGAGCCAGGGGATGGGTGGCGGGAGGGGAAAACGCCTTGCTTTGGCAGTCTGAAAAACATTCCTACAACCCTTTCACTGAGACACTCCAGCCTCCCTGGGCTTGGAGCAGGGCCGGTCTGGGAGCCAGGGAGGTGCCGTTTGCTATGCCAGGGCAGATCTGTCCAAACGTGGCCTCATGCAGCAGGACTTGCTCCCGGGATGGTGCTCGGGGGGCGGGGATTAGGAGGCTGTGACCCATCAGACGGGGCGGGAGTTAAAAGCATGTGGTGAAGGGAGCCGCTGAATGCCACCTGGACTCTGTCCCTGCTTTCTGGGAGCATCCCAGCTGAAGCCATCGGGAGCAGGACTTGAACATACCAAGTAGTGTGCAGTGCTAAACGCTCCGCCCCTCCGGCCCGAGGCAGCTCGTCTCGGGCACCCCACGTTAACGGCTCGTTTGGACAATTGTAGTTTAACCTCTGGAACGCTGGCCCCTATCTGTACAAGGAGGACGCCGCCTCGCCCCCAGGGAGGGGATAAATACATGGGCCGTCCGGGAAGCGCTCAGTCGCTGTAGTGAGGGTCACACAGGGAATTCCCGCTGCTTTCGGAGCCAGGCTTGCACAGTGCGGGGTGAACGAGGGTGGGAGGGGATAACGTATTGAACGGGCCGGGTCCCTTCAGTGCCCAGAACCGGGCAGGGTCCTGGGAACGTGTAAGACCCTGCATGCGCCCAAGGGGCTCCAGTCAGGGCGTGCGGCCTGTTGTTTGCGTTATGGGGTCTCCCTTTTCTCCAGGAGATGGGTCGGCACGATGACCTGTGGTCCCTCTTTTACATGCTAGTGGAGTTTGCGGTGGGCCAGCTCCCGTGGCGCAAGATCAAAGATAAGGTAGGCGCCACGGTCGCCTCTGTCCACTCCCCTTTCCTGCGCCTCAGCCTAAGCCGCCGGCTGCTCCAGGGCTTTTCGGAACGCCTTGGCCCGAGTCAAGCCTGCAGGCCGGTGGCCATAGGTCCCACTCGCCTCAGGGAGCGCGCCGCCCGAACCGTTCACGCTGCCTGCACGTCCCGCCTCGCTGCGGCAGGGCCCGGAAAACTCCGAACCAAAGGCTGTGGAAATGCCCTGCCCCCGCAGCTCTTCCGGCTGGGTCCCAGCTCTGTCCGAGGGGTGAACGCTGGCCCGTAGCGCCGCATAGGATTTTGGCCGCGCTTTAACACATGCACTGGTCCCCCCACTCTCCCTCCCCCCGGTCCCAAATGTAACGAGTGCCTCCCGGGGGGCTTCCGAGCTGGATCCGCGAGAGTCCTTGTCGGCTGTTGCCGAGCACCTTAGGCCTGTCAGCAAACAGGCCTGCTGCCCCATCGTGGCTACAAGCACGTCTGTCCCGTGGTCCCTTCCCGCCAGCCAGCTTCCTCGGACGTGCTAAATCCGACTGAGCCTGCGGGAGTGAAACAGACCACCCGGTGTTCCGGGAAGAGCCAGCCCTCCTTCCAGGACTCTGTACTGACTTGGCCACTCCCAAAAGGAGCCTCTGGGGCCAAGCCACCTGCATGAGCAGACCAGCTGCACGTTGCTGGGGAGTCTGTGTGTGTAACCCGAGGCGGGCTCAGGCCGAGGGGCTAGGGGTGTGCTGCCAGGAGACAGGTGGTAGGAGCCGGTGTCTTTCTCTTTCTGCAGGAGCAAGTTGGCATGATCAAGGAGAAGTATGAGCATCGGATGCTGCTGAAACACATGCCGTCCGAGTTCCACCTCTTCCTGGATCACATTGCCAACCTGGACTACTTCACCAAGCCCGATTACCAGGTAAGAGTCGGGCCTGGCGCAGAACTCTGGGAAGGGCTGCTTTGATTTCGCGGGTGGAGAGGCCGTTCCTGTGAGGCTGGCGAGGGGGAGGGCATAGGGCGGACCCTTCTGAGTCCTTTCTCCCCCGACGCTGGGGCCGACAGCCCCCTCGCCATGAACCTTGCTGGTGTGGGAGCTGTTTGAACGGTGTCAGCAGCCTGTCAATGTTGATTAAAACAGCCCTCCTGCATGGTGTAGTTACAGGCAGGGGCCAAAGGATCAGGCCACGGCGGGGGGGGCTAATCAACCTGGAACTCACCCTCTTGGAAAGTCCAGGTTCTGTTCCCCGGGGAGCTGTGTCTGAGCCAAGCATGTTCCCATCTCTGCTGCAGGGGCTGGCTGCTCTGTAAACGTGTTTGCCTTCGGAGCCCCGCGGGTCCTGCCTGCTCGGTCAGGCTGGGGCGGGTCTCCAGGAGTGCTGAAATCCAGGCTGCAGGGACGCAGCGGCAAACCTGCCACCGGGTTTAATCAGAGCAAGATGGAAACCGTGCACATGTCTGTCTAGCTTTCAAGGCGTTTAGGCAGGGACCGCGGGGGAAGCATTGGCTGATGCGCTCTCTAGCGTTTCCTTTCTATTCTTGGCACCGCTTTTCGAAAGGAAGGGAAAACTGATCTGCCACTTCGGCCTTGGCTAGACGGGAAAGTTGCACCCATGGAACCTAAATCGCTTTGGAAGTGTATTTAGTTAAACCAGTGCAAACGCTGCCGTTCAGCCTAATCCTGTTTCCAACTCACTTAAGCTACGCCAGGAAAAGCCATTGGGCATGGAAATCCGAGCAGACACACAGGATTGCACCAATTTAGCTAAACTGGTTTGAATCCAGATTCAATTGGTGCCATGTGGACAGGCACTTGTTGATGTTTCCCAGAGAGTGGCAGAGGGCAGGAGGCACCTGCCGATAAGAGGCTTGTCAGTCACATGTAATCTAGCAATAAGAAGTCCTGGGGCCCTGCACTGGATTGCAGATTTCCTCAGAGCTTGATTTTAGCTGCTGGAATCCCAAGAGCTGTTTTGTGGCACAGCTAGTCCTAAGCCTTCAGTTGTGAGCCCATTGCAGCAACGTTTGCATCAGCGAAAACAGAGGAAAGAAAGTGAGGGGCTGCTGTAGCTGGCTAGCCCGGCAAGGCAGGAAGATCTGACCCGGAGCTGTTGAGAACGAAGGTTTCTAACCATTAGAGGAGTGAGGTTCTGGAACGGCCTTCCAAGGGAAGCAGTGGGGGCAAAAGATCTATCTGGCTTCAAGATTAAACTAGATGGGTTTATGAAGGGGATGGTTTGATGAGATAACATGATCTTGGTAACTAATTGACCATTCATTATCAGTGGGAAATAGGTCAATGGAGGGATGATAGGAGTTACTATAGAGAACTTTCTGGGTGTCTGGCTGATGAGTCTTGCCCACATGCTCAGGGTTTAGCTGATCGCCATATTTGGGGTCGGGAAGGAATTTTCCTCCAGGGTAGATTGGCAGAGGCCCTGGAGGTTTTTCGCCTTCCTCTGTAGCGTGGGGCACAGATCACAGCTGGAGGATTCTCTGCATCTTGGGGTCTTCAAAGTATTTGAAGGCTTCAATAGCTGAGATATAAGTGAGAGGATTATTCTAAGAGGGGTGGGCGAGATTCTGTGGCCTGCACTGTGCAGGGGGTCAGACTAGATGATCATAATGGTCCCTTCTGACTGTAAAGTCTATGAGTCTATGAGAAGTCAGATGCTGCATGAATCACATGTAATGAATTAGGGCATACCCATGTCAGCATCCTGGGAAACGGAGGCAGGAACAGCTCAAGGGTCCAGCTAAGGGAGAGGTAGGTAGGGTCTCCATGGCAAAGCTACACAGAGCTGGGGGAGATGCGAAGGTTTTTTAAATGACTGAAGCAAGGGCGTGGATGGCAGAGATCCTTTCTAACTCTGCCCTCCATAGAATCGTAGAACACGAAAACGGGACGGGACCTTGAGAGGTCGTCGAGTCCAGTCCCCTGCCCTCAGCAAGACCAAACACTGTTTAGATCATCCCTGGTAGGTGTCTATCCAACCTGCTCTTGAATATCTCCAGTGATGGAGATTCCACAACCTCCCTAGGCAATTTATTCCAGTGTTTAACCACCCTGGCAGGTAGGAAGTTTTTCCTAATGTCCAACCTAAACCTCCCCTGCTGCAATTTAAGCCCATTGATGCTTGTCCTATCATCAGAGGTCAAAGAAAACAATTTTTCTCCCTTCTCCTTATAACACCCTTTTAGATAATTGAAAACTGCTATTGTGTCCCTTCTCAGTCTTCTCTTTTCCAAACTAAACAAGCCCAATTCCTTCAGTCTTCCCTCCTAGCTCATGTTCTCTAGACCTTTCATCATTCTTGTTGCTCTTCTCTGGACCATCTCCAATTTCTCCACATCTTTCCTGAAATGTGATGCCCAGAACTAGACACAAGACTCCAACTGAGGTCTAATCAGTGCAGAGTACAGCGGAGGAACGACTCCTCGTATCTTGCTCACAGCACACCTGTTAATGCAGGAGTACCATGACCTGGCACCCTGGCGTCCACCTCTTCAGTACAGCCCCTTCTAATGCTTCCTCCTTCCAGCCCCTTCCTCGGTCTGTCTTCATCTGAACTTTGGTCTGTCGCTGTTTACAAAGCTCCTCCCACTGATGTGCCTAGAAGGTGTCAGACTCGCGTCTGTTTGCTGGCTGCTGTCAGGCGTGGAGCGTGGGCGGTCTGGCGATGAAAGCTGCAAGAGGAGTATTGATAATGCGGCACTTCAGCCCCGTGGCCTCTTGGACCTCCTAGTGCATGTCAGGGGGGTATGTCCAGACTGCATCCCTCTGTCGGCAGAGGGATGCAGATAAGGCAGGTCGACATTGCAAATGAGGCGGGGATTTAAATATCCCGTGCCTAATTTGCATAAAAATGGCTGCCACGTTTTGCCGACTCAGCATTTTGTCGGCAAAAAGTGGCCGTCTAGAGGGGGATCTGTCGAGAAAGAAAGCCTTTTGCGACAGATCCCTTATGCCTCCTGCAAGGCTTTCTTTCTCGACAGATCCCCCTCTAGACTGCCGCTTTTTGCCGACAAAGCGCTGAGTCGGCCAAACGCAGCGGCCATTTTTATGCAAATTCGGCGCAGGATATTTAAATCCCTGCCTCATTTGCAATGTCGACCTGCCTAATCTGCATCCCTCTGCTGACAGAGGAATGCACTCTAGACATACCCAGGAAGGTCTCAGAAGGAGCGCCTCTCCCTTGCCTCTCCAGTTAAGGTGAAATCACCTGCAAAAAGCCTGGGGAGCATGGAGCGAAGGCAGTAGATGTGCTACTCTGCGCTCCCCTCCAGACACGTCTGTGCTAAACCCCTGAACTTCAGCGGTGCAAAACCGGGCAACCCCACCACCTTGACTCGGCCCTGCTGGTCCCTGTCCTCAGGTGTCTCCTGGGGAGCTAGCAGTACCTTGCCCCTCCCTCAGCCTTGTTGCGCGGGTGGTTCTCCGTCATGCCGCAGCAAGCTCTGCACAGAGCACAGCGATGAGAAAAAGTGGGCTGTGTGGACGGGGTGTGGAGCTGGAGCTGTCCTGGGCACAGAAAGGGAGGCAGCTCTGGCTGGGGTGGGCCCGGTCCCGTGATGTCCGCAGTTTCTGTTGTCCATACGTGGGGCAGAGTTAAGGGGATGTGGTTGCATTGTGCAGAGATGATTGGAGGCTGCCCTTTCTCCTGGCCAATGCTCCCCATCAAGGTAGAATTGCTACTGGGAGGAGCACAGCTACTGGGTCTGCTCCGGCTGGGAGCTGTGAACCTCCGAAAGGGATGTGGACGTTATTGGAGGTGTTTGTGCGGCGGCGGTTTCCAATCTGTATGAAATAGCCACGGCCTGCAATGCTTTTGTAATGAAATCAGATCAAAATAAAATAGTATATCTTGACTAGTCTAGCATGTTATCATGTGACACGTCACTTGCGCGACTGCCGACGTCATGAAACGATGTACAAATTGTGAAATAAAAATGAAAAATGTTAATCATTTGGTTGGAAACAACATTTTGAATTTTTTTCCTGCGATTAAACTGTCCGAATGGAATTATTTCAGAATTTCCGTTTCACGGGAAATTGTTTAAAAAAACTAAAGCAAACTGAACTAAAGCAAATCTCGACAGGCCAGGCGTCCCCGTGGCGTGGAAATTGTGCATCTGGACAAGCAGACCCCATGCCTCCCTCCCTGTTGCTCTGTTCCCTCTTGCAGCTGATCATGTCGGTGTTTGAGAACAGCATGAAGGAACGCGGCATTACCGAGAACGAGGCCTTTGACTGGGAGAAAGCAGGAACAGACATTTTATTGTCCACCAGCACCTCCACGCCGCCGCAGCAGAACACCAGGCAGACAGCAGCCATGTTTGGGTGAGTGTGATGCTCACACCTACCACGCTGAGAGGGGCGCAGGCCAGGGCTGCCCTGGGCAGTGGGTTAGGTACAGAAGCGTTCGTTCGTTTGGCCGTAGGAGTGAAGTGTGCAGAACACCGTGCGCCCGAGTCACTGGGCCGCAGTTGGATCCTGCGCATTCCGTGATCTACTGGGAACGGTCCCCTGATTGCGCCATTACATGGCGGGGGGGAGGGGAAGTGACGTGTTGCGTGGCACTAACTGTTGTGTCAGGGTACGTTCCATGAGCCCTGTGCTTGCTTGCGGGGTTCACGTGCCAGGGCATATTACATGGTGCCTGGTGCTTGCCGACGGACACAGTCCCTAGCTCTTGCTAGCAAGGTCTGGGTGCCACTGCACATTGCACTGTCCCTGGTGCTTGCCGGCAGGCTCCACGTGCCATAGCATGTTACACGTGCCTGCTGCTCACTGGTGGGGTCCTTGTGTTTGCTGGGGAGGGCCACGTGCCACATCATGTCGCACATCTCTGGTGTTCACCAGCGGGGTCCGTGCGCTGACACTCTGTGGTATCTGGCTTTTTCCACTGGGGTCCGTTGCACTTTCGCAAAGTGCGGTTTAAATATTTCAAAATGGCCTGGTGGAAAGACTCATCCAACGGGAGATTTGAAAAGATTAGGACTGCCCATCTTAGGCCTGGTCTACATTAAACAGAAGATTGCCGCTGCCACAATCGATCTTCCAGCGTTCGATTTAGCAAATCTAGTTAAGACCTGCTAAATCAAACTCAGAGGACACCCTCACTGGCACCTGGTATGCCTCTTTTGGCGAGGAGTATGGGAAGCGGATGGGAGCATTTGCTCCTGTCGGCCTCCCGCTGTGGGGACGCCGCTGAGCTCGTGGCTGGAGTTGCTGACTTTAATCTGAGCTGCTGGGTCTAATGTAGACCTGTCCTGAGAGAGGTGGTGGACTGGAGGGGCGGAGACAGGAGCTGATAGCACAAGGAAGGGCTTGGGAACGGGAGAGCGGGACACGGCCTCACAGCATTAGGGGGAGGCTCAGTCAGTGACACTGAACGGTGGAAATCGATGGCAGACAAAAGGAAACGGTTTTTCACACGTGTGATTAGCCTCCAACTCCTCGGCACAGGAAGTCGCTGAGACCGAGAGCCTGTCGGGGCGAAGAGATAGGATCTTTGTGCGGGCAGCAAGAATAGCTTTGGGGTTCTAGCAGCGAGTGCTAACGCTTTCAGAGAAGGATATTACAGTGTGCCGGGGTTTACACCGGTCTCTCCCTGCTAGAGATCAGGGTAAAAGCCAACGTGGGCGAGGTTAACCGACCTCTGCCTGAGCGGGGTTCCTTCCCCTCCCGCTGGATCATGGGTAGCGACCCTGGCCCGAGGCAGGAGGCCAGCCCGAGCCAGCGCTGTCTGATACTGGCTTTCGCCGTGTCGGTGCTTCTGAGAGTCCTGCCGTAACCGGATGCCGAGCACGTGCTCCGTCCCACTGGGCAGGGTAAGGTTGATGGAGCCCCACTGGCGTGGGCTCTTCCCAGGCTGTTCCCTAATCGTCCATTCTGAGCCCCCCCCGCACCTTCTGTGAAGCAGGAGTTTGGAGCCTGGGGGTTATGACCCCCCCAGGGGTCAGGCCCGGAGGGGCACCCTTCTTTTGAGGCTAGCGGAAGTGAGGTCCGTGAGCTTGTGGCGTGGTGTGCTGGCCAGGAAAGGCTGCAATCCGGGGTACTGGGGCCGGTCCTCGGAGGAGGACGTGGGCCCCGCTCTGTGCGCTCACAGCTGTGTTGTGTTGTCCCCTGCAGGGTGGTTAACATCACTCCCGTCCCGGGGGATTTGCTGCGTGAGAACACTGAGGATGTGCTGCAGGGGGAGCACTTGAGTGACCAAGAGAACGCTCCTCCCATCCTGCCGGGCCGGCAAGTGGAAGGGCTGGGCCAGGCGCCAAACGTTGCCTTCAACGAGACCGAGGTTTGGGAAGAGACGGACGTGAACCGCAACAAGCTCAGGATCAGCATCAGCAAAGTAAGGAACCCGGCTCTTGTTCGGCAGCAAGACGTGTGGGCCCAAGTCAGGGCATAGATTTAAAGCCAGAAGGGACCATCTGGTCTGACCTCTTGTGCAACGCAGGCTAGAGAACCACCCCAGCGACTGCTGCACTCGGGGAATCGTTTCCCCCGGCTGCATAAGAAGGGCCATACTGAGACAGGCCAAAGGGCCATCTATTCCTTCAGCCCACAGTGGCCAATGCCAGATGCCCCAGAGGGAATGAACAGAACAGGGAATCATTAAGTGATCCCTCCCCTCGCTCCCATTCCCAGCTTCTGACAGAAGCTAGGGACACCATTCTACCCATCCTGGCTAATAAGTATTGATGGACCTATCCTCCATGAGTTTATCTAGTTCTTTTTTGAACCCTGTTAAAGGACTGGTCTTCCCAACATCCTCTGGCAAGGAGTTCCACAGGTTGACAAACAAAATACTTCCTTTTGTTTGTTTTGAACCTGTTGATTTCATTTGACGACCTCTAGTTCTTGTGAACAAGTGAATAACTTTTCCTTAGTTACTTTCTCCACACCAGCCATGTTTTTGTAAGTGACGAGTGATGCTATCTAGTCCAAACAGTGGTCGTTAAACTAAGGTGTGTCTCTGAGACAGCCTACCTCAGGATAAAGACTCCAAGGAGTGGAAGATTTGCCCCACCCCAAGCTGCTCTGGTATGAGAAATCTTCCCACGTGGGTATTTATAAACCATGATCCAGTCACCTGTTACTCTTCTCAAGTGAGCTAATAGATTGAGCTCCGTACGTCTCTCAGTGCTAGGCAGGTTTTCCATGGCTCAAATCATCTGGGAGCTCTTCCCTGAATTGCTCTTCAAATTGTTCAGCATCCTCTGTGAAGTGTGGAGACCAGAACGGGACACAGTACCTGGCAATGGTCCCACCGGTGACTTGCACCGACGTGTCACTTCTGCTCGGGTTCCTGTGGAGACAGCCACGGATCACGTTAGCCTTTTGCCAGAGCATTCGGAGCCTCTGTTCACTGTCTTTCCCCCGCATTCCAGCAGTTTTGAATTGCGGCTTTCCCAGAGCGAGACTCAGTCCAGTAGTGGTGGCCTGCATTCCTTGCTCCAGATGAATGACCTTGAATTTGTCTGTTAAAAAACCCCTTTTACTAGATCGCTGCCCTCTTTGTGTCGATGACCTGTTCCCATGGGGATTTACCAACCCACCAATCCCTTGTCATCTCTTGATCACCAAGACTTTTATATTTTCTTCCAGATCATTGATAGAAAGGCCAAATAATTTGGACCAAGAACCAGTTCCTGCAGGACCCCCTCTAGAAACCCTCTGCTCGGACGATGATCCCACACGAACAGTTAGGTTTGAGATCTGTCAGCCCGTCTGTGACCCATTTCCTACTGAGTTTTTGTGGTAATTTTTGAATGGGCATTGAAATACTTACAATGTCCAAGTATATAACATCAGCATGTTATCTTTATCAACCGAACTTGTGATCCCGTCCAAGTATGATGCCGAGTTCGTTTGACAAGCCCTATTTGCCATAGAAGCATGTTCATTGACGTGGATTATATTCCCATCCTTTAGATCTTCCTGGATTGAAACTCGTATCCGCCTTGTCATGGCTCTGACTGGAATCAGTAGCAGACTAACCACTCTGTTGCTATCTCACTGCCTTTTAAAGACTGGCACTGTATTAACTTTTTTCCAGGCCTCTGGTGCTACTTAGTATTCCAGAACGTCTTAAAAATTAACATCACTAGTTTGGAAAACATCTCGGCCAACTCCTTTAAAACTCTTGAATGCATACATTGGCCTGTTCCCTGTAGAGACTGGTGAGTAGCAGGCACTGGATCATACACTACCATTTGGGAAGCCTTGTTTCCATCATGTCTTATGTCTTAATTACGGGAACCACGTTCCACAAAAATCTGCCACTCTTGGTTCCAAATGTTACCTCTGCTTTTTCTGTTCTTGAAAGCCACCAAATACACTACAGCTTCTCAGCCAGGTCTGACTGGCTCCTGGAGTCTTCCGGAGCAGAAACCCCACTTGGTGGTTTTCCTTGCGGGTGCTCGTATTGGTTCATGCAGAAGTTACTCACGTAGCTAGGGTCTGAGCAAGTGCTGCTGCCATAGACGTTCTTCCCAATGGGTTCTTTTGCTTGGTCTCTGTGCCCCTCCGCCGGCTGGTCCGTACGAGGCACTGGGCCTGGAAACTTGGCTCCCCCGTCACGTCGGTCTGATTTCCTTCAGACGCGGATGTGAGTTACAGCCGGAGCCCGCGTGTCAAAGGGGCATTCGGCCCCCTTTCTGCACAGCAACAGTACGTCCTGCCGGTGTGGAACGCCAGGCCGCTACTGAGCCAGGCCGAGAGGTTCCCCCGCGCCCCCAGAGGAGAAAGGCCGCTATGGGGCGATGGTCTCACCGGGGGCCCTTCCGTCAGAGAGAGCCCTTGTTCCTTGCCAGTGTGCTGGAGAAGCAGCTGAGGCCTCCTGCTGGAGCTGAGCAATTCTCTACAATACAACAGGAATTGCAGCTGCGTGAGTGCTTGTCATCCTGCTGCAGGAGGCTCCGGGCTCCCCTCTCTCTGCTGGAGGCGGCAGCGAAACGTTCCGTGGTCTCAGACAGAGGACACACAGAGCTCAGCGCGTGAGACCCGGGCAGGAGGAGCAGCTGCTGCTCTGTAGGAATCAGCCGCCAGCTGCATCGCTGCCTCCTGGCTCAGTCCCAGCTTCCTGTGCTGCTCCATCTCCAGGCAGAGTGCGGTGGCAGTGTAGAAAGCTCTCCTTTCTCCCCGGTTCTCCCGCACCACGGGTCACAGTGCCACGGTCCTCCTGGTCCCCTGCCCTGCGGCCTGGGGCTGCTCCTTTCTCCCCGGCTCTCCCGCGCCACGGGTCACAGTGCCACGGTCCTCCTGGTCCCCTGCCCTGCGGCCTGGGGCTGCTCCTTTCTCCACGGCTCTCCCGCGCCTCGGGTCACAGTGCCACGGTCCTCCTGGTCCCCTGCCCTGCGGCCTGGGGCTGCTCCTTTCTCCCCGGCTCTCCCACGCCACGGGTCACAGTGCCACGGTCCTCCTGGACCCCTGCCCTGCGGCCTGGGGCTGCTCCTTTCTCCCCGGTTCTCCCGCGCCACGGGTCACAGTGCCACGGTCCTCCTGGACCCCTGCCCTGCGGCCTGGGGCTGCTCCTTTCTCCCCGGCTCTCCTGCGCCACGGGTCACAGTGCCACGGTCCTCCTGGTCCCCTGCCCTGCGGCCTGGGGCTGTTCCTTTCTCCACGGCTCTCCCGCGCCACGGGTCACAGTGCCACTGTCCTCCTGGTCCCCTGCCCTGTGGCCTGGGGCTGCTCCTTTCTCCCCGGCTCTCCCGCGCCACGGGTCACAGTGCCACGGTCCTCCTGGACCCCTGCCCTGCGGCCTGGGGCTGCTCCTTTCTCCCCGGCTCTCCCACACCACGGGTCACAGTGCCACGGTCCTCCTGGACCCCTGCCCTGCGGCCTGGGGCTGCTCCTTTCTCCACGGCTCTCCCGTGCCACCGGTCACAGTGCCACGGTCCTCCTGGACCCCTGCCCTGCGGCCTGGGGCTGCTCCTTTCTCCACGGCTCTCCCGCGCCACGGGTTACAGCGCCACGGTCCTCCTGGACCCCTGCCCTGTGGCCCTGAGGCCTCTCTTTTCTCCACGGCTCTCCCGCACCACAGTCCTCCTGGGTCCCTGGCCTGCAGCCCCGGAGCCACTCCTTTCTCCACGGCTCTCCTGCGCCACGGGTTACAGCACCACGGTTCTCCTGGACCCCTGCCCTGCAGCTCCGAGGCCGCTCCTTGCTCCACGGCTTTCCCGTGCCACGGCTCACAACTCCACAGTCCTCTTGGACCCCTGCCCTGCAGCCCTGGGGCTGCTCCGACTCCCCACTCTTGTCCCACCCATTCAGGCAGCATCCAGACCTCCCCACTGTTCTCCACGTGTCACATCCCTCCTGTGTCTCAGGCTCTCAGCCAGGCCTGCTCCAGCTCCCCCCTTCCCCACTGCAACCACCTGCCTCTGGCTTCCCTGTTCCAGTCCATGGAGAAACCTGGGCTGAGAGCTGCCTTCCCAGTGGCTGTTACTCCAGCCAAAGGGCCGCTGGCCGCCCGTTCTCTGCTACATCAGGCTCCTTGGCCTCTGGCCCTTCTCCACTCTCCCCGTTCTGCGTATCTGCTCGTGCGCCTTCTCCAGGGGCCCACCTGCTGCTCGTGCTCCGCCTCTCGCACAAACACCCTCTCGCCTTCGTCCTCGCCACCCCTCGTGCGGAGAGCAGCCTCTGGCCCCCGGCCCTCCCCTCCAGACCCGCTTCTCCGGGGGTCGTGCAGGGAATCGCCCGCTGCTCCGGGCAGAGGCTCGGCGCGGTTCATTGTGTAGCTGTTCGTTTCACACTTGATCCAACTGATTTCCGTCCCCTGGCGTACGTCCGGGCGCAGACCCGCCCTGCACGCAGTGTGTCTAGGGCAGCCAGCTTTCTGGAACACCCTGTCGAAAAGGGACCCTGGTGGCTCCAGTCAGCTCCACCCACCAGGCCATTAAGTCAGGTCAGCGTGCAGCAGGGAGCCAGGGCTAAGGCCGGCTCCCTACCTGGGCGGTCCCTAGGGAGGCTCTGTGCACGGCCCCTGCCCTGAGTGCTGGCTCTGTGGCTCCCAGTGGCCAGGGACTGCAGCCAATGGGAGCTGCAGGGGCGGTGCCTGTGGGTGAGGGCAGGGCACAGAGCCTTCCTGTGCCAAGGGGCCACAGGACATTGGGAGCTGCAGTAAGCGCCGCCGAGACCCCCCACCCCAACCCCAAACTCCCTTCTGGAGCCCACGCTCCATACACCCAACCCCCATCTCAGCCCACAGCCCCCTCCCGCAGAGCCTGCACTCTCAGCTGGAGGCCCCATCCCCCCACATCCCAGCCCCCTGCCCCATCCCAGTGAAGGTGAGTGAGGGCGGAGAAGAGTGAGTGACAAAGGGAGGGGGATGGAGCAGGCCGGGGGCGGGGCCTTAGGGAAGGGGTGGGACTTCAGGGAAGGGGCGGGGCCTCAGGGAAGAGGTGGGCTTTGTGAGATTCGAAAGCTGGCGACCCTGTCACTGCTCTGTTTCGTCGGGGGCTGGTTTCTCACTGGTGGAGCCCGCCAGTCCCGCCGCGACGGGGATGCAGTAATGCTGCTGAACAGGTGTCTTGTCCTTGATGGCTTCTTCCCGTTCATCTTCCAGAATAGCTCCCCCCTTACCCAGTATTGTTGCATCCACTGGGGGGGGGGGTTATCTGCCATACAGGCACAGCAGCATGACCTCTGTGCCTCTCTGGTCCCCCTCCCGCTTCCCTCCGCTTGTTACACTCACATCCTGTGTTGTTTCCCATTAGACGGTAAGTTCTGTGAGCCAGGGACTGTCTTCCCCCTGCCAGCACAACGGGGAGCAGGCCAGGAGCCCGGCACTACCTCACCCCCAGCCCCTGCCAGGGAAGCAGCCCTTTACCCTGAAGCAGGCTCCGGGCAGCCACGGTAGGGCTCCGGGCAGGCGATGTCACAGGGTTGGTTCTCCCTTGACCACCTCCTCCCTCAGCGGCTGCAAAGGGGGGTTTACAGACCAGGTCACGCCAAACACGAGGAGGTGCATGAAGCTCAGCCAGAAAAGCCCCCCTCCCCTGGCAGTCAGAGCGTGCACGCCCGGTGTTACTCCGCAACCGCGGCACCTCCCTGCACGCAGAATAGCTTCCATGTGGGAGCACGCCCCACGTTCCTCTGAGCACAGCCAGCAGGAGCCCAGAGAGGGGAGCCGGGACCGCCTTGTCCTGGCAGCCAGGGACGGGAGAGGGTCAGACCCAGAGCGAGCGTCCCGGCTGGCGTGCCATACTGGGTTCTCCCCCCGGCTGCCGTCAGCTCCTTGACGTTCTCTGTGGTTCCCCCCCAGACCCAGGGCATGGCGGAAGAGGAGCAGAGGAGTGGCATCTGCCCCACCTCCCCCATCCGGGCGCCTCCAGACTCCCCTACTGCGCAGGTGCGCTCCCTGAGGTACCGTCGTGTGAACAGCCCTGAGTCGGAGCGCCTGTCCACCGCCGACGGCAAAGCGGAGCTCCACGAGAGAAGGTTTGCGCTCGCCCCGCAGGCCCCTTTGTGCCGCGCCACAGCCAGGGGAGGGAGGGGGTCTCTTTGCCCGCCGGGGGTGGGGGTGGGGGGGACTTGTTGCGCAGGGGTTTCCTTCAGGCTGGTTTGTCTCGCTGTCCGTGCCGTGAGTAGCGTGACAGTGCAGGCTCCGCAGTTGCTGCCCAAGCAGGCCCCTCGTTGTCTCCCCCCTCCATGAATCTGCCAGGTCTCGCTAGCTCGCCCCTTGCTGTGCCTGAGGGAAAAGCCCCTTTACGCTCAGCCGGCTGGGAACGCAGCGGCCCTGGGGGCTGGCAGTCTGGGGTCGTGCTGCACTTACGCCTCGCAGTGGGAGGGTGGCTTTGGGGGAGACGCTCGGCTGCACAGAGGGGTTGCCGGGGTTTGGCGACAGAAAGGGGGATCCGGCTCCGGCTCCCCTGTGGGAAGGGAGGCGAAGGTGAGTCGCGCCTGGAGAGTGTTTGGAGCATGTGGAAGCAGCAGGAGGGAGGCGGGAGCGGACCCGTGTCCACACGAGTAATGTCCCAGTGCTCAGCAGGGTAAATGGGACGCAGCCAGACTGGGGTTGCCCTCGCTGTCGCTGAACTTGCCCCTCGGCAGCTAACCCCCTGGCCGTGGGAGCACAGAGAAGCGAGCCCGGGTGCGCGGTGCCCCAGGGCAAGGCCAACATTCAAGCGGCAAAGGCCACAGCAACGCCTCCGGGGAGATCCGTGGGGGCCCACAGGAAACCAGCCGGGTTGGCCGTAATGCGTTGAGGGTAGAGGGGCAGGGGATGAGGTCCCAGGAAGCTCAGCACTGGGGCCGTGGGTTGAGGCCTAGAGAGAAATTGGACCCTGCTGGTGACATGGAGGGGCGCGTCGGACATGCAGCAGGCCGGCAGCGATGCAGAGGGGCCAACAGGCTCCATCATGGGCAAACCCACAACTCACCGCTCTTCATCCGTGGTGGCTGGAGTGGCGGCTGCAGCCTGGACAGGAGCCTGGGCCGGGCTGTGCCTGCTGGGCGAGCTGGGGCCAGGAGCCGCTGAGGGCCTGGGCAAACCTGGGATTGCACCGCAGCCTGGTCGCCTTCTCTCAGCGGCTCTGCTTGGTGGAGGGAGCTGGGCCGCAGACCTGGGCAGTGGCAGAGCCTTCCTCCTCCCTCTGCTCCTCCTCTTCCCCACCAGTGTCTGGGCCCAGGTTGTCACTTCAGGGCAGGCCCACCAACGGGAGGGGCAAAAGGGGCAGTTGCTCCGGCGCCCGGCAATTCAAAAGGGCCCGAGGCTCCCAGCCACGCCGCTACCGCGGGAACAGTGATGTCCGGAGCCTGGGCGCTTTGAATCGCTGCAAGAGCACCGCATGGCACACTCGGAGTGGCCAGGGGAGGGGGAGCCTGGCGTGGGCTGGGGAGGGGGAGCCCGGCGTGGGCTGGGGAGGGGGAGCCCAGCGTGGGCTGGGGAGGGGGAGCCCGGCGTGGCCAGGGGAGGGGGAGCCCGGCGTGGGCTGGGGAGGGGGAGCCCGGCGTGGGCTGGGGAGGGGGAGCCTGCCGTGGGCCGGGGAGGGGGAGCCTGCCGTGGGCCGGGGAGGGGGAGCCCGGCGTGGGCCGGGGAGGGGGAGCCCGGCGTGGGCTGGGGAGGGGGAGCCCGGCGTGGCCAGGGGAGGGGGAGCCCGGCGTGGCGCGCTACGGATGGTTCTGAGGAGTGGCCGCTCCGTGCGCCCAAGGCCCTGCCGTTCCTGGAGTGCAGAGCCACCCCCTCCACCTTGCCAGGCCTCCGGCAAGTCTGTCGGCCCCTCTGTTCAGGGTTGGCGAGGTGGTCACGCCCCGAATACTTTGGGGCTTGCCCTGCTCACGGGAGGTCCACGAGGATGATGGAGGCAGCTTGTGTAGCTGCACTGAGACACAACAGCCCTGCACAGCCATTCACTCCAGTGCCACCTCCTCGGGAAGGCGCTGCTCCTGCCGCCGGGTCCAGGCGTGTTCGTTTCCTAGCCGGGGCCTCCATGACGCTGCCCTGTCCGGGGCCCACTCGGCTGCAGGCGCCCCGGCCAGGCTGTTCCATTCCCCTTCCTCTGGGCTTGCCCGCTGCCCCCCCACCTCCTGCCTGCCTGCCTAGGTGTAGCGCTCCCAACGGCGCCGCTGCTTCACCTGGCGGAGCGCTCTGCTGTCACGAGGGCCGCTCACCCCCTCAGCGCCTGTGCGGCTTGCCTGGGGCGGATCCCCCCTTGGGGCTACAGCAGTGAGGGGCAACCAGGGCTAGTGAGTGGCCTCTGTCGCCATGGCCGCAAGGTTGTCCTAAGCAAGATGGCCTCCCAGGACTGCCGGACTGCACAGCTCCCCCAGGCGATGGTCACTGGCGGTTTGGTACCACCAGTAGGGAAAACCCGCTGTGGACGGAAACCAGTGGAATCTGGCCACTCTGCATGTGAACCACGGGCCACACCCGGAGCCCCCACGGGCCACGTGTGGACGGCAGGCTGCCCACCCCGGCTAGAGGCTGCTCTTAGAAGAAGCTTGACTCAAACCCGTGCTGCTCCTGGGGCTGCCATTGTCTCTCATCTTCTCTGGCTTTCTGGCCAAGGACCAGGAAGGGGACTTGGGGCTGTTGGGGGCTCTCAGGGTTTGCGTCTCCTCCCCAGCGCTACCCAGCGTGCGCAAGGCCGTGTGTCTCCTCTGCATTTCTGTAGCTGTTAGACACCCCCGGCTGCAGTTCCGGGAGGTGCCTCCCACTCCAGAGCCACCCGGTCCCCAGCGCTCGGAGACAAGGGAGTGGTTCCGGGAAGCTCCCAGCCTGGGGATGTTCTCTGAGGTGACCCCCAAGAGCGAGAAGCAAAGGCCAGGGTCCTGGACGGGGAAGGCCCCTGGACTAGGAAGAGGTTGTCTGGTGTCACCTCTCCTGTATTTTTTCCGTCGTCAAGTCAAGCGCTTTGGCTTAGATGGTCCCTCGCGCAAGGGGACGGTGGGTTTCCAGGGGCCTGTGGGTCATGGAGCTCTCCCTGGAAAGAGAGGGAGTCTTCTGGGGCTTAGGCCGTTTGCTGGGTCCAGCTGTGGTGTTGGCTTTCCCCGGCTGTGTTCTCTGCACGGGAACAGTAACCAGGCTGGGCCCGGGGCCCTCTGGTACCCAGCCGGCTTTTTCTCTGCGTCCTTGTTGACTGGGTCCTCTGGCCGGGCCGCACGCCTGCCGGGCGGTTTCTCTCCCTGGTTTCAGGCCCTGCGTGGTGGTGCTGAGGCAGAGCAGTGCGTACGGATGGGGCTTGCCTGGCGGCGGCGTTCTGCCGGAGCCGGGAGCGGACGCTCCGTTTTCTCTCCGAAGACCTGGCGCGGCAGGAGATCCAGCGAGCGGTGGGCCTAGCTCACAAGCGAAGCCGCCAGCGCTTCCTGTTCCAGGCCGTGTCCGAACGGCGAGGCCTGTTTGGCAGGCTCCTGGCCGCCGCGTGCAGGGAACTGCAGAGCCGTAAGAATCCCCTTTCTGTGCCCCGGGCTGCGAAGGCAAAATGCCCCCGCCCTTGGGACAAGCCTGTCGAGGGCTCAGGCTGTTTTGAGCTGGGTGCGCCGCACGAGCTGCACTGGCCACTTGCCTGCCGCTGGAAACTTTCAGTGCCTGAGCCCGTTTGGCCTGCACATGCACCCGGCACTGCCCTGTGCCTCCTCATGCCCTGCCCCCAGGCTACGCAGGGCTGCCCGGGCCACCCCCTCATCTTCTCCTCTGCTTCGGCCTGATACAGTGGGTCTCCTGCACCTGCTGGCTTTAGCAGGATCCCTCCTCTTCCCTGCCCCTCCTGGGGGCATGCACCAGGACGCAGACATGGCCTCACCGCAGCGGTCATTCCTGGGACGCCCATTGTCTGGGGGAGACGCCCACGTCCCTCCAAGGGCAGTTTCTGCTCAGCCTTTAAAGCCAGGGCCCGGAAGAGTCTGGAGGCTAGGCTGAGCCGCCAGATGACAGAGGGTGTGTCTAGACTACATGCCTCCTTCGACGGAGGCATGTAGATTAGCCAGATCGGAAGAGGGAAATGAAGCCGCGATTAAAATAATCGCGGCTTCATTTAAATTTAAATGGCTGCCCCGATCTGCCGATCAGCTGTTTGTCGGCAGATCGGGGGAGTCTGGACGCGATGCCCCGACAAAGAAGCCTTTCTTCATCGGCACAGGTAAACCTGGTTTCACGAGGCTTACCTGTGTCGATGAAGAAAGGCTTCTTTGTCGGGGCATCGCGTCCAGACTCCCCCGATCTGCCGACAAACAGCTGATCGGCAGATCGGGGCAGCCATTTAAATTTAAATGAAGCCGCGATTATTTTAATCGCGGCTTCATTTCCCTCTTCCGATCTGGCTAATCTACATGCCTCCGTCGAAGGAGGCATGTAGTCTAGACACACCCAGAGAGGTCTCTTCGCCCTGCCTTGGGCCCAGCTCGGGGGACATCCCTCGCCTCTCGGTCCCACGGAGAGCACAGCGCCTCGGCACCATCCTCCTTTGGCGGAATAGATTTGAGAAGGCCCTGGGAAGCCCTGGGAGAAGGAGTCCTAGTTCTCTTAAAGACCCTCCCCAAGCTGCCTCCTCCCATGGAAATGCAGAAGACCATTCCAAATCTGCCTGTGCCACCGTGACACACTCGGGGTGGACAAATCTCTCCGTGTCTCGGGGACCCGAGGGCAAGGCTTAGAGCCAGCATCCCGGTTAGGGGTATAGAGGCCGACCGCTGCCTCAGCCAGCTGACCGCCAGCGCGCACGTGACAGATTACAGTGGCCAGGATGCGCCGTTCCTGCGGCTCGTGCTGCCGCTCCTCACTCTAACCCCCAGCCGAAGAGTTACTGATGACAAGACCCCCAAGACCTGCAGCCCTTTACTGATGCCACATCACCCTCTTGCTTCGTTTTTCGAGGCTGACTTACCCCATTTGCACTCAACTGTAGGGCTTGAACAGACAACGGGGCTGGAAATGATTTGCAGTGGCGACCCGATCAAGTGTCTGTCCATCCCTGCCCACAAAACCCCTTCCTGGGTCCTTTCCACGGACCAGCCTCACGAGGAAATGCTACCTCGAGACGTGGGCGCCTTTCTCCACCGGGGAGCCCTAGAAGGAATCTCACCGCCACGGCAAGGGAAAGGATTCTACTCTCTTTACTTTGTCCCCCAAGAGAACGGGGGTGGAGACAGGTTTTTGACCTACACAGACTAAATAGATTCATCTGAACACTGAAATTCTGCACGGTCATGCTGGCATGTCAGTCCCGCTCAGGAAGAGGGCTCGTGGTTTGTGTGTCTCAACGTGGCAGACGCACCCTTTCCCATGAATTTTCACCCAGCCTACAGACGGTTCCTCCTGGTTCAAGACCCTTGCCAGCTCGGGGCAGGTTCTTTACAAGGGTCATTTCAGCGGTGGCAGCTGGTTGGCGTCTTCACACACCTCAGCAACTGGCTTCTGACAGGCAGAGCATACAAGGAAATCCAACTGGCAACCCGGTTCATCCTCAGTCTGCTGCCTTCCCCGGGAACATGTCAGCCACGTAAGTCCACGCTAGCCCCCCACTAGGTCCTTAAACCACATAGGATGGACTTTGGACTTGACTGCTGCAAGAGCCTGTCTGGCAAATGATTCCACGCTGGGGGATCGCATAAACCGGGTCACCCTCCACCGTCACACTGCAGTGGCAGCTTGCCTGTCCTCCTTGGCCAGGGGGTCTCCTGCACACACCTTGGCATGTGCCGGGCTCCATCGCCATTACTGGCAAACCTGGCTTCTACTCGGCAGAAAATGTACAGTCATTACTCGTTTAAGTCATTAACCGCTTAATGTGTTTTCACAATAGCACGATTTTTTTTAGGGAACGTTTTTTGAATAACACGACTGTCCCCGAAATAACATGAAAATAACCAAGTGGCGGACTACTTTGTGCAGCGGTATACATTGGTGAAAACTGGTAATACACATCAGCGGATGAATACACGTGGTCACAGTACTCCTCTGCTCACTCACGGGTTTATCTTGATGTTGACGTTGACAACCCAGCACCAACAAAAAATGGACGTTGCTGCCACCACCTGAAACACCCTCCCCTACCTTTTCCATTATTTTTAATGGGAAAATTAACCCCTCATAGCACGTTTTCACCTAGTATGAACGTTTTCAGACACGCATCTATAGTGTTAAATGAGGAATTACTGTATGTCAGCGTCATTGCCAAAGTAATAATTCCCTCCGGAGTTCTACAAAAGCGGCGAGGAGTCCTGTGGCACCTTCTAGACTAACCGAAGTGTTGGAGCATCAGCTTTCGTGGGCAAAGACCCACATCGTCAGATGCATGTCATCTGTCACTGGAGTTCTAGCCTCTCTGTCTGGCGGGCGAAACCCGTAGATTCCTCCCCGGCCCTCAATTCTGAAGGGACTTCTTCGATCCTTCCCTCCACTGGCAAAGCCAGCTCCTCAATCCCATTCTTCCATCTCTCACCAGACCTCCCGTCGAACCTTCAGCCGCGTGCCCTGGGCTCCACTTCTCAGGGGATGTTGTCTTCCGAGCTGCCACCACCTCGGCCAAGAGAGTCAGGGAGTTAGGAGCACTCCCGGCAAACTCGCCATGAAGGAAAGCCCCCTCTCTTCACCCTGGCCCGGGATGCAGCCTGAAAGCAATTTCAGAGTTGCACCGGAGTGCGAGAACCCACTGACTGACTGACTTTCGTTTCTGCAGCAGCACGTGCTTGATGAGGAGAGGCTGCTCCGGTCTCTCGATGTCTGAAGAGCACTGGCCTGGTATCGGCAAAGAACAAAAGCTCGTGGAAAGACGCTTGGACTTTGTGCGGAGAGATCGGGGGGGTCGCGCTCTGTTTGCAGCGATTCTCTGGGGCTGCATTAGCCTTTGCTACCAACTAGCTCGCATCCCCCTCCTCTCACCCTCCCAGAGCACGAGCAACAGATACTGCGTACTAACAATCGCCAGGCGCACCGTGCTCATGCTGCACGGAGGTGGAACGCAGACCGGGAGCAGGCATCCTGAAGAACCGCCCGTCACTGGAGTTCTAGTGCTCCACCACTAAGGATGGAAAATCCCGGTTAATTAGTTACCTGGCTAAGCGCTAGGTTTAAGCGGTTCATTGATTAAGCTGGGATCCCGTGGGGGGTTGCCGCTGCCACCACCCTTCGCCGTACAAGGGCTACCACCGCCAGACCAGCCCCCCCACCAGTGTTCCCGCTAAGATTTTCCAGCCATGAGCGGAGAGAGTTTTGGCTTGTGCACCACTCGTTGAGGTCACGTGGGCTGGTTTGGACGTGTGCCACCGTGGCACCCAATTTATTAACACACACGTGTTCCCCGCTGCCGGAGTAGACACCCCCCCCCCCGCCATGTGGCAGGTCCCATTCCTAGCCCCCGGAGCAGACCCTCCCCCCCCCGCCATGCAGCAGGTCCCATTCCTAGCCCCCGGAGCAGACCCTCCCCCTCCCCCCCCCCGCCATGCAGCAGGTCCCATTCCTAGCCCCCGGAGCAGACCCTCCCCCTCCCCCCGCCATGCGGCAGGTCCCATTCCTAGCCCCCGGAGCAGACCCTCCCCCTCCCCCCCCGCCATGCAGCACGTCCCATTCCTAGCCCCCGGAGCAGACCCTCCCCCCCCCCCATGCAGCACGTCCCATTCCTAGCCCCCGGAGCAGACCCTCCCCATCCCCCCCCGCCATGCAGCACGTCCCATTCCTAGCCCCTGGAGCAGACCCTCCCCATCCCCCCCCCCGCCATGCAGCACGTCCCATTCCTAGCCCCCGGAGCAGACCCTCCCCCCCCCGCCATGCAGCATGTCCCATTCCTAGCCCCCAGAGCAGACCCTCCCCCTCCCCCCCCCACCATGCAGCACGTCCCATTCCTAGCCCCCAGAGCAGACCCTCCCCTCCTCCCCACCATGCAGCACGTCCCATTCCTAGCCCCCGGAGCAGACCCTCCCCCCCCCCCGCCATGCAGCATGTCCCATTCCTAGCCCCCAGAGCAGACCCTCCCCCCCCCCGCCATGCAGCATGTCCCATTCCTAGCCCCCAGAGCAGACCCTCCCCCTCCCCCCCCCACCATGCAGCACGTCCCATTCCTAGCCCCCAGAGCAGACCCTCCCCCTCCCCCCCACCATGCAGCACGTCCCATTCCTAGCCCCCGGAGCAGACCCTCCCCCTCGCCATGCAGCAGGTTCCATTCCTAGCCCCCGGAGCAGACCCTCCCCCTCTCCCTCCCCCCGCCATGCAGCAGGTCCCGTTCCTAGCCCCCGGAGCAGACCCTCCCCTCTCCCTCCCCCCGCCATGCAGCAGGTCCCGTTCCCAGCCCCAGCTGCCAGAATAGGCTCCACCCCCCTGGTCATGTAGCAGGCCTCCCCCCACCACATAGCCACGGTAGGTCCCAGCCCCCTGCCCCGGTGGCTCTCTTACCATGCCATCTCAGCCAGCCCTGCCTGCCAGAGCAGCCACCTGCCGCGTGGCTCTCCAGAGGACGTGGGCAGGGGAAGATTTTTTTGTGTGCGGCCTTGCAGGCACACATCTTAGCGAGAACTGTGCCCCTCCCAGTCACCCAGGGGCTGCCGCTGCCAGGTCCTCCCCCAGTTGTGTGGAGGTTGCCGCTGCCTGCTCCTTCTTATTTAGAGTTTCCTCTGAGAGACTTTGTGTTTGAGAGAGAACGGGGGCGGGGGTGTCGCTCATGCAGCCTTGTATCGCCTCGGTGTGGGGCACGAGGATGTGTAGGGCGCACGTGTGGGGCACTGTTGCAAAGAAAGCCAACATGATGCTGGGAGGCATTAACAGGAGTGTTGTGAGCAAGACAGGAGAAGTCGTTCTTCCGCTCTACTCTGCGCCGATTACGCCTCTGTTGGAGTATTGTGTCCAGTTCCCTGGTCCCTAGGCCCTAATTGGCTGGTGGCGGGGGAGCTGCAGGGCCTCCGTGGACTGGATCAACCTGCTTGGGAAGGCCCTTTTGCCCACCCCTGATCTAGACGGTGCTGGGTCCTGCCGTGAAGGCGGGGGACTGGACTCGGTGACCTCCCGAGGTCCCTTCCCGTTCTAGTGTTCTACGGCTCTATGATCCTTGTAGTCGTGTAACAGGAAGAGACGTGACGTTGGCCCTAATCCGGAAGCAAGCCGGAGGGGTTTCTTTATATCCTTGGAGGCTCTAGTTGCGTGTTGAGGGCTAAGCTTGGTTGAATATTGCTTGGGCGTATGGCAGAAGGTTGGGAAGGGATCACCCGGGTTTTCGGAGAGACCACTTGGGTTTTGTGTTGGCTCCTGACGTCCTTCCGATCCTAACTCTTGGCTAGCAAACAAACTGGTCTCTAAAAGGTCTTTGTCTTGTTTTCAGATCTCGCGTGGACTTACCTGCTTCCCCGTCCCGGCTGGTGTGTTCCTCCCAACCAGCGCAGATGCTGTCCATCGACACGGGCCACGTCGACCGTCAGGCGAGTGGCCGGATGGATGTGTCTGCGTCCGTGGAGCACGAGGCCCTCAGCAACGCTTTCCGCTCGGTGCCGCTGGCAGAGGAGGAGGACTTTGATAGCAAGGAGTGGGTGATCATTGACAAAGAGACGGAGCTGAAGGACTTCCACCCGGGGGCTGAGCCGAGCACGTCCGGCACGACGGACGAAGAGCCTGAGGAGCTCCGGCCTATCGAGGAGGGCGAGGAGAGGCGGCGGGCGGGAGCGGAAGCGGCAGTCCGGCCCAAAGTCCACGAAGGGCGAACGTGGGGGATGCAGCCTGTGGCTGAGGAGGACAGTTCGCACAGGCACGAGGGACAGTGTCAGTCGGTATCTGACAGCAAAGCCGAGCAGCCGCCAGGAAGCCCGGCCCAGTCGCCGTTGCACTCAGCACCAGCCCTCCGGCAGCGCAGACGGGAGTCCGAGCCGATCGGGCCTCAGAGACAGGTAAGCTGTGCCCACGATGTGGGCGCCCGCCCTGCGCCGGGACGTTCGTCTAGCCTAGGAAAGGCGCAGTGTAGGGAAGCCCCGCTACGCTGGGGAGCATTGCTGATCCCAGCACTGGTGCCCCCAGGAACTCGCCCCGGGCAGGCTCCATGCCCAAGGTGCTCCGGGCGCTGGTTAGTGCTCGGTGTGTCTTGTGACCTCTCCGCCTGCCTGGGTCCGTTTGAGCCGTGTCAGGGCAGGGGTGGGCAGAGGGCGAGGCTCTCTGGGTGTGTCGGAGGAGCTGGCAGGTCATCGCTGGCTCTCAGCTGGCCAGCGGGCAGCACTGGTGGTGCTCAGATGGTCTCAGATCTGACCCAGGGCCGGCTCGGGGCAGGCGCCGGCGGGTGCAGCTCCCAGACCAGCTCGTTGGTGAAGAACGCGGGCAAGTGTATGTGTCAGCCGGGTACGCTCCTCCCCCTGGGAACCGCCTGCTGTCTGAACAGACGCGTGCATCCCCCGTGTGCCCACGCTGCCTCTCCCGCAGGCCAGACACCGCAGAGCGGAGGCCCAGCCCCAGGGCTGGCCGGTTTGCAGGAGTGCTTGGCACGTCTGTCTCCCAGGCATTTGGGAAGGGGCCATGCCTACCCCGGGGAGAGTGTGTTGCTAGGGACAGACGTATGCTGCTGCCGAGGCTGGCAGTCTCGTGGCCGTGAGGCTCCTCAAGCAGCAAGCGACCCAGGGACATAGTAAGGCCGGGCTGCGCTCCATTGGCCCCTTGCTTGAGCAGGCCCAGTCAGCCTGTCTCCTCCCGGCACCGTCGGAGGCTGCGCAGCCAAGAGCCCGCCTCCCGGCAGGTGTGGAACAGCTGGGCTCTGTGCTAGGCATCTGTGTGCCTCCGTGTGGGGCTGTGGGCAGGCTGGAGCCATGGGAACAGTCGCTGGGCAGACCCGGTGCAGGGGGACAGGAACCGGTGACCTCTGGGTGCTGCCGGTGTCCGCTGAGAGGCTAGAGAGAACCCTGGGAATGTCCTGTCTGCAGGGCAGCTGGCCCGGGAGCGGAATCCTGGGCGAGGGGCAGCCGTGGGCGATACAGCGCGGACGAGAGGGGGCAGGAGACACGGAGGTAATGGGCCTGTGGGTGACATGCCGCTCACGGGCCAGGCGGCCCCAGTCTTCCACAGGCTCTCGTGTTCCCTGGGCACTAAATCGCCCCCTGCCGCCAGCCAGTTCCAGGCTCGGTGGGATGGTTGGTTTTCCCTCTAGCTTTCTGCCACCCTCCCATGGCCTCTCGGTGCACAGACTGCTCCACGGGGAGGCCCGGGCCGCCACGCAGCCACCCGCGGTCTCTTGCATGGGAGTGAATGGGTGGGGGAGGAGAGGTCTGTTGTGGAGGCCGGGAGCCGAGGAGAAGCAGGGTAGAGCTAAGCACCCGGCCCCGCGCACGGCGTATCGCGAATACACCGCTGGTGGGACCCGCCCGCAGACTGTTCTGCCAGCCCAGCAGCGCTCGCGGCGTGCAGGGGCTCTGTCGGCAGAGCACGGCCTGTCTCCCGCGGAGGACTCCGGGACGCCCCCGGGTCTGTTCAAGCTCTGAGCAGGCAGCATGCGCCGAGCCGTAGGGAGGTACCGTCCATCGCGGTGTTATGGGGTAGACGCAGGCCTCACTCCTGGTCCCTCTGAACTCCTGGGGCCTCTGTGGGGCTGGCTCCAGCCCGGGCACTTCCCCACAAGATTAGCTGCAAGGAGGGTGGTGGAAGGAGGCACGCAAGGAGGGCTGGCCGGGGCTTCTCTCGGGAGCAGGGCTCAGCACGTCCCCCGGCTCTCCTCTGCCCGGTGCTTGGGCGAGCGATTTCCAGCGGTTAACACCCACGTCAGCCAGCCCCTCTGCCGCTGTCGCCGCCCAGCCCCCAAGCGCTGTACCGTCGTCCTAGTCACCGGCACGCGGCGAGCCAGACAGCGCGGGGTGGGGCGTTGCAGGGGCTGAGCTGCGTGCTCTGGGCCAGTCTGCCCGGCACACTGTGGCCACGAGCGGCAGCCTGCCCCGTCGTGCCCTCCCCCTTGCCCGCATCCATAGCGGGCGTCTGCCGCCTCTGCCGTGGGCTGCTCTCGCTCCTCTGCCTCAGGAGGGCCGGGAAGGATTTCCCTGCAGATCCCCCCGGATCGTCCGTCGTCCTGCCGCTGCTTGAGTGTGCCTGTGGCCGCCCAGCTGTGGGCGTGGCTGGGGGTTCTTTGTCACACTGGCTGGGCTGGCACAAAGGGGCCCTGGCAGAGAGGTGATCCCCTGGGTGGCCTGGTGGGGAGCAAAGGCTTTAGCCAGGTGGGTGACTCCTGGGGTCGAATCCCCATTTCTAGACACGGACGTGAGAGTCTTTCCTGAGAAGCTCCCATCTGCTCCCTGCCGGCATCCCCAGGGACAGCCTGGAGAACAGCCTGTGACGGGCCGGGCTGGGGCGTCCGCTTAGGGCGAATTGCTCAAACTTGGGGCACCTTACAGCCCCAGACTGGGCACCTTCCCAAACAGGCCACAGACCAGTCCCACCGAGCGCTTCAGCTGCCTGCCTGGCCAGCCAGAAGCCTCGCGAGCAACCCCCCCCCCCCGACACCCCAGCTCTCCCTGTGCCCCAAACAGCCCTGGGCCTAGCACACAGGTGAGGGGTTATAGGACCCAACCTCACCTTCCCCCAACGGGTCTCTCCGGTCCCAAAGAACCAGCCACAGATCCCGGGTCAGTTTACACTTTGGATCTTGCCAACAGGATCACGCTGGGCCAGTCCTTTAGAATCCACAATCTAAAGGTTTATTACTAAAAGTCTCTGTTTACATCCTGTGCCCGGACGGGTCCGCGGTTCTTCCCGGCTCGTAGTTCCCTGCGAGGCTGCGTCTGGGATTAAGAGCGAATCTGAAGACGAAATGGAGGCGGCCACATGGCCCCGTATCCCTCCTTCCTCGTCTCCTCTTGGCGGCGGCAGGTCCCGGGCCGGTGGCCTCGCCCTGTGTTCCCTGCTGGTAGCCTGTAGGGATCAGTCACTTTCCTGCGGTGTGTCCTCGGGGAGTCACTGTCCCCGAAGCCTTGCTCATTAGCATACCCATTGCAGCCACACGCCGCCACGTGCCCAGTATTACCACAGTCCATACTCAGCTCCGCACACGGACATGACACAGGCGTGTGAGGAGCGCACAGACTCAGGAGAAGGGACGCTTGCGTTCGACGCCTCACATGGCCCCTTTGTATCAACGTTTGGGGCAACCCCCCCCCCCGTGGGTGCAGCAGTGACCTGGCTGCTCCCCTTAAAATCCAGTAACGTGACACGGCCGACTGACCCTTTGCCTGATCTCCATCTGGGCTCTGCCCAGCCCAGGCGGGGGAGCAAGTTTCACAGTAAAGGAGCCTCCTCCCCGAGCACCCTGCCTCTCCCCCACTCCACAGGGGGCTGTTTGCTCCCCCCCCGAGCACCCTGCCTCTCCCCCACTCCACAGGGGGCTGTTTGCTCCCCCCCAGCACCCTGCCTCTCCCCCACTCCGCCGGGGGCTGTTTGCTCCCCCCCAGCACCCTGCCTCTCCCCCACTCCACAGGGGGCTGTTTGCTCCCCCCCAGCACCCTGCCTCTCCCCCACTCCGCAGGGGGCTGTTTGCTCCCCCCCCAGCACCCTGCCTCTCCCCCACTCCACAGGGGGCTGTTTGCTCCCCCCCCAGCACCCTGCCTCTCCCCCACTCCGCAGGGGGCTGTTTGCTCCCCCCCCAGCACCCTGCCTCTCCCCCACTCTGCAGGGGGCTGTTTGCTCCCCCCCCAGCACCCTGCCTCCCCCCACTCCGCAGGGGGCTGTTTGCTCCCCCCCAGCACCCTGCCTCTCCCCCACTCCACAGGGGGCTGTTTGCTCCCCCCCCAGCACCCTGCCTCTCCCCCACTCCGCAGGGGGCTGTTTGCTCCCCCCCCCAGCACCCTGCCTCTCCCCCACTCCACAGGGGGCTGTTTGCTCCCCCCCCAGCACCCTGCCTCTCCCCCACTCCGCAGGGGGCTGTTTGCTCCCCCCCCAGCACCCTGCCTCTCCCCCACTCCGCAGGGGGCTGTTTGCTCCCCCCCAGCACCCTGCCTCTCCCCCACTCCACAGGGGGCTGTTTGCTCCCCCCCCAGCACCCTGCCTCTCCCCCACTCCGCAGGGGGCTGTTTGCTCCCCCCCCCCCCAGCACCCTGCCTCTCCCCCACTCCGCAGGGGGCTGTTTGCTCCCCCCCCAGCACCCTGCCTCTCCCCCACTCCGCAGGGGGCTGTTTGCTCCCCCCCCAGCACCCTGCCTCTCCCCCACTCCGCAGGGGGCTGTTTGCTCCCCCCCCCCAGCACCCTGCCTCTCCCCCACTCCACAGGGGGCTGTTTGCTCCCCCCCCAGCACCCTGCCTCTCCCCCACTCCGCAGGGGGCTGTTTGCTCCCCCCCCAGCACCCTGCCTCTCCCCCACTCCGCAGGGGGCTGTTTGCTCCCCCCCCCAGCACCCTGCCTCTCCCCCACTCCGCAGGGGGCTGTTTGCTCCCCCCCCCAGCACCCTGCCTCTCCCCACTCCACAGGGGGCTGTTTGCTCCCCCCCGAGCACCCTGCCTCTCCCCCACTCCACAGGGGGCTGTTTGCTCCCCCCCAGCACCCTGCCTCTCCCCCACTCCACAGGGGGCTGTTTGCTCCCCCCCAGCACCCTGCCTCTCCCCCACTCCACAGGGGGCTGTTTGCTCCCCCCCGAGCACCCTGCCTCTCCCCCACTCCACAGGGGGCTGTTTGCTCCCCCCCAGCACCCTGCCTCTCCCCCACTCCGCAGGGGGCTGTTTGCTCCCCCCC
This sequence comes from Pelodiscus sinensis, assembly GCF_052426305.1. NCBI lineage: Eukaryota > Metazoa > Chordata > Testudines > Trionychidae > Pelodiscus > Pelodiscus sinensis. Next base: position 199,482,924 of record NC_143054.1, on the reverse strand, counting down.
GGGCACCCTGCCTCTCCCCCACTCCACAGGGGGCTGTTTGCTCCCCCCCAGCACCCTGCCTCTCCCCCACTCCGCAGGGGGCTGTTTGCTCCCCCCCGAGCACCCTGCCTCTCCCCCACTCCGCAGGGGGCTGTTTGCTCCCCCCCGAGCACCCTGCCTCTCCCCCACTCCACAGGGGGCTGTTTGCTCCCCCCCCCCCGAGCACCCTGCCTCCCCCCACTCCACAGGGGGCTGTTTGCTCCCCCCCCCCGGGCACCCTGCCTCTCCCCCACTCCACAGGGGGCTGTTTGCTCCCCCCCCAGCACCCTGCCTCTCCCCCACTCCGCAGGGGGCTGTTTGCTCCCCCCCCCCAGCACCCTGCCTCTCCCCCACTCCACAGGGGGCTGTTTGCTCCCCCCCCAGCACCCTGCCTCTCCCCCACTCCGCAGGGGGCTGTTTGCTCCCCCCCCCCAGCACCCTGCCTCTCCCCCACTCCACAGGGGGCTGTTTGCTCCCCCCCCAGCACCCTGCCTCTCCCCCACTCCGCAGGGGGCTGTTTGCTCCCCCCCCAGCACCCTGCCTCTCCCCCACTCCGCAGGGGGCTGTTTGCTCCCCCCCAGCACCCTGCCTCTCCCCCACTCCACAGGGGGCTGTTTGCTCCCCCCCCAGCACCCTGCCTCTCCCCCACTCCGCAGGGGGCTGTTTGCTCCCCCCCCCCCAGCACCCTGCCTCTCCCCCACTCCGCAGGGGGCTGTTTGCTCCCCCCCCAGCACCCTGCCTCTCCCCCACTCCGCAGGGGGCTGTTTGCTCCCCCCCCCCCGAGCACCCTGCCTCCCCCCACTCCACAGGGGGCTGTTTGCTCCCCCCCAGCACCCTGCCTCTCCCCCACTCCACAGGGGGCTGTTTGCTCCCCCCCCCCAGCACCCTGCCTCTCCCCCACTCCACAGGGGGCTGTTTGCTCCCCCCCCCAGCACCCTGCCTCTCCCACACTCCACAGGGGGCTGTTTGCTCCCCCCCCAGCACCCTGCCTCTCCCCCAATCCGCAGGGGGCTGTTTGCTCCCCCCCCAGCACCCTGCCTCTCCCCCACTCCACAGGGGGCTGTTTGCTCCCCCCCCAGCACCCTGCCTCTCCCCCACTCCACAGGGGGCTGTTTGCTCCCCCCCCAGCACCGTGCCTCTCCCCCACTCCACAGGGGGCTGTTTGCTCCCCCCCAGCACCCTGCCTCTCCCCCACTCCGCAGGGGGCTGTTTGCTCCCCTCCTGAGCACCCTGCCTCTCCCCCACTCCACAGGGGGCTGTTTGCTCCCCCCCAGCACCCTGCCTCTCCCCCACTCCACAGGGGGCTGTTTGCTCCCCCCCAGCACCCTGCCTCTCCCCCACTCCGCAGGGGGCTGTTTGCTCCCCTCCCGAGCACCCTGCCTCTCCCCCACTCCACAGGGGGCTGTTTGCTCCCCCCCCAGCACCCTGCCTCTCCCCCACTCCACAGGGGGCTGTTTGCTCCCCCCCAGCACCCTGCCTCCCCCCACTCCGCAGGGGGCTGTTTGCTCCCCCCCCCCCCAGCACCCTGCCTCCCCCCACTCCACAGGGGGCTGTTTGCTCCCCCCCAGCACCCTGCCTCTCCCCCACTCCACAGGGGGCTGTTTGCTGCCCCCCAAGCACCCTGCCTCTCCCCCACTCCGCAGGGGGCTGTTTGCTCCCCCCCCCGGGCACCCTGCCTCTCCCCCACTCCACAGGGGGCTGTTTGCTCCCCCCCCGGGCACCCTGCCTCCCCCCACTCCGCAGGGGGCTGTTTGCTCCCGCCCGGGCACCCTGCCTCTCCCCCACTCCGCAGGGGGCTGTTTGCTCCCCCGCCCGGGCACCCTGCCTCTCCCCCACTCCACAGGGGGCTGTTTGCTCCCCCCCAGCACCCTGCCTCTCCCCCACTCCGCAGGGGGCTGTTTGCTCCCCCCCAGCACCCTGCCTCTCCCCCACTCCACAGGGGGCTGTTTGCTCCCCCCCCGGGCACTCTGCCCCTCTGCCTCTCCCCCACTCCACAGGCTACTTGCTCCCAGACTATGATGCCCACGTGCCAGTGTGACATGCCGTAGGGAGGGGGTGTCTCTCAGTCCTTTAGGCCTTCATGGATCGCGCCCAGCACCTGAAACGTCACCCAGAAAGCGTCTGGCAGCCAGGCAGACTGGGGGCTGCCCAGGAGTCCCCCCTCGCGAGCCTGGACACCCCCTGTGCCTCAGCGGCTGTCCCAGCAATGGCGCTTGCTGGGCCCCGAGGAAAGGCACGCGGCTCCCACGCTGGCACGGCCAAGACGCTCCCGGGGGGCGACTGCCTCGTGGGGCCCTCGCGATGGGCGGACGCTGACCGGCGGCGTGCGGGGACATCGGCTCTTCCCCTCGCAGCACTACAACTGCCGGCTTCCGCCTCAGCCCCTTGGGGTACCGCCACTGACCTTCACCACCAGCCGCGTGCGAACCAGACGGAGCCTGACCATGCCGCGAACCAGACGGAGCCTGGCCATGCCGCGAACCAGACGGAGCCTGGCCATGCCGCGAACCAGACGGAGCCTGGCCATGCCGCGAACCAGACGGAGCCTGGCCATGCCGCGAACCAGACGGAGCCTGGCCATGCCGCGAACCAGACAGAGCCTGGCCATGCCGCGAACCAGACGGAGCCTGGCCATGCCGCGAACCAGACGGAGCCTGGCCATGCCGCGAACCAGACGGAGCCTGGCCATGCCGCGAACCAGACGGAGCCTGGCCATGCCGCGAACCAGACAGAGCCTGGCCATGCCGCGAACCAGACAGAGCCTGGCCATGCCGCGAACCAGACAGAGCCTGGCCATGCCGCGAACCAGACAGAGCCTGGCCATGCCGCGAACCAGACAGAGCCTGGCCATGCCGCGAACCAGACAGAGCCTGGCCATGCCGCGAACCAGACAGAGCCTGGCCATGCCGCGAACCAGACGGAGCCTGGCCATGCCGCGAACCAGACGGAGCCTGGCCATGCCGCGAACCAGACGGAGCCTGGCCATGCCGCGAACCAGACGGAGCCTGGCCATGCCGCGAACCAGACGGAGCCTGGCCATGCCGCGAACCAGACGGAGCCTGGCCATGCCGCGAACCAGACGGAGCCTGGCCATGCCGCGAACCAGACGGAGCCTGGCCATGCCGCGAACCAGACGGAGCCTGGCCATGCCGCGAACCAGACGGAGCCTGGCCATGCCGCGAACCAGACGGAGCCTGGCCATGCCGCGAACCAGACGGAGCCTGGCCATGCCGCGAACCAGACGGAGCCTGGCCATGCCGCGAACCAGACAGAGCCTGGCCATGCCGCGAACCAGACAGAGCCTGGCCATGCCGCGAACCAGACAGAGCCTGGCCATGCCGCGAACCAGACGGAGCCTGGCCATGCCGCGAACCAGACGGAGCCTGGCCATGCCGCGCCCACGACTGCTGGCGTCCAGAAGCAACGGGCACGGACGCACTGATCTTCATCCGCGGAAGTTGTCAGATAATTCCTGTGCTCCGCCCAGCGCCACCTCCCAGCTCTCTAGGGGCCTGGAGTTTGTGGGAGTCCAGGACTTAGCTAAGGGTGCTGGTGGGACAGGGCTAGTGTGTGAACACTGGATACTGTGTGCAGGTGTGGTCATCCCATCTCAGACAGATCTCTCGGGACCTGGGAGAGTTCAGAAAAGGGCCACCCAAAAGGTAGGGAGCGACGTCCGTAAGAGGAGAGATGAATAAGACTGGGACTTTTCAGCTTGGAAAAGGGACAACTGTGTGTGTGTGGGGGGGGGGGGGGGGTATGGCAGAGGTTTGTAAAATCATGACAGGTGTGGAGAAAGTGAATGAGGAAATGTTATTTACTCCCTCCCATAATATGAGAACTCTAGGGGTCACCAAAAGAAATGAACAGGCAGCAGGTTTAAAACGAACAGAGTCAACCTGTGGAACTCCTTGCCAGAGGATATTGTGAAGGCCAAGGGTTAAAAAATACCCTGGATAACTCCATGGAGGTTAGGTCCATCAATGGCTGTTAGCCACGATGGAGAGGGGTGGTGTCCCTGGCCTCTGTCAGAAGGTGGGACTGGGCGACGGGAGGGATCGCGTGAGGGTTCCCTGCTCTGTTCCCTCCCTCTGGGGCACCGGGCAGTGGCCGCTGTGGGCAGACAGGACACTGGAGGGATCTTCGGTCTGACCCGGTCTGGCCGTTCCGATGTTGCTTTTCTTTTTCAAGGGTCTGTGCTGGGCGTGGCTGAGCGCTGGGCGTGGGGTGCGCTCTGCTTGGGGAGGGAAAGCGCCTCTCCGGCCCTCCTCCACACGCTGCCCTTCTGATCCCTGGGAGGCCCCACGCGCGCTCACTGCTCTGTGCGCTCAGCAGCGCCTGGGAAGGGGGATGATCTCGGAGTCGCTGTGCAGCCCGGCGCATGGTGCGGGACTGCCGGGGTGCCGGCGAGCGCGGGTTCGAGTGCCTTGCATCCGGGCTGTGGGCAGTAGGGGCGGGGGCAGCTGGGAGAGGTCAGGGCAGGGCCCGGGGAACCCTCCCCCACTGGCGAGAGACGGGCTGCGGGGCCCCTGCTCAGCGGGTTGGACGCGGGATGCCCCCACCCTGCCCCGGCTTGCGCAAGTGCCAGCACGTCGGCCGCGTGGGCGAGGGCCGTCTGGGCCCGGGCCAGCTCCCCCAGCTCAGGGCCAAGCCGTCTGTGCAGCGCCGCCGCGCAGGCCTGGGGCCCGGACATAGATCAGTACGGGCGGCGGCCAGCGCACGCGTGTCCCGGGTTCTGCCCGTGGAACCCCGTGGCCTTTGCAGCAGCAGGCGGAGGGAGGAACACGCGGCTCCGTTCCCCTCCGCTCGCTTAGCTGGAGCCCTTGAAGCCCCACCCGAACGTGCTGGACTCTGCCCCTGCGGCAGGCATGTTGCACACAGGCCTGCCCAGGCAGCCAGGCAGGGTTGCCAGGTGTCCGGTTTTGAACCGCGCAGTCCAGGATTTCAGCTTCCTGGTCGGGAAACAACTGGAGACAATAGAACTGTCCGGTGGGTCTAACGAAGCTGGAGGGGGAGTGATGGAATCTCCAGTGTGGCCCGTATTTTTGTGGAAACCATCTGGCCACCCTAGCCTCAGGCACCTTGTGTGGGCTGGGGGGAGGAGTCCCTGGGCGAGGGTCCGCGTGTGGCACGGGAGGGCGGAGGGGAGGAGCCCGGGGGCCGCGGAGAAGCACCGATACACAGCGCCATCTCTGGCAGAGCGCGGCAGGGGAGCACGAGGCTGTGCACCGTGTGAGGGGCGTGCCCAGTCACCTGAACTTCTACAGCAGGGACCCAAACGGGGGCGCGCGCCGGCTGGGGTCCCCCGGCTCCAGCATGCAGGCAAGGTCCCGTTCTCCAGCCTTGACTAACGGCCGAGGGGGCGCACGGGGGAAGAGGGGAAGGGCCGCCGGAGCGGGTGGGGAGCTCGGCCGCCGTCTCCGTGGCTGCGTTTGTGACAGGACCGGTCGGGCGAGGACCAGATGCTTCCAAACTTCCCTGCCAAGTCGCCATACCCTCCCCCAGCCCTTGGCTTGTAGTCAGCCGCCGTGGGGAGCGCCCGGGCCTGCCTCCAGCGCGTCTCAGGAGGGGTACGGCCCCTCGCTGGGCGGGATGGCTCTGCTTGCTGCTGGAGGCCTGGCGCTGTGGGTGTGGCCGTGCTCCTCGGGGTGCAGGCCGACAGCTGTGGAGAGGGAAGAAGTGGCTTAGCATCCCCAGGTCCCTGACTTGGCAGCAGCAGGGACCGCGGCCGGAAGCCTCTTTCCCTCAGCACGCAGGGGCGGTGGCTACCGTTCCTGAGGGACGGGCCGTTTCCTTAGCACCCAGCGGTGCGTGGAAATCCCGCCTGCCGAAGCGCCATGTTGTTCTGAGGGTGGGGGGCAGGGAGGCGTGCGGGGCAGGAAGAGGCCTGTTGAGAGTGGGCTGTGGCGGGGAGGAAGGAAGCAAACCTGAGATCTGTGGGGTCCAACCAGTTGTGAAGCCGTAGCCAGAGCGGACTAGCCACGTTCCTCTGAAAACGTAAATACTTGTGTGAGCCGCACTCGACCGGCCGAATGGCCACGTGGCTGGTGGCCAGCGCGCTGTTAGAGGCCCCAGGCTCCTGGCCCGAGAAGGGGCGCTCAGCCCCGCTTCCCTGGGCTCCGCGCTCTAGACTGAGCCCTTTCACGGCCTTTGAGAAACGGCCCCTGTGGTCGCTCGGCCCCGAGGGCCTTTGCCGCGGCCCCTGGCCCTGAGCCTGCACCTGGCGGGGCGACGGGAGGAGGCGGCGCTGGGAGTTCAGTGGCACAGGCAGGAAAAGGAAGGCTCAATCCAGTCACAGGCCAGGCGGGCTCAGGGCGATTCCCAGGGGTGCGATGTAGGGCCCCTGGGAGCAGTCGGCTGCCCAGCCTGGCTAGTCAGGGCCCGTGGTGCTCTCAGCTGGGAGGTTCCCAGCCGTGGTGCGCAGCCACCGGCTCTTCCCTGTGCATCAGGACTCCGAATGGCTGACCGGCCGTGCCAGGTGCAGACGGTGGAGGTGGCCGGGGCAGCGGGGCAGGGGACCGGGGTGCCCGAGCCCCGCACCCCCACGCTCCGGCACGCGACCTGGGGGAGGCAGGCCGGCCCCACGCCCCTGCTTCCGTCTGGGTGCAGGAGGGAGCTGTCCCCTAGGGCCCTCCGGCAGCCTGGGAGCTTCCCACCGCAGAGCGGTAGTGAGGTCAGCCTAGAGCGAGAACTGCCCGCCAGTGAAGATGTCTGCCGCATGCACAGCAGCGCAAACCCGGAGCGAGTCACGACTTTGCCTGACACCTTTCCCTCCACTCTTCTTGGTCTTTTTCAGTTGGAGGAGGACAGGCATTCCCAGCACTCCCTCCCGAGGTACAGCCCCCTCAGAAGACTGGCGTCCTCCGTCTTCTCCTCCTCCGCCCTGGAGACTGAACATTACCCGCACCTCGGCGGCACTTTCTTACAGCGCAGCCGGTCGGCAGAGAGCAGCCCCGTGCGCATGCCCCACCGCAGGCACATGCCCCTCACGGCAGGAAACCACAGACTCATGCCTTCCGTCCTCCGCATTTCCAGGTCCCAGCTCCAGCAGGTGTGGGCCCGTTTCACCCATAAAACATAGCCCGTCCGGAGGAGCAGCCGCCTCCGCAATGCAATAATAGCGCCCGCCTCCCCACAGTGCGCCGCCACTTAACGCAATACCGAGTCCCCGACAACACGGCCGAAGGGACCGCCGCCGCCAGCCCCGCCAAGAGCAAACCCAGACCGAGCGCAGCTGCCTCGCCAGCCCTCCCGCAGGCCGGGCCAGGCGGCGTCCCGGCGGAAGATGGATGGGACTCGCCCCGGGGAACGTGCCCTGCGTTAGAGGGGCTGGCTCCAGGCCTCCTCTGCGGGGCTCCGCGGGGGTGTCGTGCCCCCGCGGGGTTGTGAGTTCCCGGCTGCCACACGCCTGTTCAGATTAGGCCTGGAGTGGAGATGCAGGGCAGGTTCAGAGAGGGCCAACTCTCCCGTAGGTTTGTCATCTTTAGTCTGTTCCATTGGGCCAAATCCGGGAGCCAGCGTCCTCCACACGGACACAGGTAGAGTCCCCCCCGGCTGGTCGCCCGAGTCCGTCCCTCAGGACTTGTGTCTCTCTGTGGAGTCCTGGTCTCGGTTGCTCTGGAATCCCAGAATGTTTGTTGCTGTGTGTCACGCGGTGACAGCGCCTCTCCGTCCCCTGCGACTGTGCCTCTGTGTGTGACAGCGAGCCTGTGTTCTCCTCTCCTCCAGCTCCTCCGGCCGGCCTGCCTTGCCTCGGGAACGCTGCCACAAGCACGGAGGTTTCCTTTCCCGCCCATTGTAGTTGGCTGTATTGAGAACCCCTGGAAGCTTTAGGCCGGGCTGGCTTTTCACAGGGAACCGGCACGGCCGCCTGGCCCGGCAGTGTCAGCTCTTGTGAGAGCGCCCATTTGCTTTGGGGCGGTTTGGCCGGGAACGGGAGCTGCTCTCAGCTGCCCCGTGAGGAGAGGAGGGAAGTCGCTGCCAGGAAATCTCCGTGTTATGTTGCTGCTGCTCTGGAGACGCTGCTGCCTGGCCCGTCTCGCGGTGCCCCAGGGGAGCCAGCATCCCAGGCCCCGCCAGTTTCTTTCTCTTGCTAATTAGATCAGGTTTCTCGTGACACTTGGACCTTGGGCCTCTGTGCAGAGCCCCGGGACTCGCTGTCCGAAACCGCGCCTGGAGACGGAGGGGCTCGCTATGGTCACTGCAACCCCAGGGTGACGTTGGTGCTCTCTGGGGCACAGGGCGCCTCCTAGTGGAGCTGCAGTGTCAGCACAGGCCTAGGGGGCAGCCCCCTGGGACTAAGGGAGTGCCTGGGGTCTGTTCTGAGAGGAGACGCAAGTGCCGGCTGGGTTCAGGGCTTGGAGGGACGTGCATGCAGAGGGGAGGGCTCTGAAGAAGGAGCCTAGCCCAGGTTGCTGTGGGTAAGTCGCCGTGTGGTGCTCAGACAGCGTGGCCAGGCAGGACGGAGCTGGGTGCCGAGAGAGGCTGCATTCCCATATCGGCGTTGGGCTGCTTCCGCCCGAGTCGCGAGGCCTTTTCTTCTCCGTCGCGGTCTCTGCAGGGAGGGAGGGGCCCTTGTGAGCGTCTGCGGGAGTCCCGACCCATCCGCGGCACGTGGGAATCGAGCCCTATCGTCCGAAGGACACTGGGCACTGCCAGCCTAGGTGGGTCAGTGGGTTGGCAGCTCCTATATTGCTAGCCGTAGAAGCCCGGGGAGACCGAGCTTTCGCGCCCCTTGAGAATAACGTTCCAGGAGACGGTTTGTGGAGGGCTGCTCCGCTCTGGGTGCTTTCCCTTGTATGTGCCTAACGTTTGCTTTTGCTGGGCAGCACGTCCGGGAGTGCCCAGCGCCTGCTCACGCTGCGCGTTGTCAAGTCCGCCGCTACACCCGCTCGAAAGCTTTTAAGGAGTTGGCCAAAAAGCTGTCCAGGCAGCTGATATTAATTTGTAGAGTTCTTGGGAAATGAGGGGAGTTCCAGAGGATGGAAAGATCAGTTCACGAAAGAAGGAAATGAGATGGCTGGAGTCATTACAGACCTTCCAGGATCAGTCGCGGAATGGCTGACCTGTGACTTCCAGAAAGATTAAAAGGGCTGCAGCGTAACTAATGCCACTCGCTACGGTTTCATGTGAAACAGGTCTTGGGACTGGAGCTTCTGAGGGGTGGCCGAGTTAGTTCCAGACGTGGTGCTGCTCTTTGACAGGATCGCAAGGCTGGATGAGGAAAGTCGCTGCATTCACATCACAGGCTTAGACTGAAGGCATTTGAGTTCATACTGCAAGAGAGTTAATTAATAGATTGATAACTGGCTAGTGCCGTTCTCAAATACGGTAAATGAGAACCAACAAACTGGGTGTTTTAGTTGGGGCCCCCAAGATCTAATCTTGGCCGAGCACCCTTCAGTATTTCACCAGTGATCCATGAAAAAAATTATAAACTCCACTGGTACCGTTTTCAGATGACCCAGATCGATGGGAGGGTCGATTGGATAAGCACGGGGCTGTCGCACCGATCGCTCGGTGAAGTCAAACCAACATGCCCAGAGCAGGGCAGTGCAAGGTGCCAAGAGGGCAGGTCACCCTAACAGGCTGGGGGAGTGTATCTGGGCGAGCCGGTACTTGGCAAGGACCTAGGAGTCATGGCGGTATCGGGTGAATACGTGCCCCGAGTGGGGAAGAAAGAGCAGCCTGTGATTCTGGGGTGTAAAAGCGGGACTGCTGCGCAGGAGCGGAGAGGTGGTGTTACCTTTGCGTGTGGCACCGGGCGGCCCGTTTACTAGAGATTGGGGCCGGTTCTGGTGGTAGAGTGGTGTGGAAAAGCAGGAAGAGGCCCAGAAAGGCCGTGAAGTGTAGAAAACCTCCCTCGTCGTGTGAGCCTGAAGGCACTCTGTGGATTTAGCGCCTCGCAGACAGGGCTAAGGGACAGAGCGCTCTCTGGGTCCGTCCAGGAGAGACGCCGGAGGGGGGTTAATCCAGCCGAGGGGCAGGAGATCCAGTGTTGAGGTCAGCAAAGTGGAAACCGGACACAGGCTGTGAATTGTTAGCCTTTGCCAGTCAGCTGTGGCGAGCCATTGGCACGGCCTGGCCAGGGGCGCAGGGAAACGCCGTCATTTAGGTTAGGGTTAGACCCGGGCACCGAAGGGGTCACACAAGTGACCGAAACAAGCCATGTCTGGGGGGCGTTACCCCCTGTCCTCCACATCCCAACACCGCCTGCGCAGATGGGGCCCAGCCAACGGGGGAAGGGCCTCTCCCATCACGCCACCCACACTTAGCACCTATGGGGGCTGCTCCTTCCCCTTGAGCTCCCTCTGCCATTTCAGGTTCTTAAAAACAGGTGGGCCTTGCCCCTCTGTTTCAAATGTCGGGGGTGGGGTGGCCCTCTGCCCTCCCCACCCAGTTGCCCGTGCCTAGGGATCGGATGCCTTTCAAAGAGCCAGGCTGCAGCTCCGCACCAAGCTACTGCCTGGCCGCAGGGGTCACTGGGGCTCTGGCCCGCGCCGCGCCGGAGGTCAGACGGCTCCCTCTGCGCACCGAGCGTGATCAGGCAGGTGCTGAGTGGGGGAGGGGCGGTTCTTGCTCCTGCAGGGACGTGGGGCAGTTTGGGGTTTGTTCGGTCGATGGTTATTGCAGGGCGAGAGGGCCACCGCCAAGAACGGCCACGTAGCTCCTAGCTCACTAGACGGCCATAGGGTCTAGCCCCCACGGCCTGCCAGCCCGCGAGCGCGCCGCGCCATAACCCTTCCCCAACTTCATCTCGCGGACTCAGCCCTGTCCCCAAGCCATGGCCCCTCCCGCGCACGGCAGCCCTCAGGGAAAAGCGGCCTGCCGCCAGGTTTGCTCTCCTAGTCCGATTTTCCCAGGAGCCGACACCTCCCACGAAGTGCCTGGGCGCAGCCTCCACGCGGGACAGACTCCCGCGCCTTGCAGCCGTGCCCAGGAACGGCGCGCGGGCGTGCTTGGTTCCTGAAGGAGCAGCGCTCTGGGATTCCTAAGCGGAGCCCCTTCCCACACAGCATGCGCTTTCCGTCTCTGTGCCACTCCGACTCAGTCAGCCCCGGATCCCGTGCAGATCAAACTGGACGTGTCTGCAAAACCCTCCTGGCCTGCAGCCTGGTTTCCAGGTGGGGGCTGGGCCGTCTCAGCTCCCCCTTTTCTGTGCCCAACACAATCCCACAGCAAAGAGCTGCCGAGACCTGGATTTTAAACCCCTCCCTGTGCAAAGGTTGCTACCAATGCTGGAGGGAAGCTAATTTAGGAAGCTCTAGGCAAAGGCGTCCAATCTCCCTCCTCCGTTGTCTGGATCACATCATCCCTGTGAGTCATTGGTCCCCGTTTGAGTTGCGCATTAGGCTCCTTCAAACGGTTACTGAGCACAGAGGGAGTGTGGCGAACTGTCACGTCTCTCCCGGCCCTCCTGTGCTGCCGTTAGACCCGCCTGGGCTCTGGGGCGCTCCGCGGCTGCAGACGTTAGTCTTTGGGGGCTGGCTCAGGAGCGGTTAAAAGCCAGAGAGCGCTGTTCCTGTCTGAGTGACGGGGCAGTCCCAGCGCTCCAGAGGGAAATTGGAAGCCTTTAAATGGTCTGAGCTTCCTGGTTTCTCCAGTCCTGGAATAAGATGGTGTTTTGCCTTTCGGTCGCACGCCTCGCCCACAGGAT